>NW_006921808.1:355270-356368 GCF_000298275.1 Orycteropus afer afer
TTGGAAAGATTTCTCAGTACTTTATTTTCATCACTTGCTTATGCTGTCTTGTCTTGTTTCTTTATATGAATTGAAGTTGTCTGTTGTCTATGAAAGAGCTCTGGTGGCATAGTTCCTAAGACATTTGACTGGTAACCAGAAGGCTGGGGGTCCAAACCTACCAGCTACTTCTCGGAAGATCTACTCCTGGGCAATCTATTTCTGTAGAGATACTGCCTTGGAAACCCAAAGAGGTGACTATGAGTTGGAACTGACTTGATGGCAGTGAGTTTGGTTTGGGGTATTTGGTTGTCTCTGAGACATTTTGCAGTTGTTGTTTATCTTTTTCTTTGTGTTGGTTTGTTTCAATATATCTAAGGGAAGTGTTCAGGCATACTACTTTTGTTGTTAATTTGGCAGCATTGAAGTACTCCCCAAATATCTCCAGATTGGTGGAATAATAGATGGGTATGTGGGTGGAATAATAGATGGGAATAATAGATGGGTATGTGGGTGGTCAGTGCAGTAGAAATGACTGACTAGTTGGGAGATAATGTACTCTTCCTGCTGTATGAGAAGGAAAAGAAAAAGTAATGATGGTGCAGCAGCAGTGAAAGAGAAGGGGAAAAAATAGCATAGAAATAAAAGATAAAAAGTGCAGAAAATGGGGTAGTCAAGCTAAAAGATTGGCAAATAATGGAAGAATAGAACTGGAGGAGGAAAAAATAAAAAGGTAAAATGGGAGAAATATTGGGAAAGGGGCAAGGGGGGAATAAGGAAAACTAAAGAATAAGGACTTCTGTAATTATGGTCAACTGGCAGCCCTGGGAGTATGAAAGTGTAGCGGAAACCATGGATCCACTGGGTGTGTCTGCAGAGGTAAAAGGAGCCTGGCACAAGTGGAATCCTCCAGTAGAAAAAGCTGCAGGTGTGGCCTCTTGTGCTCAGTGTGATAATCATTTAGAATTCTGGCAAGATGGTGGACTAGCCAGAAGGACTGCACAGACCCTCTTCAACAAAGAAAAGGGAAACCAATTAACACAGACACAGAAGATAATCTTGGACCCTGAGCCTTGAAGGGAAGGATACAAAAGTGGACTAAACCCCAACTAGCAGAAA
>NW_006921808.1:358736-369689 GCF_000298275.1 Orycteropus afer afer
GTACAGGCATGTGAGTTAAACATTTACCTCAGGGCGCAGGAGAGTATGGAGGGATGGTCACTGGGAAGAGGTAACTATCAGGAGGAAGTGGGAGGGGAGCTCTTGCATTGTGGTAAACTGTGGTCAATGACATGAGACAAAGTATATGTGAACTGCTGTGTACGGAAAGTGAATTTGCTCTGTGAATCTTCACCCAAACCACAATTAAAAAAAAAAAATGCTATGAGGAAAATTTAAAACAGATCTACATTAAAGTCTCTACTGGAAAACCATAACTCATCTGTCAGTTTGTCATACTATGGTGGCTTGCATGTTGCTGTGAGGCTGGAGGCTATGCCACTGGTATTTCAAATATCAGAAGGGTAGATCAGAAGGGACATGGTAGACATGTTTCAGCAGAGCTTCCAGACTAAGACAGACTTGGAAGAAGGAAGGGATCATATACTTCTCAAAGAATTTGGCCCTGGAAATCTTATGAACAGCAGAGAAACACTGATAAATTACTGGACAATTTTATGAATAGCCCTGAAACATTTTCTGATGTAGTGCCTGAAGATGAGCCCCTCAGGACAGAAAGCACTGAAAATACAACTGGGGAAGAGATGCCTCTTCAAAGTAGAGTCGACCTTAATGGCATGGATGGAGTAAAGCTTTCAGGACTTCTATCTGCTGATGTGGCACAACTCAAAATGGGAAGAAACAGCTGCAAATATCCATTAATAATCAGAACATGATATGTACGAATATGAATGATATGAATCTAGGAAAATTGGAAGTTGTCAGAAATGAAATGGAAAGGATAAAGATAGATACTCTAGGCATTAGTGAGCTAAAATTGATTGTTTTGGGCCACTTCAAATCAGACAGCACATGATTTACTATGCTGGAAATGACAGATTGAAGAGGAATGGCATGGTATTCATCATCACAAAAAAATGTTTCAAGTGCAATGCAGTCAGTGATAGGATAATACCCATAGCATACAAGGAAGACCAGTTAATACTGTTATTATTCAAATTTATGTGCCAACCACCAAAACCAAAGATGAGGAAATTGAAGATTTTTACCAAGTTCTGGAGTCTGGAATTGACCAAACATTCAATCAGGCTGTATCCATTACTGCTAGTGATTAGAATGCAAAAGTTGGAAATAATTAAAAATCACCAGTAGTTGGAACCAGAGATCACATGATAGAATTTTGCAAGACCAACAAATTATTCACTGCAAATACCTTTTCTCAACAACATAAATGACAACTATACACATGGATCTTGCCAGCTAGAATACACAAAAGTCAAATAAACTAAATTTGTGGACAGAAGTGATGGAGAAGTTCAATATCTTCAGCCAAAACAAAGCAAGGAGCTGTCTGAGGAATAGACCATGAACTGCTCATGTGCAAGTTCAATTGGAAGCTGAAGACAATTAATACAACTCCACAAAATCCAAAATGTGACCTTCATAATATCCCTCCTGAATTTAGAGACCATCTAAAGAACAGATTTGAAGCATTGAACACTGAAGACCAAAAACTAGAAAAATTGTGGGATGATATCATGAACATCATACCTGAAGACAGCAAATGGTCACAAAAAAGACAGGAAACGAAGAAAAGACCAAAATGAATGTCAGAAGAGACTCTGAAACTTGCACTTGAAAGGAGATTACAAAGAGCAGCTATAGAAGACAAAGACCTGGAGTTGTCAAACCAAAATGTTTGGAATTTCTCAAACTGAAGGAAGAACTGAAAAAAAAAAAATCAAGCTTCAAGTTGCAAAATGTAAAGATTCTATGGGAAAATATTTAATGGTATGTGAAACATCAAAAGAAGATTGGAGTACACAGAGACACTGTACCAAAAAAGAATTGGTCGATGTTCTTCTATTTCGGGAGGTGGCGTATGATCAAGAACTAATGGTATTGAAGGGGGAAGCCAGAGCTGCACTGAAGGAATTGGCAAAAAACAAGGCTCCATAAATTGATGGGATACCCATTTGAGATGTTTCAACAAATGGATGCTGTGCTGAAAGCACTTGCTTATCAATGCCAAGAAATTTGGAAGACAACTACCTAACTAACTGACTTCAAGAGATCCATATTTGTACCCATTCAAAAGAAAGGTTATACAACAAAATGTGGAAATTATCAGACAATATCATTAATATCACATGGAAATAAAATTTCTGAAGATAATTCAGGAAAGGTTGCAGCAGTATACTGACAGGGAACTTCCAGAAATGCAAGAAGAGGATATGGAACCAGATATATCATTGCTGATATCTGATGGATCTTGGCAAAAGCAAAGAGTACCAGAAAGATGTTTACCGGTGTTTTATTGACTATATAAAAACATTCTTCTATGTGGATACTAACAAATTTCAGATATCATTGAGAATAATGGGAATTCCAGAGCATTTAATTGTGCTCAAGAGGAACATGTATGTAGACCAGGAGGTTGATGTTCAAACAGAACGAGTTGAAAATCAGGAAAGGAGTGTATCAAGATTGTCTCCTGTCATCATTCTACTTGCATGTTGAACAAATAATCTGAGAAACTGGACTATATGAAGAAGAATGCAGTATCAGGATTGGAGGAAGACTCATTAACAACCTGCAATATACAGATGATACAACCTTGCTTACTGAAAGTGAAGATGACTTGAAACTCTTAAGGATGAAGATAAAAGACTGCATGCTGCAGGTTCCAGTAAGATGGCAGAATAGGCAGAAAGACTGCAGAGACCCTCTTCAACAAAGAAAAGGGGGATCAATTAACACAGATACAGAATATAATCTTGGATACTTGATTCTTGAAGGGAAGGATATAGAAGTGGACTAAACTCCAACTAGCAGAAGAATTTGCATGAAAACACCAAAAAAGGTGACATACAGGGCTGTGGACTGGAAGCAATCCTGACAGCTCAGACAGCTTGGATATTGCCCATTGGTGGTAGGACCTAAGAATTAACCTAAAAATCAGCCCTGCTAGCCAGGCACTGCACGGAGGACTGCTCTGGTGGCTGGGGAATATAAGGGCAAACAAGGAAGAGCACGGCAGGCTGAGCTGTGGACTTTTGTCTGTTCCGAGGGTACAGCCATTTTGAATGTTTACAAGTGGCTTGACCATTTTGGATATTTAAAGTGACAGCATTCTTCCAGATTCCAGGGACTTAAGAATAGGCTCCAATTGCCAGTAACTCCAGAGACATTCTGGACCCAGATGACTGGAAAGGTGCGACATTCCCCTTGTTACTCTTATACCCCACACCTTCTTGGTAAACAGAGATGCGGCCATCCCTCACTCCCACACAATTTCTGGGGTGGCAGGAATTCCATCACAGTCTGTGTGCTTGGATGGAGCCTGGGTGCCCTGTTCCACCTTGCCCCCATGTTTTATTTTTCTTTTTTCTGTTTTTTAGTTTGTTTGCTTTGTCTGTTTTAAAACTACTACTATTATTATTACTTTTGTCTTTTTTACTATTATTCTTTATTCCTCCTTTCCCAGGTTATAGTTTTCAGCTTCTTTTTCTTTTCCCTGTTCCTGGTTGCATTTTTTTTTTTTTCTTTTTCATAGTTAACTCCATTCCTTGTTTTTCTTTTTGTGTTTTTTTTTTTTTTCATTTTTTTTCTTCATTATTTTCTTACTCAATCTCTCTCTATCTTTTTTCTCTTATTGTCCTTTCCCCAGATATTTCAGGGTTTCTTTTTCCTTTTTTTAAATTTATTCTTTTTCTCTTTTTTTCTTTTTTTAGATACTGTTCCAGAGTGATTACATGGTTTATTTTTCTCCATTTGCTTTTACTTTTTTGATGGTTATTCAAATATTATTTTTGTCTACCTGACTGGAAGACAGCAACAGTCCTGATATGACATAACTACACCTACACCTCTTGCAGCTTCACTTAAGAGCTACCACTTCCTTCTCCAACAATGGGCCAATGATAATAAACCACCAAAAAGAGCCAGACTCACACTTGGCTGCTCTTCACAAACAATTAATGGTGACACCACAAAGTCTCAGAGACAACAGATCATCACAGTACACAAAGAAACAAGATAAAGTGGTAGAAACAAGGGAGCAGGATATAGATCGAGAACAAATCTCTGAGGAGGAAGCAGCATTGGAACTCTCTGATAAGGAATTCAAGAGGATTATATTTAGGTATCTTCAAAGATTGAGAGACAAACCAAGGAAAACACAGAAAAAAAGAAGAAAAATTTTGGAAGAAAATATAAGAACAAAATGACAAAATCAAAGAAAAATTAGAAATGATTCTAAATCTACACATAGAAATCCAGAAGATTAATATTAATTTGCCAGAAATAGATAACACATTGAAAGGGCAAAGGAGTAGAATTAATGCAATGGAAGACAAAATTAATGAGATTGAAGACAAATACCTGAATACTCCATTGGAAAGGGATCAATCAGTAAAAAGATCAAAACAAAATGAAGATAGCCTAAGGATCATGTGGAATACCATCAAAAGGAATAACCTATGTGTCGTTGGAATTCCACAACAGGAAGAGAAAAACAAAACCACTGAGAAAATTGTCCAAGATTTGTTGGAGGTGAACTTCCCTGATATGATGAAAGATGAGAATATATCCATTCAGGAAGTCCAACGAACAACAAACAGGATAGACCCCAAAAGAAAATCACCAAGATATATCATTATCAAACTCATCAAAACCAAACACAAAGAAAGAATTCTGAAAGCATCATGGGAAAAAAAAAATACTTACAAAGGACAAGTAAGAATAAATTCTGATTTCTCAGCAGAAACCATGTGTTCTGGTTACCTGGTGCTGCTCTGACAAGAATATACCACAAATGGGATGGCCTTAACAAACAGGAGTTTATTCTTAAAATTTGGAGGCTTTAAGTCCAAGTTCAAAGTGCCAGGCTCTAGAGGCTTGGTGAAAGTCTGTCAACCTTGGAGTCTAGCTCTGCTTCCTGCTCCAGGCCCACTAGAGCTAGGGACATTTCCTCACTCAGACAGCTGTTGACTGCTGAGGCTGAGAAGCCCCAAGGTTAACAAGTAAAATGGCACAGTCCCGATGTTACCAGACCACATGGCAGGCCATTAGCTTAAGTCCATTGTAAGTCCCAAGGTCAGCAGAGCATGGCAGGATGCTGAGCAATGACACAGCTACATGCAGGGTCGAAGCATGCCAAAGGGTAGAGACCATTCTCAAAACTTCTTCTTATATGCAGGAAGCAGACCACATATCCAAATGCAGCTACTCAGCTGCTCATAGTAGATTCCACCATGGAGTTGATTACCAGTCTCATCATGGGAAATACTACATCCAGCTTCCCAGCCACTCAACCAGGCTTAGCCAAGTTGACACACAAACATAACCATCACACCATGCAACCCAGAAGGCAAAGGAGTGGTATATATAAAATCCTGAAAGAGAAAAATTTTCAACTAAGAATTATATACCCAGCAAAATTGTCCCTCAAATATGATGGTGAAATTAAGAGATTTCCAGATAAACAGAAACTAAGGGAATTTTCTAAAACCAGACCAACCTTACAAAAGATACTAAAGGGAGTCCTTTCAACAGACAACTAAAAATAACAAAGAACAACTAATCACTAGTACACAAGATGACATAACCCAGAAACCACAGCTATGGACATATCCAAAGTAATATAAGCTTAAAGATTATAAACAGGGAACCAGAGACATAAATTGGCAAGTGAGGACAACTAAAACTCAAACAGAGGGGAAAAAAAAAACAAAACAAACAAACAAACAAAAAAAAACTGTGTACTTACAGAACTTCTAAATGGTGAGGAAGTCAAGAGAGTTGCAAGATAGAATGTATTGTTCTAATCTCAGGGAGAAAATTATAAATCACAGGGTAACCTCAATGAAAAATGATAAACCTTCACATCACAATAAAAAAGAGGACAAACACAAATATTCAGCAAATACTAAAACAACAACAACAAAGGAAATCATACAAAAATTCGTAAACATAATGAGCTCTGCACAGAAAATAATATGAAAAAAAAGGGACCATGAAAAAACATAATAAAATGAAAGTAACCAATTCATGCTTGTCAATAATTACACTGAATGTTAATGGATTAAATGCACCACTCAAGAGAAGGAGAGTTGCAGATTGGATAAGAAAACAAAACCTATCAATAGGGTGTCTACAAAAGACACACCTTAGAGGCAAAGACAAAAATACACTAAAAATTAAAGGTTGGAAAAAGTTATATCACACAAATAACAACCATAAAAGAGCAAGAGTGGCAATATTAATTTCTGGTCATATTGACTTTAAGACAAAAACCACCATACAAGACAAGGAAGGACATAATATAATGATAAAGGATCAATTGAACAAGAAGATATAACCATAATAAATGCATATGGACCCAAGGAAAGAGCCTCAAAATACATAAGTCCGACTTTAAAAGAGTTGAAAATAGTCAAATAGATGACTCCACAGTCATAGTGGGAGACTTTAATACACCACTTTCAATGAAAGATAGAAGAAATGGAAAGAAACTCAACAAAGATATAGAAGAGCTAAACAATAAAATAAACCAACTTGACCTTATAGACATCTACAAAGCAATTCACCTAACAATATACTTTCTTTTCCAGTGCACATGGAATATTTTCCATGATAGACCATATATTAGGCCATAAAGGAAGCCTTAATAAATTTAAAAACATTGAAATACTGCAAAGCGTCTTCTCAGATCATAATGCTCTCAAATTAGAAATCAACAATAGGAAGATCAACAGGAAAGAGTAAACACATGGAAATTGAACAACACCCTCCTAGAGAATGACTGAGTAAGAGAAAAAATCAAAATTGAAATTTGAAAATTCCTTCAATCAAACCAGAATGAAAACACAACATACCTAAATATTTGGGACACAGCAAAAGCAGTGACCAGAGGCCAATTTATAGCAATAAATGCACACATCCAAAAAAGAAGAAAAAGCCAAAATCAACACTTTAAACCAACATCTACAACAATTAGACAAAGAACAGCAAGAAAAACCTACAGTCACCAGAAGAAAGGAAATAATCAAGATTTGAGCAGAAATCAATGAAACAGAAAATAGAAGGGCTCTAGAAAAATCAACAAGACCAGAAGTTAGTTTTCTGAAAAGATCAATAAAATTGACAAACCACTGGCAAACTTAACAAAGGAAAAGAGGTAATGGATACAATAACATGATAAAGAAAAGAAATGGGTGAAATCACAACAGAACCAACCTAAATAAAAAGGATAATATCAGGATCTATGAAGAACTCCAACAAATTTAAAAATCTGGAAGAAATGGACAGATTTCTAGAAACACACCACTTACCTAAACTAACACAGACTAATGTGGAAAAGTTGACCAGGTACATAACCAAAGAAGAAATTAAACAGGTCATCAAAAACTTACCAGTAAAAATGTTCTGGCTCAGAGAGTTCCACCAGAGAATTCCACCAAACATTCAGAGAAGAACTGACATTATTCCTACCCAAACTATTCCCAAACATAGAAAAGGATGAAATCTCCTTAACTCATCTTATGAAGTAAGCATAACCTTGATACCAAAACCAGGCAAAGACATCACTCAAAAGAAAAACTACAGATCAATATCCTTCATGAATATACATGAAAAAATCTACAAGAAAATCCTAGCCAAAATATCAATAACAAAATCCAGCAACATATCAAGAAAATCATTCATTATGACCAAGTAGGGTTCATATCAGGTATGCAAAGATGGTTCAACATTAGAAAAACAATCAACATCATTCACCACATAAATAAAACAAAGGAGAAGAACCACATGATCATATCAATTGATGCAGAAAAAGCATTTGAAAAAATCCAACACTCATTCCTGATCAAAACTCTCAGCAAAAATAGGAATAGAAGGAACATTCCTCAACATAATAAAGGGCATCTATGCAAAACAAACAGCCAACATTATACTCAATGGAAAAAGACTAAAACCATTCCTCTTGCAAACAGGAACCAGCAAAGGATGCCCTCCATCACCACTTCTATTCAACAATGTACTGGAAGTCCTAGCCAGGGCTATAAGGCAAAAAAGGGAAATCAAAGACATCCAAATGTGTAAGGAAGAAGTCAAACTATCCTTATTTGCTGATGATATGATCCTATACCTAGAAAATCCAAGAGACTCAGTCAAAAATCTAGTGGAACTAATAGATTTAGAATCATGGCAGGATACAAGATCAGCATCCAACAATCAGTTGGATTCTTCTACACCAGCAAAGAGGTTGCTGAAAAAGAAATAAGGAAATCAATACCACTGACAATAGCTACCAAAAAAATAAAATACTTTGAAGTTAATCTTACCAGGGACACCAAAGACTTGTACAAAGAAAAGTATAAAAAATACTTCAAGAAACCAGAAGGGATCTACATAAATAGAAGAACATCCCATGCTCATGGATAGGAAGATGGAACCTGTGAAAATGTCAATTTTACCCAACACAATCTGTACATTGAATGCAATCCCAATCCAGATCTCATCAACATTTTTTAAGGATATGGAAAAACCAATCATTAACTTTAAATGGAAAGGAAAGAGACCTCGGATAAATAAAGCTGAAGAAGAAGAACAAATTAGGAGTTCTCACACTGCCAGATCTCAAAACCTACTATATATATAGCCACAGTAGTCAAAATTGTCTACTATTGGTATAATGACCAATACTTACCAATAAAAAATAGACCAATGGATTAGATAACCCAGAAATGGATCCATCGGCCTATGGTCTGCTGATCTTTGACAAAGGGCCAGAATCCATTAAATGGGGAAGAGAATATTTGTTTATTAAGTGTTGTTGGCAAAACTGAATATCCATTTGCAGGAAAATGAAACAAGATCTGTACCTCACACCATAAACAAAAGTTAACTAGAAATGGATCAAAGACTTAAATGTGAAACCGAAAACTATAGAGTTCCTCAAGGAAAAACTAGGGGCAAATTTAGGGGCCCTAATAAATGACATAAATAGACTATCAATTATAACCCAAAATGCACAAACCGTGGAAGAGAAACTAGATGAACGGAACCTTTTAAATTCAAATTTTTATGTGCTTTAAAAGACTTCTTCAAAAGAGTTAAAAGAGAACTTAAAGATTGGGAAAAAATATTTGGCAATGACATATCTGACAAGGGACTTATCTCTAGAATTTATAGAAAACTCCAACACCTCAATGACAAAAAAGAAAAATAACCAATTAAAAAATAGGCAGAAGACATGAATAGAGACTTCACATAGAAGGATATTCAGGCAGACAACAACATATGAAGAAATGCCTATGATCATTAGACATTAGAGAGATGCAAATCAAAACAACTATGAGATAATATCTTGCTCCAGCACTAGTAGCGAAGTTCAACAAGACAGAAAATAACAAATGGTGGCGAAGATATGGAGAGATTGGGACTCTCATACACTGCTGGCTTGACTGTAAAATGGTACAACCACAGTGGAAAGCAGTTTGGCGATTCCTTAAAAAGTTGGAATTAGAAATAACATTTGTCCCAGCCATTCCATTACTAGATATATATCCTAAAGAAGTGAAAGCCATGACAAGAACTGACATATGCGCACCCATATTCATCACAGCACTATTTATAATAGCCAAAAGATGGAAACAACCTAGGTGTCCATTAACTGAGGAATGGATAACCAAACTTTGGACCATACACACAATGCAATACTATGCAACCCTAAAGATAACCTAGAATCTGCAAAACACCACATAATGTGGACGAATTTGGAGGACAGTATGCTGCATGAAATAAGTCAATCAAGGAAGGACAAATATTTTATTAGTCCATTATTGTAGCAATCAAAGAAAGGTTTAGCTATGGAAGGAAATTTTCTTTGTTGGTTAACAGGGGTGGGAGGGGAGGGGAAGGAAGGGAACACAGTTAGATACGTAGAGATAATTATTGATTTGGGTGCAGAGAAGGGCAATGTACCAAATGTGATTGATCAACATAGTGGCTTTAAAGGAGGAAGACATAGAGAGATACATGGGAGGTATTCATCTTTTTTTTTAATTGTAATTTGGGTGAAGATTTACAGAGCAAATTCGCTTTCCATATAGCAG
This sequence comes from Orycteropus afer afer, assembly GCF_000298275.1. Classification (NCBI taxonomy): domain Eukaryota; kingdom Metazoa; phylum Chordata; class Mammalia; order Tubulidentata; family Orycteropodidae; genus Orycteropus; species Orycteropus afer. The sequence continues at coordinate 368,873 of NW_006921808.1, forward strand.
TTCACATATACTTTGTCTCATGTCATTGACCACAGTTTACCACAATGCAACAGCTCCCCTCACACTTCCTCACCATAGTTACCCCTTCCCAGTGTCCCTCCCTCCATACACTCCTGCCCCCAAGCTGTCTCCCTGTGCATAAGCAGTCCTTCTTTCTCCCATGATTGTTTTCTCCAAGGAGTGTATCTACTTGAAGTAAATGTTTATGCCATATGCCTGTATTTTGTTTGGCTGGAAACCACAGATGTGGGTTCAATTCCAGACCTGAAAGGCAGCTAGAGGCCATAATCTCAGTGGTTCCACCAGGCTCTATCAGACCAGCAAGCCAGGTCCCCCCCCCCTTTTTATTCCACCAAATGATTTTGAGTTTTGTTCCACATTGTTCACCCTCTCTATCAAGGACCTCCTACATAGATCCCCTTCCAAGTGGATGACATTGGTAGCCGGGCAATATCTAGTTCTTCTGGTCTCATTGTTATATAGGCTGTAGATGTGATGGTGTAGCAGTCGCTAGGACAAATTGTTTCCATGAATTTTGGTTTTCTTCTTTCTTCTTTGCTCTCGACGAGGAAATGGCAACTTGCTAGGTTTTAAGATCCCAGTCGCTACACGCCAAAGTAGGAGGTGTAACAATGTTTTGTATATTATGTTATGCCAATTGAGCTTGATGTCCCCTGCTACTATGTTCCCAAGCCCACAGGTTCAACTGCTCGGTCCCTCTGGGTAGCTGGCTGTGACTAAGCAGTGACCACAACCTTGCCCCTTGTCAGCTCTACTATACACCTGGAAATTCTGATCATTCACATAAACTTATAGG
>NW_006921808.1:370884-372008 GCF_000298275.1 Orycteropus afer afer
TCTTTGATCCATCTGGAGTTCGTTTTTGTGTGTGGTGTGAGGTACAGATCTTGTTTCATTTTTCTGCAAATGGATCTCCAGTTTTGCCAGCACATTTATTAAACAGACATTCTCTTCCCCATTTAATGGATTTTGGGCCTTTGTCAAAAATCCCCTGACTATAGGTCAATGGATCTATTTCAGGGTTCTCAATCCTATTCCATTGGTCTATGTATCTGTCATTGAACCAATACCAGGCAGTTTTAACTACTGTGGCTGTATAGTAGGTTTTGAGATCCTGCAATGTGAGACCACCTACTTTGTTTTTCTTCTTCAATGTAGTTGTTGTTATGTGCCATCGAGTCAGCCCTGACTCATAGCGACCCCTTCTTGGGTTTCTGAGGCAGTATCACTACGAAAGTAGATTGCCATATCTTCTGAAGTTACAGGAGGTGTAGGTATAATTGTGTCTTATGGGGACTTTTGGTGTCTCCCTCTCAGTTAGACACAAATTACAATTGAATAACCATCAAAAACCTAAAAGCCCATGGACCAAAAACACACCATGTAATCACATCATAACAGTAACCAAAAAAAGAAGAAAGGGGAAAAAAGAAGAAAAAACAGAAAATCTGTAGTAACTGGGGATAGGACACTAAGGAAAAAAAAAAGTAAGGAAGGAGAATAATAAATGAAGAAAAAATTGGTAAAAATGCAAAAAGAAAAACAAGGAATGGGGTTAATCACCAGAAAAAAGGGGGAAAAGAAAAAAAAAAAAAGCTTTAAATTAAAAAAAAAAAATCAATAAGGCACAAGGAAAAGAAAAAATGCTGAAAACTAGGACCTGGTAGGGGAAGATTAAGACTAATAATAAAAAGGACAAAAGTATTAATAATATTAGTTATTTTAAAACAAAAAAATACAAGCAAACTAATCATCAGAAAAAAGAAAGTGAAAAAGAAAAAAATAACAATAAAAAAAGAGAAAAGGATTAATGGTAGACTTTGGTATCCTCCTCAGGGAGGGGAGCTTAAACCTTCCCGATGGCCTGACCTTCCTTTTCTTTATACTGGGGCATACATAGAAGGTAAAAGAATGGTGTGGGTAGACAGAAAAAGAGTTCCTTTTAACTCTCTCCCTTCCTT
>NW_006921808.1:372198-382995 GCF_000298275.1 Orycteropus afer afer
CACTACGCCACCAGAGATTAAAATGATCAGGGCCTAGATGTAAAACTACTGCACAGAGACATACTCTAATCAAGCAATGGAACAGTTATTTTAAGAAACTAAAAGGCCACAAGTATATGTTCCTGGACTATGTAGACCCATCTGCACCCCCAGGCTGGTGGTAATTCAGAGAACGGTGTCAACCACAAGGTTGGGTCACACTCTCTGGCCCCATGTTGTATTCTTCACCCAGACCATTTTTTCATGTTTTAGTTAACCTCATTGTCTATCATATTTTACTTATATAATGTTAATGATAGATCAGTTAGATAACATAAGATGTAAGTTTAGTTTATAAGTTTAATAATAGTTTTATAAGTTTTGGAAAGTTAATAGCCCACAGCCATGTACCTAGAATTGTGGGTTTGTCATTTTGCTTTGTCATTTGTAATCTGCAATATAGTATAAAATAAAGAAGGCCACCTCGTTATGTGGGACACATCTTTATCTTGTGTGAGTGTGTCTCCATCATCTCGCCAATGCCACCTCTCCCTCCAGAGACTCACAGCTGAGGCTGGACCTCTGCAAAGAAGAATGAAGAAAACCAAAGATTCATGGAAACAATTAGTCCTAGAAACTGGTACTCCATGCAATTCACAGCTTATACGACTGTAAGACCAGAAGAACTAGATGGTGCCCAGCTACCAATGTCAACCACTCAGAGTGGCATCTATGTAGGAGATCCTGGATAGAGAGTGAGAACAATATGGAACAAAACTCAAAATCATTTGGAAAAAAAAGGGGGGAGCCATGTTTGCTCATCTGATACAGCCCTTCAGGTCTGGAATTGAACCCACAACTATGTCTTCCAGCCAAGCAAAAGACAAGTATAGGAGTTGAACATTTGCCTGAGGTAAATACACTTCTTGGAAAGAACAAGCATGGGAGAAAGAAGGGCTGTTTATGCACAGAGAGACAGCTCAGGGGGCAGGGGTGCATGCAGGGATGGAAGTAGGGAAGAGATGACTACCAGGGGGAAGTGGGTGGTGAGCTGTTGCATTGTGGTGAATTGTGGTCAATGTCATGAGACAAAGTGTATGTGAACTGCTGTATGAAAAGTGAATTTGCTCTGTAAACTTTCACCCAAATCACAATTAAAAAAATAAATAAATAAAAAAGGCTGCACTCTGCAGTATGGATTACTCCTCCACAAAAGGAAAACAAAAATTCTCACAAATGGACCAATAAGCAGCATCACAATAAATGGAGAGAAGATTGATGTCAAAGATTTCATACTACTTGGTTCCACAACTAACAACAACGACAGTAGCAGTCAAGAAATTAGATGACATGTTGCACTGGGCAAATATGCTGCAAAAGACCTTTTTAAAATACCAAAGAGAAAGATGTCTATTTGATGACTAAGTTGCACCTAATCCATGTCATAGTATTTTCAGCAGATTCATATGCATGTGAAAGCTGGACAAGGAATAAGGATGACCAAAGAAGAGTTGATGCTTTTGAAATCTGGTATTGTTGGAGAGTACTGAAAAGAAAGTACTGCCTTGGAAACCCAAGGAGCAGTTGCTGTGAGTTGAGTCCAACCCGATGGCACATAACAACAGCAACATAGACTGCCAGAAGAACTAACAAATCTGACCTGGAAGAAGTATAGCCAGAATGCTCCTCAGAAGCCAGAATGGCCAGACTTTGTCTCACCTACTTTGGTCATGTTTTCAGAAGGGACCAATCCCTGGAGAAGGATATCATGCTTGGTAAAGTGGAGGGTCAACGAAAAAGGGGAAGCCCTCAACAAGATGGCTGCAATGATGCACTCAAGTATAGCAAGGATTGTGATGGTGGCACAGGACCAGGCAGTGTTTCATTCTGTTGTATATAGGATCTTTATGAGTCAGAGACAACTCAATAGCACCTAACAACAGCAGCACAACTACTGGAAAAAAACAGCTTTTCATATTTATGTTAGTAAAGAAGCAGCCTTTCTCCCTAGACAAGTTTCCTTGACTAGGAGGAGTAAGAAATTGAGAGAAATACCATCTTAGTTCACATAAAGTACAGGCTCTCTGTCCTGGAGCAGGATTTGGGGATGCCCTCTGTACACTCCCAAGCTGAGAAGTAAACCAGAAACTCACTTTAGGGCTTGTGTCATGTCCAACATAGGTTATCTGTGAAAATGTGAATCCCCATTTCTAGGACACTAGGAAAAATCCTCCTCTCAATCTGTCCAGGCTGTCTCCCTCAATCAAACTTCCACACATGCCTAGAATTGTGTTATCAAGGATTCGTTCCCCACACAAATTAATTGGGGCAAAGGAAGGCACCACTGGTAGATTTTATCTCCAGTCCCACAACTTTCTATATATACTCCTTTCCTGTACTTTCTTCTATCTGCTTAGGGAAGCAAAAGTGTTCCAACAGCTAGAAAATAAATTCACCTTTAAAATAAATGCAAGTAAAGCTCAGACACAATTCAGAAATATGCACAAGCCATCCATCTGCACTGGAATATCAGCTAAATAACTTGAGTGAGTAATTTAAATTCTCTAGGCTTTAGTTAAAAAAAAAAAAAAAGAAAACAGAGCTCCTAAGTTTTAGTTAGGACCTACATATTATTACATTAAAAGTGTGGTGGTATCCTTCTCTCTACTGTGACTGGCATTCCCTGCTTCCATTGTATTAAATTCCTATGTTCCAGGCCACCTGTAAGAGTAAAGGCAATACATAGCTACCCTGTTTCATAGTACAATTCCTTAGCACAGTGTCTGCTAAGTGCCTGCACAGTGTCTATATACATTTGTCACTCAGTAAATCACTTGTGGTATAAGCAATTAAACATTTGGCTGTTAACAGAGGTTGAAGATTTGAGTTCAACTAGAAGTGCCTCGGAAGAAAGACATCTGCTTCTGAAAAATCAGCCATTAAAAACTCTATGGAGTTCTACTCTAACACATATGGAGTCACCACAAGTTGGAGTTGACTCAACAACTGGTTTATTCTTGTCACTATCTTTATGTTTGCATAAATACCAGTGTTTTCCTCCCAGAAGTTCCTGCCATGTGCTAGGAATGTTCAAGGGGTGAATGCAGCTCCTCTGAGCTCCTCTGAGCCCAGTTATCTTTAACTGTGCCCTACCACTTAGGCACAATACCCACCCTCTCCCACCTTCTACTCTTTCTGTCTTCATGTTTTGCCATATCCCTTCCCTTCTTCATCCTCAGAAAGTGATATTTCTGTTTACCTCTTCTAAGAAACAGCCTTTGACTAATATATTTAAGAGTCCCTTGTCTTATCCCTCGTCCTATCCCTCTACATCCCCATGCCCACATTCATGTATGTGAGTGTGTGTGTGTGTATTACTTGTGCATTTCAACATCTCTATCTATAATATAAACTCTCTAATTTCAAGGACCATATCTGTGGTCATGAAATGTCAAGACTTAATGGAACTTTAGGGACTGTTTAGTCTGAGATATTGATTTTACAAATGAGAAGACTAAGGCTAGAAAGAGAATGTGACTGTGTGAGATTTTTTCACTGTTCAAGGACAAATTGAGGATGATCCCAGACTGAGGCACCCCACCAGATCACATTCCTGCTCTTTGGTTCTTTAAAGTGGACCCAGAGGCCGGTGGATGGTTCTATCTTCAGTGGCTATACTCAGACAATCTGTGAGAGTCTCAAACTCTCTTTCCAGTCCCTCAGCAACAGTGTTTCAGAACATCTATACCTTTCTATCCTATGTTTATCCTGTAAAGACTGGTAGAATGCATACCCACACAGGCCTGCACACAATGTATGCCAGTGCACAGACATAAACAGGAGCATGAACAAGTCCTCCCACAGGTATACAGATGTGCCTCCACATGAGTACACTCAAGAACATTTGAAAACTATTAGGAAGCATATATCACATCCATAATTGTACATGTAATTTATACTTTTCCAGTTCATATTTGTTCCCCCCTTGACTGGAAGAGCTATAAAAGAGTATGTTTGTCCCCCCAGTGCCAAACACACAGTAGGTCTTCAGTAAATACTGGTTGAATTGACAGATATACAGGCACTGGGGTTGGTATGTACACATGGACACACATGTGCACACAAGTACACATTCAAAAGCACACACAAGCACATGCACAAGTGCACATATGCATGTGTGTGCATATACATGCATTCACAAACATCTTATAGAACATGAACACCAGCATACCTGTGAGTACATTGTCAGATATGCGTGCCCATCACACCACACAAAAATTTCCCACGTCAGAGGAACATGCAGGCTCTCACCTGCAAGGGCTCCTCTTGTTCCTCTCCACTGGTCAGAGAATGAGGTAGAGATTCTGCCGACCTCCCAAGGCAGACTTAGCTGCTCAGAAAGTATGTTCCAGGCATGGCTTGCTATTTTTCAATATTTTTTGCCTAGTGTAAGCTAAAGAGATGGTCTGCAGGAAAGCTGAGCCCCAGGTGTAAGCTTTGACAACCTCAACCCATATGGCAGTCAGCACACAACAGTAATGAGCTTTCATCTAGCCTTAATGGGTAGTGACAGCTCTGTGGGTTGGGGAGCTCTCAAAAGCCATCCAACATCTCCTTGGGGAAAGGAGCACACATACTTGTGGAAATGTGGTTCAAGAGGGGCTTTCAGACCAGAGCTCATCTCTTACCTGACTTCCATGAAGTGCATGCTCAACTACACCCTAGCTTCAAACAGATGCCTCATTGGAGTGTTCAGATGAAGAGAGAGGTGTTTATGTGCACAGAGAGCATAGTGTGGATCAGACCTGCAATGTGAATCATGTAGGTGAGCCCTCAATCTTCTTGGGATGCAACCTCTCCACAGGTAATTGAATACCTTCCTAGTTAGGGATAAGACATTGAATGAACTCATCATCTGCCAAACCCCTGCAAAAATGAAGTAAAGAAAATTAGTACTAGTAGTACTAGCAAGGGAGCTCTAGTAGCATAGTGCCTAAGGCACTTGACTGCTAACCAGAAGGTTGGTGGTTCAAACCCACCAGCCACTCCTCAGAAGGAAGATGGGGGCAATCTACTTCCATAGTGACACTGCCTTGGAAACCCAAGGATGGGTCACTATGAGTTGGGACCGACTCAACGGCACATAACAACAACAACAACAGCACTGGCAGAGGTGAGCTCCTTGGTATATAAATTATAGAAAACACAACAGAGACTTTCCAGTCCTCTTCAATTCATTAATCTCACACTCACATACATTCACACTCACATGCACACCCACACACTCTCACATTCACACACACTTATACACACACATGTACTTGTGCACACATGGTGACACAGTTGTGTGCACTGATACACATGCACATTCTCTGCACACACACTTAGATACTCTTGCACACACTGAGTACCCACTCACCTACCAGGCCTTATGGTAGGAACTGGGAGTTATGATGTAAAATTCAAATCTTTGAACTCAAGATACTTTCAATTTTACCTCCTTAAGTCCATTCTTAACACAGGTATCAACTTAAAGCATAGTATGTTAGTCTGTATGGGAGTATCCAATAATCAAGGTAAGCACAGGCTTACTTGTGCTTACTTAGCAATCTGCAATGAACAATTTCACATTTTTTCACCTCATCAAAGATTCTACTTCTAGGTATTACTAACACCTGTCTCTCCCCCACACAGCAGCACCTTCCTACAGAATCAAAGCATCTTTTCAAGTATACAATCCCTGATAGGAACAGAGTACTCAGTTAGCAAGGGAAGCATGGCCTTACTTGTGCTTATCTACTAATCTACAGTGAACAGTTTCAAATGCTTTTCAGGTAATCCACCTTCATGATATCCCTTTCTTAAATTCTTCCAGTGGATTCTCAAAATCCAAGCTCCTTTTCCTAGTTGTAAGATGTGATAATAGTCTGGCATCCATTCTCCTCTCACCTTGTCCCATTGGGACCCTCCCCAGGCCCATTGCACTCACACCTCGGGTCCTCTTCCTGCTCCTGTCCAAGAAGGCACTGGCCTATTGTTTTTCCATGGGGTCCCTTCCTCCTGGGGGACCCCTCAGTTGGGTCCTAGATTGTCAGATACTAGCATAGAAGTCACACTCCAGAAAGCCATACCCCATCACCGTGTGTAAATTTACAGTATGCTCCACCACTCTACTGTGTTTCCATTTGCTCTGTCTTATATTTGTTCGCAGAACTAATATGTATTCAGCCCCCACTATATGTTGGTCACTATTCTAGGCACTGAGACATAATAGTGAACAGACTAGACAAAGACTTTGCCCTCATAGAGAGAACACTCAGTCCACAGAGAGACAGTATGCAAAAGTACTAATGAATGTACTCACAGAGTGGTGAGGGTCCTCGAAAGCAGCATATAAAGAACAAAAATGAGAAGGCATCTCCTAGGGCCAGGAGGTAATGTTTTATGTAGGGTTGTCTGAGAGGCCTCCCTAATAAAAAACGTTTAGCAATGACATCAAATGTGGTTATACTGCTCATGACTAGTCCAGCTCTCTCTCCTTCTAGGGAGGTGGTAGGACTAATCATCTTCCTCCTCCCCTCATTTAGAGTTAGGGGTCACATGTGGCTAACACTCATCCAGGATAAGCATGTGGAAGTGACACGTATTACTGATAGAGTCATTGCACACTTTCCATGGTCTCATGCATTCTGCAGTGTCGTAGATGGTGGCCATCTATCAGCCTGGCTTCCAGGATGAGAGTTGTGGGCCAAAAACACTCACTGCCCAGAGATGGACATATCATATGAGGCAGGGACACATCTCATTGCCATTAGTTACCTGATATTTGAATGTTTGTTACTGCAGCCCATCCTTACTGGCATAGACCTGAAAGAAGTGAAGAATCAGCTGTGCATACATCTGGACAAGAACGATCCAAGCTGGAGGGAGAGCAAGAGCAAAGACCCTGAAGAAGAAACATAACTTCCTGCTGCTTTCAAGGGAAATAAAGAGCCACAGACTGTAGTAGAATGAGCAAGGGGCAGAGGGACAGGAAACACATTTTGTGGCTCCAGGGCCAGACTGTATAGGGCTCTGAAGGTCACTGTTAGGATTTTAACTGTGAGAGACAAGGAAGGCATGGCAAGGTTTTGAGCAGAGATGTGGATCCTGTATATATTTAGAGAATCTCCCCAGCTGCGGGACAGATGGAAGAAGGCAAATATTAAAATAGGAAAATATTTAGGACGTTAATGCTGTCCTCTAAGTGAGATCCCATAGGGACTTAAGAAGTAAGTGACTCCATTTTGTAACTCTATTTTTGTAATGTCCAGCTATGGTTGGTAATATCTTGCTAAAACTCCATTTTATGTGGCTTAAGTAACCATCTCATCCTGCCCCCAATCCCTGTGAGTTAGGGGGTGCCCCTTTTGTCTTTTTCTTCTCTCCCCTCCTAGGCACAGAAAGAAGTTAAGTTATCCCTCAATGAATGCCTGTGTTACAGCGCGTACTCTGGGGTGGTTATCAGAACTAGCTTCCATCACCCTTCAATGGATGCCTGTGCTAGAGCATGCACTCTGGGGTGACCTGTGCTAGGGCACATACTCTAAGGTGGCTATCAAAACTAACTCCCCTCACCCCTTGATGAATGCCAGTGCTAAAGCACGTACTCTAAGTCCTTGAAACTGCAGCTTCTGCTTCTGTATTATCACTTGTTTACCTGCTTTATAAAGCCTACCTAAATTGGGCCTGTTACTGCAGCACAGGAGCACACTTCAGCTCCCTGCAGTCAACTAACCTAAATAAATCTTTTACACAAAAGTGGACATTATAGTGGCCATTATGAGTTCCAGTAAGATGGCGGACTAGGCAGAAAGACTGCACAGACCCTCTTCAAAAAAGAAAAGGGAAACCAATTAGCACAGACACAGAAGATAATCCTGGACCCCCAAGCCTTGAAGGGGAGGACATAGAAGTGGACTAAATCCCAACTAGCAGAAGAATTTGCATGAAAATACCAAAAAAGGAGACAGACGGAGAAGGTGAAGAGGAATGCGGGCTGAACTGTGGACGTTTGCCAGTCTGGAGTACGCTGCCATTTTGAGTGTTCAAAAGCAGCTTGCTATCTTAGATATTTAAAGAGACAGCACTCTCACAGATTCCTGGGACTTGAGAACATATTCTGCTTGCAAGCTACCCCAAGCGCACCCTGGACCTGCAAGACTGACAAGGTGCGGCATTCCTCTTGTTACTCCTATACAGCACACACGCTTGGTGAATGGAGGTGTGGCCATCCCCCACTCCCACCCACCTTCTGGGCCCACAGGAACTGCATCCCAGTCTGTGCTCAGATGGAGCCTGGGTGCCCTGCCATGTCTTCCACTGATTTTTTTTCCTCTTTTTATTTTTTTCTTTTTCACTTTCATTTTTTCTGGTGATTAGTTTGCTTGTATTTGTTTGTTTTAAAACAACTATTATAATTAATACTTTTTTCCTTTTTACTATCATTATTAATCTCCCCTCCCAGATCCTAGTTTTCAGCACTTTTTCTTTTCCCTGTTCCAGTTTGAAATTTTTTTTTAATTTGTTTTTTTTTTCTCCTTTTCTTTTCCTCATGGTTAACCTGTTCCTTGTTTTTCCTTTTGCATTTTCCACGTTTGTTTTCCTTTCATTAGTCTCTCTCTCTACCTTTTTTCTCTTAGTGCCCTATCACCATACATTGCAGATTTTCTTGTTTTTTTTCTTCCTTTTTTTCTCTTTTTTCTATTTTTGGTTAATGTTCCTGTGTGATTACATAGTGTGTTTTTTTGTCCATGTGCTTTTAGTTTTTTTGGTGGTTATTCAATTGTAAGTTTTGTCTAACTGAGTGGGACACAGGAACAGTCCCCATAAGCCACAACTACACCCACACCTCCTGCAACTTCACTTACTGAGTGAAAGCCACTACCTCCTACTCCAGCAATGTGCCAATGATAAACAACCACCAAGAAGAGTTTGAATCGCCCTTGGCTGCTCATCACAGTCAACAGAGATCTAAATGCAACAATGCCACGATGCCTCAGAGACAACAGACCATCACAGTCCACACAAAGAAGCAGGATAAAGTGGAAGAAACAAGGGAGCAGGATACAGACTCAGAACACATCCCTCAAGAAAAAGCAGCATTGGAACTCTCTGAAAAGGAATTCAAAAGAATTATCTTTAGGTATCTTCAAAGGATTGAGAGACAGACCAAAGAAAACACAGAAAGAAACCTTACAAGAATTTTGGAAGAAAATACAAGAAGAAAATGACAAAATAAATGAAAAATTAGAAATGATTCTAAATTCACAGATAGCAATTCAGAAGATTAATACTAAATTGTCATAAATATATAACACATTGGAAGGTCAAAGGAGTAGAATTGATGCAATGGAAGACAGAATTAATGAGATTGAAGACAAATATCTGAATACTTCTTTGGAAAGGGATCAATCAGAAAAAATAAATAAATAAAAACAAATGAAGAAAGCCTAAGGTTCATGTGGGATACCATCAAAAGGAATAACTTACATGTTATTGCAATTCCACAACAGGAAGAGAAAAACAAAACCACTGAGAAAATTGTCCAAGATTTGCTGGAGGAGAACTTCCCTGATATAATGAAAGATGCGAATATATCTATCCAGGAAGTCCAAAGAACCCCAAACAGGACAGACCCCAAAAGAAAATCACCAAGACACATCATCATCAAACTCATCAAAACCAAAGACAAAGACAGAATACTGTAAACAGTATGGGAAAAACAAAATGTTACCTACAAAAGACAGCCAGTAAGAATAAACTCTGATTTTTCAGCAGAAACCATGCAAACAAAAGGTGTTTATATAAGGATGGTATATATAAAACTTTGAAAGGGAAAAATTTTCAACCAAGAATTATATACCCAGCAAAACTGTCCCTCAAATATGATGGTGAAATTAGGATATTTCCATATAAGCAGACTAAGGGAATTTGCTAAAATCAGACCAACCTTACAAGAGACACTAAAGGGAGTCCTTTGAACAGAGAACAAATAGCAAATAACAACCAATTATTAATAAACAAGATGACATAACACAGAAACCACAGGTTTGGACATATCCAAAGTAAAATGAGCTTACAAGATTGTGAACAAGGAACCAGAGACATCAATTGGCAAGTGAGGACAGCTACAAGCAAAAAGAGGGAAAAGACAGTGTAGTTACAGAAGTTTTATTTAATGAGGAAGTTAACGTAGTTGCAAGATAGAATGGACTGTTATAAACTTGGGGAGAAATTTATATATCATAGAGTAACCTCAAAGAAAAATGATAAACCTTCACATCACAATGAAAAAGAGTACAAGCAAAAATATTCAACATATACTTAAACAACATCACAAAGGAAATGATAACATGATTCTTAAACATAATGAGCTCAGCACGGAAAATAATATGGAACAAAGAAACCAGGGACAAAATGAGAACACCCAAAATAAAATGACGGCAACAAATTCAAACTTTTCAATACTTACCCTGAATGTTATGGATTAAATGCACCACTCAAGAGATGGAGAGTTGCAGATTGGATAAGAAAACACAACCTATTAATATGCTGCCTACAAGAGAAAAACCTCAGAGATAAAGACAAAAATAGATTAAAAATCAAAGGTTGAAAAAAGGTATATGAAGCAAATGGCAATTGTAGGAGAGCAGGAGTGGCAATACTAATTTCTGATCAAATTGACTTTAAGACAAAAACTACCATACAAGACAAAGAAGAACATTATATAATGATCAAAGGATCAATTGAACATGAAGATATAACCATAATAAATAT
>NW_006921808.1:383898-385903 GCF_000298275.1 Orycteropus afer afer
AATTGAACAGGTCATCAAAAAGTTACCAACTAAAAAAGTCCTGGCCCAGACGGTTTCACCAGAGAATTCTACAAAACATTCAGAGAAGAACTGATACCAATCCTACTCAAACTATTCCAAAACATAGAAAAGGATGGAATCCCCCCTAACACATATTATGAAACAAGCATTACCTTGATACCAAAACCAGGCAAAGACATTATGCAAAAGGAAAACTACAGACCAATATACCTCATGAATATAGATGCAATAATCTTCAACAAAATCCGAGCAATAGACTGAAACAACATATCAAGAAAATCATTCATCAAGACCAAGTGGCTTTTATATCAGGTATGCAAAGATGGTTCAACATTAGAAAAACAATCAATGTCATCCACCATGGAAACAAAAGAAAGGAGGATAACCACATGATCATATCAATTGATGCAGAAAAGGCTTTTTATAAAATCCAACACCCATTTCTGATCAAAACTCGCAGCAAAATAGGAATACAAGGGACATTCCTAGACATAATAAAGGACATCTATGCAAAACCAATAACCAACATTATTCTCAATGGAGAGAGACTGAAACCATTCCACTTGAGAACAGGAACGAGACAAGGATGCCCTCTATCACCACTTCTATTCAACATTGTACTGGAAGTCCCAGCCAGGCCCATAAGACAAGAAAGGGAAATCAACAGCATCCAAATTGGTAAGGAAGAAGTCAAACTATCCCTATTTGCTGATGATATGATGCTATACCTTGAAAATCCAAGAGACTTAGTCAAAAATCTTCTGGAACTAATTGAGAGATATAGCATTGTGGCAGGATATAAGATCAACATCCAAAAATGAGTTGAATTCCTCTACACCAGCAAAGAGATTGCTGAAAAAGAAATAAGGAAATCAATACAGTTTACAATAGCGACCAAAAAAATAAAATACTTGGGAATAAATTTTACCAGAGATACAAAAGACCTGTACAAAGACAATTATAGAAAACTACTTCAAGAAACCATAAGAGATCTACATAAATGGAAGAACATCCCATGCACGTGGATAGGAAGATTGAACATTGTGAAAATGTCAGTTCTACCCAAAGTAATCTATACATTTAATGCAATCCCAATCCAGATCTCATCAACATTCTTTAGGGATATGGAAAAACCAATCACTAACTTTATGTGGAAAGGAAAGAGACCTCAGATAAGCAAAGCACTATTGAAGAAGGAAAGCAAAGTAGGAGGTCTCACACTAACAGATCTCAAAACCTACTATACAGCCATAGTAGTCAAAACTTCCTGGTATTAGTTTAATGACAGATACACAGACAAAAAGAATAGAATTGAGAACCCAGAAATAGATCCATTGACCTATACTCAGCTGATCTTTGACAAAGGCCCCAAATCCATTAAATGGGGAAGAGAATGTTTATTTAATAAATGGTGCTGGCAAAACTGGAGATCCATTTGCAGAAAAATGAAACAAGACCTGTATCTCACATCATAAATATAAACGAACTCCAGATGGATCAAAGACTTAAATGTGAAACCTAAAATTATACAGTTCCTCAAGGAAAATCTAGGGGCAAATTTAGGGGTCCTAATACATGGAATAAATAGACTATCAAGCATAACTCAAAATGCACAAACAGCAGAAGATAAACCAAATGACTGGGACCTTCTAAAAAAATAAATTTTTATGTGCCTCCAAAGACTTCTCCAAAAGAGTCAAAAGAGAACCTACAGATTGGGAAAAAGTATTTTGTAATCACATATCTGACAAGGGAATTATCTCTAGAATTTATAGAAAACTCCAACACCTCAATAACAAAAAGACAAAAAATCCAATTAAAAAATGGACAGAAGACATGAATAGATACTTCACCAAGGAGGACATTCAGGCAGAAAACAAAAAATATGAAGAAATGCTTATGATCATTAGCTATTAGAGAGATGCAAATCAAAACAACAATGAGATACCATCTTGCTCCAGCACTAGTAGCAAAGTTCAACAGG
>NW_006921808.1:387238-390130 GCF_000298275.1 Orycteropus afer afer
TGATGGATCTCTCCTCATCCAGAGCAAAGAAGAATGAAGAAAACCAAAATTCATGGAAATAATTAGTCCTAGGGACTGGTACACCATCCAATCTGCAGCCTATACAACTATGGGACCAGAAGAACTAGATGGTGCCTGGCTACCACTCTCATCCACTTGGATGGGGACCTATGTAGGAGATCCTTGATACAGAGGGAGAATAATGTGGAATAAAACTAAAAAATCATTTGGACAAAAAAAGGAGGGGGGGACCAGGTTTGCTGGTCCGATAGGGCCTGGTGGAACCACTGATGCTATGGTCCCTAGCTGCCCTTCAGGTCTGGAATTGAACCCACACCCATGGTTTCCAGCCAAACAAAAACAGGCATATGAGTTGAACATTTACCTCAGGTAGATACACTCCTTGGAGAGAAAAATCATGGGAGAAAGAAGGGCTGCTTATGCACAGGAAGACAGCTCAGGAGCAGGAGTGCATGAAGCGATGGACACTGGGAAGGGGTAACTATGGGGAGCATGTGTGAGGGGTAAACTGTGACCAACGTCATGAGACACAGTGTATGTGAACTGTTTTATGGAAAGTGAATCTGCTCTGTAAATCTTCACACAAATCACAATAAAAATTTAAAAAGAAGAAGTTATAGCTGCTATTATTTTTAATTGACCCATAACATTTGGGGGCTTGCCTGGGATAATCACTATGTCCCAGCACCTCTGCTGGGTGACAACCCATGGGAGAAAAAGTATCTCTATGGGTGACACCCCCTGAAGACATTCCAGGGCCCCAGAACTCCATTCCCCCAACTGGGTGTCCACGTGAAGATGTGGAATTCAGCTGATTTGGCCTGAGTTACCTGATTTCTCTGGAGTTGTTGTTGCTGTGTGCCATTGAGTCGGCCCCAATTCACAGCAACCCCTCCTTGGGTTGCTGAGGCAGTATCACTACAGAAGTAAATTGCCCAACCTTCCTTCCAAGGAGTGGCTGGTAGGTTTGAACCACCAGCCTTCTGGTTAGCAGTCAAGTGCCTTAGGCCCTATGCTACCAGTGCTCATAAGCCTTTAAACCTGTAAGACTGGTCTCCCTGTTGGTTGAGAGAAAGGATCAGACATGATAGTACTTTTTCCAACCTTTTTCTCCAGGATGCTGCATGATAAGTCTGTCCAGTGAAAACTTGTTTTCCTGGAGCCAGATCTAGTAAAACGTTGGTGAACTGACCTTGTTTTACTAGAGTTCCGGTTCTGTCCTCTCGAGAGTGCGTGATATTTCTGAAACCTAACACATATTTCACTGTGGTCTGGGCTGGGACAACAGAGGTTGAGATTTTGGCTGATAACCTTAATTAAAAGAACTTCCACAACCATACATACTCTGTTTTGTGTTGAAGCTCCACTGGAATTCATTTACATGTTTGGTATAAGTTTATTTATATGAAGTTTATGTTGTGTTTGTGTGGTGAACTTTGTTTTGCTAGAACCTGCTCTGGCCCTGAAGTTGACTAGATTCTGGTATCGGAGGTATTTTGCCATTTTGTGTTATGTTGTCCCCTTGGTGCTTTTGTCACTTAACTCTCTTCCTTTTTTTCTTTGCTTTGACTGGCCTTTGGGCTTGTAATCTTATGACCGTCACTCCAACTGACTGGACAGCCAGAAAGAAAATTTCTCTTAGGTTATGTTATCTACTTATATGTTTCCTTTTTGCAGGACTGTGCTGTTACTCACAGTAAATAAGTTTTAATTCTGAAATATTGTATTGGATAAAGAGGTTTGTGAATTTTGTCCAAAGTCTCTTAGAAAATCTTGATAGTTTTTATCCAAATCTTGGAATTTTGTAGTTTAAATGAATGGAGCATTGATTTGACCACTCAGGAGACCTTCAAATTCTAAAATAGACAAATTGGCTGAATTAGAGTGTTGGACAACTCAATAAAATGATTGCAGATACATTACTGCCAGCTTATAAAAAATATGGGAAATTCATGTGTAAAGGAAAAAGCCCCTCTCCAATGTATATTAAATAATTTTAAACTAGCCTATAGGGGAGATTATGGTATTAAATTCAGCCCCGGGTGCCTCAGAAGTTTATATAAGTTTGAGTGATTTTAATGACTGACTAATCAATATTCTTTGGGAGCTCTGGGAGCATAGAGCCTAAGGCACTTGACTGCTAACCAGAAAGCTGGCGGTTCAAAACCACCAGCCACTCCTCGGAAGGAAGATGGGGCAATCTACTTCCATAGTGATACTGCCTCAGAAGCCCAAGGAGGGGTCACTATGAGTTGGGTCCAACTCAAAGGTACACAACAAAAAAAAACACAACAATCAATATTCTAACATTAGAAATTTACATTATTTTCAGTTTTTTTTTTTTTTTTACTGGTGGTGTGGGATAAAAATCTCTGGGCATTTAGTTTGCCCTTACTCTTAACTTCTATCATATCACTACTTTTGGATTAATTATGATATATAGAATTATTAAACTAAGTGGTATAATGCATTTTTAAACTCTGGATTCATTTTACTAAATTCTTACCCTAAAGTTGTCAAACTACATTTTTACTAGGAATGCATGATAATTCTTGTTTAATTACATGCTCATTTCTTAATATTAGATGAGCTAATTTTATGGGAAAATATCTTTATCTTTGTAAATTATTGAAACAACATAGATCAATTGAACTGTTTTTACATGTAAAATTCAGTGACATTGACTTTGTTCTTCGAGTGACATTTGGTTAAACTTAGTCCAACCCCCCACCCCCCAATTCTGGTCTGGTTTCTAGCTGACAAGGAAGTTAAAATTTTGGATTTTATCAAACGCCTTTTCTGCATCAATTGATATGATCATGTGGTTCTTCTCCTTTGTTTTATTTATGTGGTGGATGACATTGATTGTTT
>NW_006921808.1:393987-394882 GCF_000298275.1 Orycteropus afer afer
TAGGTCGATGGATCTATACCTGGGTTCTCAATTCTATTCCATTGGTCTATGTATCTGTCATTGAACCAACACCAGGCAGTTTTGACTACTGTGGTTGTATAGTAGGTTTTGAGATCCGGCAATGTGAGACGGCAACCTCACTCTTAAACATCCCCAAGGTCCCTCTGTCCCAGAAAACTATAAACATTACTGGAGTTTCAACAATATAAAAATCTTCTTCAACCTCTTGAATGCCAGGTTGGGAGTACTGTATTAACGTGAAATTTTTATACATACCTGAATACCCTGTTCCTCTGTTGGAATACGATTTAATAACCAAGTTAAATACTCAGGTTACTTTCTCAGCTAACAAGCTCCAGGTGGATGTTAGTTCCGACCAGAGACAGGCCTTACAGACAACCTCCTACAATTACCTACTACTATGGATTACAGAAACAACTGACAGGACTGTCACTGCAACTAGCACTTGTTATGGGAAAAATACCCTGTATAGTTGGCTGAGTAAACTTATTACAGGATTGGATCTGACAAAATTGTCCAAAACAAGACTCCTTGACCTATGCCAGAAACAATCCAAAGTGCAGTCCACCTCCAGTGATAAAAGGAATTCAAACAAGAGGACTGAGCCTATGCCAGGACTGGCAGGTACAATTTATAATTCCTGAAAAATCAAGTACCTGTTAGTATTTATATGTACTTTCACTGGATGGGTGGAAACCTTTCCCTGAAGCACGGAAAAGCAGCAGAGGTGAGTCAACCCTGTTAAAATTATCTCCAGTTTAGTTTACTAGTCTCAGTTCAAAGTAATTATAAGGGAACATTTACATCTCAAAAGACCCAACAAGTAACAGGACTAACCTATTAACAAGAAAAACTGAAAAAAAAAATATTATAT
>NW_006921808.1:394982-398131 GCF_000298275.1 Orycteropus afer afer
TGTTAATTGGTTTCCCTTTTCTTTGTTGAAGAGGGTCTGTGCAATCCTTCTGCCTAGTCCGCCATCTTGCCCCGCCTCTCCGGAAGTTAAAATTTTGATCCTTAGTAAGCAACCTTAATTGAAATCATCTCCACAACAGGATCATTGCTATTTTGATTCGATTTTACTTGATTTGTTTGTGTGTAAAAAGTGTGTGTGCATGGCACCCATGCCCAACTTTCCTTTCGAGGAGTGGCTGGTGTGTTTGAACTGCCAGCTATCTGGTTAGCAGTCAAGTGTCTTAGGCACTATGCTACCAGAGCTCATAAGTCTGTAAACCTGTAAGACCAGTCTCCTTGTTGGTTGAGAGAAAGGATCTGACGCGATCATACTTTTTCCAACCTTTCTCTCCAGCACACTGTATGAGAAGTCTGTCCAGTGAAAACTTGTTTTCCTGGTGCAAGACTTTTGACTCTATGTAAATGTGATTGAGTGAATGTAAATGTGATTGGAAATTAAGTAACCAAGATTTTGTACACGAATGGGAACCCTTAACTGTATTCTGAAACTGAAACTTCAGAAGTTAAGGAAGAGAAGTTATATCCTTCCTTAAATCCATTTTTAAGTCAGGCAAAACCGTTTTAAGAACTGTTTTTAAATAAGACTGTTTTAGCTGCAACCTTCCCTGCTAGCACTTACTCTCCTTCACCTTTTGTCTCTTTCCCTCACTCAGGAAAGCAAATTAACTGTTTATCACTCACTGTGCCTCCTTTATCACCTATACAAACTACGGTGCAAAAGGTGATGGCCATGGATGAGGACATTCCATTAGAATTAAAACATGTTTTCCCCTTAACAGAATACATAAATCAGCAAACTAATCAACCAATGTGAGGACATAAAGCATTTTCTTTTAAAACTCTTAAAGATTTGACACAAGCTGCTGCTACCTATGGGCCAAACTTAATAGAAACCCTTACTCAAGAAGCTTTGTGTCCTTATAATTAGTATATACTAACAAAAACTGCATTAGAATGAGGAGATAATTATTCCAGAGGCTAGGGCTTTTGGTTACACCCAACCAAAGTCCAAGGTCATATACATAGAATGGAATGGTAATGAAGCTGAAGAGATGAACCTGCAATGTTTTCAAAGGATTATGTGTTTTGGATTATGTGTTCATTTGAATATACTCCATATTGTTTTTGAACCAATTAAGAAAATTGTAATTATTGAAGTATACCATTTTAGGGTGGTGAACACACAAAAAATGACTTAGTACAGTCTAGCCTACTGAACAAAACCACCTTAAGAACTAAGGAGAAAGTTTTAGTGTGGCCTGAAAAGCAAGAGGGAAAGTAAAATGACTGGTAATAAGTTTTTTTAAAAAAAAGAGGAGAAAAAGAGTGTAGTTTTGTCTTAAAATAGAATGTCTGGTCGTCCCGGAACATGGAAGATAGTAAAAGTTAAATTTGAAAATGTGTAGTAAGTTGTAAAAGGTTTAAGAGAAAGTGAACTTTATTTGCCTTGGTTTTTAATACCTGCAAATAATAAATGTGAGGATAAATGTACAGTAAGTTGTAGAGAGTTTGAAATAAAATGAACTTTTTTATCTTAGTTTTAATACCTACAAATAATAAGTGTGAAGAAACAATGCAGTGCATTATAATTTTGATAACTTTAGATCAGTTATGGTGAATTTATTCATAAAATGGAAAAAAAATAGTGAATCTTTCACTGCAAAATGTTATGTTGACAATTTACTTTCTATTAACATAACAGTGAAATCATAGTATTTAAGAGGGGTTAAGTGAAGTGGACCAAAAACCCTGTCATGACAGGTTTCTAGCAGTGATGAGTTCAAGGAAATGTTAACTATTACATGAGATATATTTGGCCAGTGGAAATGAAACCTGGAAAAGATTGTAAATAGATCATGACAAATGATTTATCTGTGTAAATGAATTATACAATTATGTATAATATCTAAAAAAAAAAAAAAAAAAAAAAAAACCTAATTTTAAATGTGTCTTTCAGGACTCTAAAGACCCTCACTTTAACTCTGTTCCTCCCCATCTACCCCTCAAAAAACAGTCTCCTCAGCATACACTCAGAATAATGTAAAATTTGGCCAGGCATCCAGGCTGGATCTGTCAGGGCAATACGAATTACAGCAGGTTCCAGCCAGTTTAGATCATGAAGGAAACCTTGGAGGTTTTGTTTGGACTCATGTGCCATTCACCTTGGCTGATTTACATTAATCTGTTATTAACTAACTTGCCCATGAAGAAAGGTGAATAGTATTAGAGAAAACTAAAACTGAAACCAACAGACTTCATAACCTCCAGCCTGAAAACCTAGCCAGGGGCCACAGCCATCAGGAACAGATCCAGAGTAAGATTCCAATAACCCAGAGAACAGAACAAGATTAAAATACATTGTCATAGGGCTCCAGAAGGGGGACTTCAAAGCAGATTCAAAAATCAAGTAAGTACAACAAGACCTCAAGAAAAATCCTCTACTCTCCTCAAATTAGAATATAAAACCTACCATCAATGTACTGACACTGACCTAGATATCAAAATTAGAAGGGGGACTGTGTATGAATACTTCTCAACTTGTAGATGTTACTTTCAAGGTCTATAACAACTGGGACCAGGAGCAGGAGAAACAGAAGCAAAGAGACATTAAGCAGCATACTAACTTGCTGGCTGCTGTCTTGGGAAGTCGATCATACTGGGTAAGTACCCATGGGTCCCCAATGGACAGAAAGGGAGTGACTCAAACTCTTGATCCAGGAGGCTGACCAACAAAGTTGGGGCCTCAACAGTGTACTTACTGCAGGGAAAATGAACACTGGAAGAGGAAGTGTCCAGAACGAACTCTCCAAACCCAACTATAAGGGGCCCAACAAATGGTAAACACAGCTAACAGCAATCAAGAATGATGGAGTCCCGGGGTTCTGCTGCATACTAAACAAATTCCTATCTCTTACGAGGAGCCTGGGTGGTGATAACTGTGGGAAAACAGCCCATTAAATCTCTATTGGACACAGGGGCAACCTCACTCTTTTTTTTTTTTTTTTTAATTAGGATTTGGGTGAAGATTTACAGAGTAAATTCACTTTTCATACAGCAGTTCACATATACTTTGTCTCATGTCATTGACCA
>NW_006921808.1:400476-412787 GCF_000298275.1 Orycteropus afer afer
TATATAAACACGTTCAAGAAGACACTGGCTAAGATGTGCCAAGAAGCCAACTTATCTTAGATAAAATTTTACTTACCCTGTTACGGATCTGGATTGTCCCCCCTGCCCCAAAGCAGGCTTAAGTTAAGCCCACATAAAATATTATATGGGAGACCATTTTCTAGAGTGTGACATCGTACATATGCAGAAAAGGTAAACCTTAAAAATTGTTAAAGAATGAAATATTTTAAAACACGTAAAAACTTTATCTGCAACACTAACCAGTTTGCTTCTAGCAGGTTGTTGTGTCCTACAGATACTTCCCTCCCTAGCTTCTATCCAGATGATTGGGAGTACAATGACTGGACTCCCAGAACCAACATCCTCTACCCTTATTAAACTCTTACACAATTGGCAGCCAGGAGGACGAGTCCTGGTGAGAAGACACACTGCTACAGGATTAACCTGCATTGGAAGGGACCTTGCACTGTGGTTTTGACTACACCCACAGCAGTGAAAGTGAATGGCCTCACACCGTGGATTCATCACACGCATCTGAAGCCAGCACCTCCCAACTCTCAATGGCAAATTTTCAAGAATCCCAATCAACCTCCCAAGCTAAGAGTGTCTTGTTTCCTTGTTTCGTGGTCTTAACTTATTTATGTTTATGTACATGTTAGTCACAGGGTTTTTGCTGGAAAGTAACCCTCACCCAGTTTCAATTGACAGTAATTGAAGGTACCACAAGACAGTGGCCTTCAAGGCCACTCAGAGTGATGACCTTGAAACTTTCAGTTATAAAGTAGATTTGTGCACCTTAATATATCCCAGGGTAAGAAAGAGTTATTCATGTAACTCCAATCCCAATCTAGCCCAACATTGCTAGCTTTGCCTTAACCTGAAACCTCCTTTTTATATAGCTTTGTTGTTGTTGTTGTTATGTGCCATCGAGTCGGCCCTGACTCATAGCTACCCCTCCTTGGGTTTCCAAGGCAGTATCACTACTCAAGTAGGATTGCCCAACCTTCCTTCCGAGGAGTGGCTGGTGGGTTTGAACCGCCAGCCTTCTGGTTAGCAGTCAAGTGTTTTAGCCACTATGCTACCAGAGCTCCTTTTATATAGGTTTAGGAACCCAATATGTACCCTCTTTTGTTAGCAGAAAATGTACGTCTCATGTTAGAGACTTACAGGGACTTGGAAATTGTTTCGTTTGTCCTCATTATGATGTGTCCCAATCCCAATTTATTACCGATTGTAACCAGAGCATAATTATAACATACAATGGAACTCCTATGTATATCCATGCTCCCCAAAACACTTGGTTTTCTTGCTCATTTGGCCTAGACACCTGTATATATACTTATGCACTCAGTATTTCTGAAAAACCTGTATTTTGCACCTTAGTACATGTGTTACCCTGGATCAATGTATATGAAGGAGACCAGGGTCTAACCTAACTAACAGCCCCAGAATACCTTAGGCATAAAAGAGTTTGCATATTAATTCCCCTACTTGTGGGATTGGGAATTGCAGGATCTGCAACCACAGGAATCTTGGCCCTTATCACCCAAGACCAGGGCTTGAAGGGACTAACCCAAAGGACCAACATAGATTTAAGTGGACTAGAACTCTCTATCTCAGAGCTCTCAGAGCAAGTTAAACTCCTAGCTGAGGTAACCTTACAGAATATAAGGGGACTAGATTAGCTATTCCTAAAACAGGGTAGACTATGTGCTGCCCTAGGAGAAGAATGTTGTTTCTAGGCTAATAGAAAGTAATTAGGAGTAATCAAAGAAACACTGGTCCTGGTATGAAAAAATATAAAAGAAAGGCAAAATACACTAAATTCAAGTAAGGGATGGTACCAAAACTTATTTGACTGGTCACCATGGGCAGCAACCCTTGTTACCAGCCTGATAGGTCCACTAATGTCACTTCTACTTGGTCTTATCATTGGACCCTGCCTGTTCAATGCCCTAATCAAGTTCATACAGAATAGGATTGGGGCCATGAAACTCATGGTTCTTAGAACCCAGTACATGACACTTGATACTCAAGAAAAGAATAATGAATCAATGATGTGATTCTCAAACAAAAAAAGTAGGGAATGAAGTAAGTGACTCCATTTTGTAACTCATCCTGCCCCCACTCCTGGTCAGTTAGGGAGTACCTCTTTTGTCTTTTTCTTCTCTCCCCTCCTAGACACATAAAGCAGCTAAATCACCCCTCAATGAATGCCTGTGCTAGAGCATGTACTCTGGGGCAGTTATCAGAACTAGCTCCTATCACCCCTCGATGGACACCTTGCTAGAGTACCTATTCTGGGGTGGTTATCAGAACTAGCTCCCATCACCCCTCAATGGATGCCTATGCTAGAGCACATACTCTAAGGTGCTTATCAAAACCAGCTCCCCTCACCCCTTGATGAATGCCTGTGCTAAAGCATGTACTCTACATCCTTGAAACTGCAGTTTCTGCTTCTGTATTATTGCTTGCTTACCTTCTTTATAAAGTCTGCCTAAAATCGGGCCTGTTACTGCAGCATAGGAACGTGTTTCAGCTACCTGCAGTTGGCTAACCTAAATAATCTCTTTTACCCAAAAGGGGACATTATAGTAGCTATTATTTTAAATTGAACCCATAACACTTAGACCAGGGCAAGAGCAGAAGGAAAGAGGAAAAGTGGCTTCTGGAAAAATTTTGAAGTTAAAGCTGGCAAGATATGTTGATACAGGGGAAAGAGAAAAGGAGAGTAGAATCAAGGTGGCTCCAACAATTTTGACCTGAGTAACTGGGAAGATGGAGTTACATTTACTGAATGGGGAGATGTTAGAAAAACAGACCTGGGGAAAAACCTGGAGCTCTGTTTACACCTAGCCTTTGGAGGGCGTCAGGATGGACTCACAGGGCAGACAGCCCTCTGAGTGAACACCCTGCCTGGAACAGGTATGAATGAAGCCAAATAGAATCAAAGCTCAATCCCCCATCCTTTCTATTGTTATCTCCACCTGGTTGGAGACAGACAAGCAGACATGGTAACCTGGTATCTTAAGAGCTGAGCTGAATTGAAGTTCAAACCACCCCCCATCCTGTCTATTTTTATCCTCCAGGCAACAAGTGAATAGATAGTTAATGTGTTTCCTTAAATTTGTTTTTCAGAAACAATCAATACCAACTTGAAACCAATATTGGCCTGCGGACATGTGCCGTGAAACAAACAGGAACAAAGTTGCTCTAAACTGACATTTTCCCCTCTTCCCAAGTCCTGATCAGCTGATAACAGGATGTCAGTACGACTCATCCTGTGAGTTTGTATTGATTGTTTCTGAAAAACAAATTTAAGGAAATGCATTAACACATCTATTCACCTGTTTCCTAGGGGATACAAATAGGAAGTCGGTGTGACTCATCCCCTGAGCAAGCACCCTACATTAAAAATGGAGTGCCCTTTTAAACTGAGGTGAAGGAAGATGAATAAGACCCTCTCCTGAACTTCACAAAACCTCCCACTTGGGAAGTCAGATTTGAGTACTGGCCCCTGTCTCCTTGCATTGCCACTTTGCAATAAATTTTCTTTCCTCTTAATCACTCAGTGTGAAGTAGTTTGTCCTAATCATACACTCAACAGAGACCCATATTCAGTCCACCTTCATGGAGAGGATAAGACACCAGCCCAGACCTCCATACACCAGTGGGTGGGATCTGGGGACACGCAAGTCCACATGTTGCTGGTACAGACTTCACAGGGGAGAAGCCTCTTCTAAACCTTACAGTTGGAAATGTGAGGATACAGCTCATTTTTCTCTGAGTCCCCTGGCAATTTTTCTAAAAATCCTGAGCTTTTTGGAAGACTGAGCAAGATTTTACTGCACTATAAGGGGCAGAAAGACAGAGTTGTAACACAACCACATGGTGAGGAAGGCACAGACTTGTGGAGACAAATGTGGCCCTGTGGGTTGCCCAGACCTCTCTGTCAATGTCAAAGCAGTAAAACCTCAAATACAAGCCTCCATGTGTACACCAGGCCATGCTCCAGGCCTCTGACCTGTTGACCGAGACAGCAAATACTAACAATGAAGAATTACTGTAGTCACCTAGCTGATGGATGAAATCTGTCTGTGATCAAAGGCAGTTGCTGCACACACACCTAGACTAGGGGCTCTCATAGCTTCAATCTACTGAGCATCCAGGACCACACTCACAGGGCAGACACTACAGTGAACTTCTAAGTGGACAGAGCTGAGGGCTCACACTGCCCTTCCCTCCCTCTGTGCTGGTAACTGAGCAAGAATAAGTCTTTCTATTATTTCACTCTTTCTTTCTTCTATCTTTCCTTCCTCTCTCCTTCCCTCTTTTTCTTTTTCTTTTTTTTTTTTCATTCTCTCTCTGTCTCTCTCTCTTCCCCTAACCTCCCCACACCTTTCTCTATACAAATACTCCAAGAGCAAGGTACAGCACTAAGCATATGAGCTTATTCAGACATGACCCTTTCATGAGATGCTCCAGTTCTGGCAGAGGAGATAGAGAAATCAATTGTCATGGTGCACAAGGGTGGGCAGTGGAGCACAGGGACTTTCAAGAGAATTGTGGAGGGCTTCAGTAAGAACTACATCTTCAGATATACCTTAATACTTTTATACAAGGACCGAAACTCCCAGACTTGGCAACTTCTCCCTCACTCACACCTTGTCCTACCCCTGCTTCTAGACCATACCTATCAGGACTTTCTCCCACTGTATAGAATGGTAATGGGCTCATCTAGTTGTAATGTCTTGGGCAATGCCTTCTCCTTGATATCAATTTCTAGCTGTTATAATGTTAGAATCAGTCAACAGATAAATATTTTAAAAAATCTTAGTCTCTTTTGTTCTCAGTTCCCAAAGGGCCCTGCATCTTCTGCTGCCCCTTGATTCCCAGAACTACTCACTAGGTCTCCCTCTTGGCACCAACCCTTCCCACACTTCCACCCAGGCCTCTTCTGAGACCAGAAGTCCAGGGTGAGGACTCAGAATCACTTTTTGACTCTTCATCCTTATCCCACCCACTCCACCTCACACACTACAATTAGTTGCCCAAACCATATTTAATTCTCTGTGGGATTAAAAAAGAAGGGAGGTAAGAAAGGGAGGGAGGGAAGGAGAGAAATGTGAAGAAAGAGAGAAAATAGCAAGCATTAGATGGGCAAAGTGCAAAGTTCTTCTATTCACTGTGTTACTTAGAAAACTGTACCTATCTGTATTTAACTTTGATCATCACAAAACAGGTTGATAATTAATATCTCTTTCATAGAGCTGTTGTGAAGACTAAATGATATCACACAAATGATAATCCATGTAAAGTACTACCACCTTGCCTAGCACATGATTAAAAAAAAAAAAAAAACCTCACTGTCATCGAGTTGATTTCAACTCAGCGACCCTCATTGGATTTCCAAGGTGGCAAATCTTTACGGAAGTAGATTACTCAGGCTTCCTTCTGCAGAGAAGGTGGTGGGTTTGAACCACCAACCTTCTGGTTAGCAATCAAATGTCTTAGGCATTATGCCACCAGAACTCCTTAACACCTCATTAGTGGTGAGTAAATGTCAGCAAATAGGGTGTTACTTGCAGCCAGTCAGACACACATTTGAATGCAACTCTGCCATTTACTAGCCAGTGAGCTTTGGGAAGTTTGCTAAACTTCTTTGCATCTCTGTTTTCTGGCCTGTAGAATGAGCAGTAAAAAACACTCTCTGAGAATGGAACTTATGTAGACTGGCAAAAAGTGAATCTTAGAAGAACTCAGTACAGATTTGTTGAAAGAATGAGTGATGAGGATTACCTTCACCTTACTGACTGAATGCTAAACTTACAGTTGCCAAGGTAAAATCCCTGCATATTGTAAGAACTCATTAAACATTATCTAAGGGTATTTCTATGCTGTAGGGCACTTATACGGCAGGCCTTATTCATCTGGACAATTTTAAGAACCTCAAGGGTTGGTTCCCTGTGCTGCTAAATCACTTTTTCATAGCATGTCACAGTGCATACAGTAGGCTCCTGCTCATTGCTTCCCTATACTACAGGCTCAGTATGACACTCAGGATTCTCACATCCTGTACCCTCACCCTTTCTTATACAACTCTTTCACTCCTATCAAACTGAAGTTTCTTAGATATGGTCTCATCTTAAAATACACCTGCTGCTCACATACACAAACCTCATTTCTGTCTGTGAAAATTCCCCTTATGCTCCAAGGCCTTACCCAAAATATGACCTTAACACCCTTCTCAGGACATCTGTATTGACACTTACTGTATTGGTAGTTAATTGGGTACTATGGATAGAGACAGAGACTAAGTTTTTCCACAGAGTCAATTCCAGAATCAAATGAATGGGTTAAATTCACCAAGTTAATTTAATTCCCATGTTCATTTGGGAAATTTTCTTCTCAATCCAGGCTGAATCAAAATATGGCATTCTCACAATGGTCTGGCCTGTGGTTTCAATAACCATTTACCATCATTTAGAGGAGTACTCTGTGTGCTGATATGTCTATGGACCCCCTTTTGAATCACACATCTTATAATTAGCAGGGACCTTTGAGATTTAGCTCTCAGAGGCCAGATAGAACTGCATGCCAGAGGAGAGAGTGTTCTGGAAATAGCAGCCTTCCTGGACCCTCAAGTTCCCAAGTGTTACCCATTCCTCAAGTCAGGTTTCTGGGAAAGCCTATCCTTCTCTTTCTGGACATTTTCTACAGAGTGTTGCCCAGAGGGAACTGTCACCTGACCAGCCTCCAGAAGTGTTTTCCCCTGGACCACTCTTAAACTCCCCAAAGCCAGGACACTGTATGCTTTCTGTTGGCCAGATGCTCAAGTGAGCACATGTGGATCTTCCAAGTAGGCTGTTCCTCTTGTTTCCATCAAGAACTTGAATGGAAAGAAGTAGCTTTGATCAAGTTAGAACAGTGTATTCAAGGGGCCTAACGTATGCATCTTTTATCTTGTTCTTTCTTCCATTTCCTTTAGCTACTCTCCATCCAAGAGCAAGTTTCACAGTCTCTTCTGACATCTATTTTGGTCTTTCCTTCCCTTCCTGTCTCTTTAATGACCTTTGCTTTCTTTGTGGATGATGTTCTTGATGCCATCATACAACTCATCTGGTTTTCAGTGACTGGTGCTCAATGTGACAAATCTATACTTTTTATGGTCTCTAAATTCAGATATGATGTAATCAAGGTCATATTTTGGCTTTTGCAGACTTACTTTAATTGTCTTCAGTTTCAACTTGAACTTGCATTCAAGCAATTGATGATCTGTTCCACACTCAGCTCCTGGCCTTGTTTTGGCTGAAGATATTGAACTTCTCCATCATCTCTTTCCACAGATGTAGTCGACCTGATTCCTATGTATTCCATCTGGTGATGTTCACATGTATAGCTGCTGCTTATGCTGTTGAAAAAGATATTTGCAATGAATGTGATTGGTCTTGCAAAATTCTATCATACAATCTCCCGTGTCATATCTATCACCAAGACCATATTTTCCAACCACCTGTGATTCTTTTCTGCTTCCAACTTCTGCATTCCAATCAACAGTAATAATCAATACATCTTAATTGCATATTTGGCCAATTTCAGAATGCAGAAGTTGGTAAAAAAAAAAAAAAAAAAAAAAACTTCACTTTCCTTATCTTTAGCTTTGGTGGTTGGTGCATAAATTTGAATAATAGTAGTATTAACTAGTCTTCCTTTTAGGCTTATGGATATTATCCTATCACTGTCAGCACTGTACTTCAGGATAGATCTTGAAACAGTCTTTGTGATGATGAATGCCAGGCCAATCTTCTTCAATTTATCATTCACAGCATAGTATATCTCATGATTGTCTAATTCATAATGGCCAAAACCAGTCCATTTCAGCTCACTAATGCCTAGAATATCAATCTTTATGTGTTCCATTTCAATTTTGAAAATCTCCAATTTTCCAAGATTCATACTTCATACATCCCATGTTCTGATTATTAATCAAAATATTTGCCACTGTTTCTTCCCATTTTGAGTCATGCCACATCATCAAATAGAGGTCCCCAAAGCTTTACTCAATCCATGTCATTAAGGTCAACTCTACCTTGAGGAGGCATCCCTTCCCAAGTTGTATTTTGAGTGCCTTCTGACTTATAGGGGCTCATCTTCAGGCACTATATCAATGTTTCAGGGCTATTCATAAAGTTTTCCAATATTGTGTCAAACAGTGTTTCACTGCTATTCATAAGGTTTTTCAGTGGCCATTTATTTGAGAAATGGGTAGTCCCATCCTTCTTCCAGTTTTGTCTTACTCTGGAAGCTGTGCTGAAACCTTTCCACAATGGCTGACCCTGCTGGTATATGAAATAACAGTGGCATTGCCTCAAGCCTCACAGCAACATGGAAGCCACCAAAGTATGACAAACTGACAAATGAGTGGTGGACTCTACAAGTTTCTCTTGAACAGAGAGTAGCTAAAGGAAGAAATGGCAAGATACAAGAGCTGAACAGAAGACTTCAAAGACCAGCTTGAGAAGACAAAGTCAATTACTATAATCAAATGTGCAAAGACCTAGAGTTAAAAATGAAAAGGGAAGAACATGTTCAGTGTTTCTCAAGCTGAAAGAACTGAAGAAAAAAAAAATCAAGCATCAAGTTGGAATATTGAAAGTTCCTAGCTATGGTAGCATAGTGCTTAAGGCACTTGACTACTAACCAGAAAGCTGGCAGTTCAAACCCACCAGCCACTCCTTGGAAGGAAGGTTGGACAATCGACTTCCATAGTGATACTGCCTT
The DNA here is from genome assembly GCF_000298275.1 of Orycteropus afer afer. Taxonomy (NCBI): domain Eukaryota; kingdom Metazoa; phylum Chordata; class Mammalia; order Tubulidentata; family Orycteropodidae; genus Orycteropus; species Orycteropus afer. The sequence goes on from NW_006921808.1 coordinate 409,258, forward strand.
GGCAACCCAAGGAGGGGTCGCTATGAGTCGGGGCTGACTCAATGGCACACAACAACAAAACATGGGCGAAATATTGAATGATGCAGGAAACATCAAAAGAAGATGGAAAGAATACACAGAGTCACTGTACCAAAAGAATTTGTCGATGTTCTTCTATTTCAGGAGGTGGTATATGATCAAGAACAAATGGTATTAAAGGAAGAAGTTGAAACTGCACTAAAGGAATTGGTTTAAAAATAAATAAATAAAATAAAAGGCTCCAGGAATTGATGTGATACCCATTGAGATGTTTCAACAAGCAAATGCTGTGCTGTAAGCATTCACTGTTCCGAGCCAACAAATTTGGGAAGCAGCTACCTGGCCAACTTACTGGAAAAGATCCATATTTGTACCCATTCCAAGGAAAAGTGATCCAACAGAATGTGGAAATTATCGAACAATATCATTAACATGACACATAAGTGAAATCTTGCTGAATATAATTTTAAAATGGTTGCAGCAACTGACAGGGAAGTTCCAGAAATGCAAGCTGGATTCAGAAAAGGACATGGAATGAGAGATATCATTTCCCATGTGAGCTAGATCTTGGCTGAAAGCAAAGAATAACAGAAAGATGTTTGCTTGTGTTGTATTGGCAATGCAAAAACATTTGACTCTGTGAATCATAACAAATTATCAATGACATTGAGAAGAATGGGAATTCCAGAACACTTACTTGTGGTCATGAGGAACCTGTCCATAGATCAGGAAGCTCTCTTTCAAGTAGAACAAGGGAATACTGCATGGCTTAAAAGGAGGAAGGGTGTGTTTTAGGGTTGTATCCTTTCAGCATACATATTCAATCTGCATGCTGAACAAATAATCTGAGAAGCTGGACTATATGAAGAGGAACATGGTATCAGGATTGGAGGAAGACGAATTAATAATCTGCAATATACAGACAACACAATTTTTGTTGTTAAAAGTAAACATGACTTGAAGCACTTACTGATGAAGATTAAAAACTTCAGTCTGCAGTATGAATTACACCTCAACATAAAGAACACAGAAATCCTCACAACTGGACCAATAAGCAGCCATCATGATAAATGGAGAAAAGGTTGAAATTGTCAACGATTTCATATTATTTGGTTTCACAATCAACACCAATGGAAGCAGCAGTCAAGAAATCAGATGTCTTATTGCACTGGGCAAATCTGCTACAAAAGTCCTCTTTAAAATGCTGAAGTGCTAAGATATCCATTTGAAGACTAAAGCGTGCCTAACCTTCAATAGCTTCATGTGCATGTGAAAGCTAGACAATGAATCAGGACAACAGAAGAAGAATTCATGCTTTTGAGTTGTGGTGTTAGAAAATAATACTATGAGTATCACAGACTTCCAGAAAAACTAACAAATCTGTCCTAGAGAAAATGCCCCCAGAATTCTCCTTGGAAGTAAGAATAGCCAGGCTTTGTTTCACCTACTTTGGTCAAGTTGTCAGTTAGTCCATTTCCTGGAGAAGGATATCATGTTTGATAAAGCCACTCCTTGGAAGGAAAGTTGGGTAATCTACTTTCATAGTGATATCGCCTCAAAAACCCAAGGAAGGGTCGCTATGAGCTGGGTCCGACTCGATGGTACACAACAACAACAACAAAATGGAGGGTCAGCAAAAAAGGGGAAGACCCTCAAAGAGATGGATTGACACAGGCTACAATAATGGTCTCAGGCATAAGAAGTATTGTGAGGATGGTGCAGGACCACCACACCATGACAGTGCTTTGTTCCATTGTACATGAGGTTGCTATGAGTTGGGAATTACTTGACCCCATCTAACAACAACAACAAAAAAAAAATGTGCATATTCCCAGCACAGGGATTCTCAAAGTATGGACAGACTCATCAGACACCCCTTAAGAAATGTATAGTCCTGTATCCATTCAGACCTACTTACTCTTGGGATGGAGTCCAAAAGCCCCTGGTGTTTGGCTTCTGGTTGACTCTTACCTACACTGAGTTTCAGAGACTCAGAGATTCCTGATGTGCTACTATGTTGGGCAATCATCTTTGAGGATTTGTCTTTCCTGGGTTTTTAAAATTTCTTCACTTTGACATCTCTGGAGAGTCTTAATTTTTCTGATATAATATCAAATCACTAGGCCTTCAATACATACTAGTCAAATACAGACATGTGACACACTCTCTTGTTGTTGTCTGATGCTGTGAAATCAGCTCCAACTCATGGCAACCCTATGTACAACTGAACGAAATATTGCCTGGTCCTGTGCTAGCCACAGGATCTTTGTTATGCTTGAGTCCATCATTACAGCCACTGTGTTCATCCATCTCACTCAGGGTCTTCCCCTTTTCTGATGACCTTCTACTTTACCAAGCATGGTATCCTTCTCCAGGGATTGGTCCCTTCTGAAAACATGACAAAATTACATGAAATGAAGTCTGGCCATTCTTCCTTCTAAGGAGCATTCCAGCTGCAATTCTTCCAGGACAGATTTGTTCCTTCTTCTGGAAGTCCATGATATTTCTGTATTATTTGCCAATATTACAATTCAAAGGCATCAACTCTTATGTGGTCTTCTTTATTTATTGTCCAGCCTTTACATGGATATGTGAGATGACTGAAAATATCATGGCTTGTATTACATGCACCTTAGTCTACAAAGTGACATCTTTGCTCTTTAAGACTTTGAAATTGTCCCTTGCAGCAGAATTGCCAATGCATTAAAATGTCTGAATTCTTAACTGCTACTTCCATGGGTGTTGACTATAGATTTAAGTAAAATGAAATCTCTGACAAATTCAATGTTATCTCCATTTATCTGGATGTTGTGTATTGGTCCAGTGGGGAGGATTTTCATTTCCTATATTGAGGTAGCTAGACAAACTTGTCTGTCGGTTTGTCCTACCATGGTGATGTGTTGATGTGAGTTTTGAGTCTGAGCCACTGATGTTTTAACTCAGTGGGATGCACATAGTACACAGGTATCAGCCCAGCTTACAGACTGAGACAGAGTAGGAAGAAGGAATAGGCCATCCACTTCTCAAATAATTGGCCAGGGTAAACCTTATGAATAACAAAGAAACATTGTTTGATACATTACCTTGCAACTTTATGAATAGTCCAGTTATGTTAGAAAGCCCTCAAAATAGGACTGGGAAAGAGCTGCATCATCTGAGTAAACCCAGGCTTACTCCTATGGATAAGGTAAAGCTTTTGAGACCTCGATTTGCTGATGTGGCAACACTCAAATTGAAGAGAAACAGCTGCAGTCATCCATTAATCATCAGAACATGGAATGTATGAAGTATGAATTTAGGAAAAGTGGAAGTTGTCAAAAATGAAATGGATGCATAAAGACTGATATCCTCAGATTAGTGAGCTGAAATTGATTGATATTGGCCATTTTGAATCAGACAACCATATGATCTACTATGCCGGGAATGACAGTTTGAAAAGGAATGGTGTGGCATTTATCATCACAAAAGATGTTTCAAGATTTGTCCTGAAGTACAATGCTGTCAGTGATAGG
>NW_006921808.1:412887-414166 GCF_000298275.1 Orycteropus afer afer
AAAAGTTAGAAACAAAGAAGAATCACCGGTAGGTGGAAAATTTGGCCTTGATGACAGAAATAATGCTGGAACTCACATGGTAGAATTTTGCAAGACCAACAACTTGTTCATTGCAAACAACTTTTTTCAACAGCACAAATGGCGGCTCTACACGTGGACTTCAACAGATGGAACACAGAGGAATCAGATTGACTACATCTGTGACAAGAGGTGGTAGAAAAGCTCAATATTTTCAGCCAAAACCAGGCCAGGGGCTGATTAGGAACAGACCATCAACTGCTCATACGCAAATTCAACTTGAAGTTAAAGACAATTAAAACAAGTCCGAGAGAGCCAAAATGTGATCTTGAGTATATCCCTCCTGAATTTAGACATCATCTAAAGAATAGATCTGATACATTGAACACCAATGACCAAAAACCAGAAGAATTGTGGGAGGATATTAAGAACATTATCCATGAAGAAAGCAAGAAATCACTAAAAAGATGAGAAAAGAAGAGAAAACCAAAATGGATGACAGAAGAGACTCTGAAACTTGCTCTTGAGCAGAGAGTAGCTAAAACCAATGAAAGAAATGACAAGATAAAAGAGCAGAATGGAAGATTTCAAAGAGCAGCTCAAGCAGACAAAACCAATTACTATAATAAAATGTTCAAAGACCTGGAGTTTGAAAATCAAAAGGGAAGAACATGCTCAAGCTGAAAGAATTTAAGAAAAAATTTAAGCTTCGAGTCACAATACTGAAAGATTCTATGGGCAAAATATTGAATGGTGCAGGAAACATTAAGAGAAGACGTCAGGAATACACAGAATCACTGTACCAAAAGGAACTGGTTGATCTTCATCCATTTCAGGAAATGGCATATGATCTAGAACCAATGGTACTGAAGGAGGAAGTCAAAGCTGCAATGAAATAATTGGCAAAGAACAAGACTCCGGGAATTGATGGAACACCCATTGAGATATTTCAACAAATGGATGCTCCATTGGTGGAACTCACTCGGTTATGCCAAGAAATTTGGAAGACAGTTACCTGGCCAACTGACTGAAAGAGATCCGTATTTGTACCCATTCTAAAGAAAGGTGATCCCACAGAATATGGAAATTATAGAACAATGTCATTAATATTGCACGCAAGTAAGATCTTACTGAAGATAATGCAAAAATGGTTGCAGCAGTATGCTGACAGAGAACTTCCAGAGGTGCAAGCTGGATTCAGAAGAGGACGTGGAACAAGGGATATCATAGCTGTTGTCAGATGGATCTTGGCTCAAGGCAA
>NW_006921808.1:414531-427577 GCF_000298275.1 Orycteropus afer afer
GAGGATGACTTGAGGCACTTACTAATGAAGGTTGAGGAATACCATCTGCAGTATGGATTACGTCTCAATATAAAGAAAACAAAAATCCTCACAACTAGACCAATGAGCAGCATCACAATAAATGGAGAGAAGATTGAGGTTGTCAAAGAATTCACATTGCTTGGTTCTACAATCGATGCCAATGGAAGGAGCAGTCGGAACATTAGATGATGTGTAGCCTAGGGAAAGTCAACCAGGAAAGAACTGTTTCAAGTGCTGAGCAGCAAGGATGTCTCCTTGAGGACTAAGGTGCGCCTGACACAAGCCATGATATTTCTAATTACCTCGTATGCATGTGAGAGCTGGACAATGCATAAGGAAGACCGAAGAAGAGTTGATGCTTTTGCGTTGTGGTGCTGACAAAGAATGCTGAAAGTACCATGTACTTCTAAAATAACTAACAGATCTGTCCTGGAGGAAGTGCGCCTGAAATTCTCCTTGGAAGCAAGAATGGCTAGACTTCGTCTCACCTATTTTGGTCAGAAGGGACCATTCCCTGGAGACGGATGTCATGCTTGGTAGGGTGGAGGGTCGACGAAAGCGGGGGAGGCCTTCAACGAGATGGATTGACCCAGTGGCTGCGATGATGGGCTCAAGTTTAGCAGGGATTGTGGAGCTGGTGCGGGATCACGCAGTGTTTCTGCTGTGCATGGGGTCGCTATGGGTCAGAAAGGACTTGGCAGCACCTAACAACAACAACAACAATATATTGAGGTGTAATCTATACTAGAAGACTGTAGTCTTTAATCTTCATCAGTAAGTGCTTCAAGTCATCTTAACTTTCAGCAAGAAAAGTTGTATTTTCTCCATATTGCAGGTCTTTAATGATGCTTTCTTCAAACCTGATGTTGCATTCTTCTTTATATAGTCCATCTTCTCATATTATTTGCTCAGCATAAAAATGGAGTAAGTATGGTGAAAGAATCCAACCTTGATTTACACCCTTCCTGATTTTAAACCATATAGTATTCCTCTGTTCTGTTCAAACAATAGTATCTTGGTCTATGTACAGTTTTCTCATGAGCACAATTACTTGTTCTGGAGTTCCCATTCTTCACAATGTTATCCACAATGTCTTTTAATCCACACAATTGAATGGCTTTGTATGGTCAATAAAACACAAGTAAACATCTTTCTGGTATTCTTTGCTTTCAGCTAAGATCCATCTGATTTCTGCAATGATATCTCTCATTCCATGTGCTCGTCTGAAACCAACTTGTATTTTTGGAAGTTTCCTGTCAATATACTGTAGTTAGCATTTTTTAATTATCTTAAGCAAGATTTTGTGTGTGATAATACTTATATTTGATAATTTGCACATTGTGTGGGATCAGCCTTCTTTGGAATGGGTACAAATATGGCTCTCTTCCAGTCAGCTGCCCAGGTAACTGTCTTCCAAATTTCTTGGCAAACATGAATAAGCAGCTTCCAGGGCTGCATCCATTTGCTGAAACATCTCAATGGATATTCCTTAAATTCCTGGAGCTTGTTTTCTGCCAATTCCTTCAGTGCATCTTTGAAGTCTTCCTTCAATGCCATTGGTTCTTGATCATATGCTACCTTCTGAAATTCTGAAAGTTGAATGTTGACCAATTCTTTTTGATACAGTGACTGTGTTTTTCTTCCATCTTCTTTTAATGATTCCTATATCATTCAGTCCACCACTTTTCTGTCAGTTTGTTATGCTGTGGTGGCTTGTGTGTTCCTGTGAGGCTAGAGGCTATGCCACCAGCATTTCAAATACCAGCTGGGTCACCCATGGTGGACAGGTTTCAGTGGAGCTTCCAGACTAAGACATACTTGGAAGAAGGAAGAGGCCATCAACTTCTCAAAGGATTAGCCAGTGAAAACCTTACAAATAGCAGTGGAACACTGTCTGATATATTTCTAGAAAACTTTATGAATATCCCTGAAACATTGTCTGATATAATGCCACAAGATGAGACCCTTAGGTCAGAAGGCACTCAAAATATGACTGGGGAGAAGCTGCATCCTCAGAATAGAGTTGACCTTAATGATGTGGATGGAGTAAAGCTTTCAGGACCTCAATTTGCTGATATGGCTTGACTCAAAATGGGAAGAAACAGCTGCAAACAGCCATTAATAATCAAAGCATGGAATGTATGAAGTATGAATGTAAGAAAATTGGAAGTTGTCAAAAATGAAATGAAATGCATAAAGATCAATATCCTAGGCATTAGTGAGCTGAGACAGTCTAGTTTGGGCCATTTTGAATCAGACAACCATATGACCTACTATGCCAGGAATGACCAATTGAAGAGTAATGGCATAACATTCATGGTCACAAAGAATTCTTCAAGATCTATCCTGAAGTACAATGCTGTCAGTGATAAGAGAATATCCACACACCTACAAGGAAGACCAGTTAATACTACTATTATTGAAATTTATGCACCAACCAGCAAAGTCAAAAATGAGGAAATTGAAGATTTCTAACAACTTCTACTATCTGAAATTGACAAACATGCAATCAAGGTGTGTTGATTATCACTGGTGATTGAAATACAAAAGTTGGAAAAAAAGAAAATAGTTGGAAAATATGGCCTTGGTGAATACATTGGAGATCTCATGACAGAATTTTGCAAGACCAGTGATTTATTCATTACAAATACCTCTTTTCAACAACACAAAGGATGGCTATACACATGGACTTTGCCAGGTGAATTACAAAGGAATCAGATAGACTACATCTGTGGAAATAGGCAATAGAGAAGTCAGTATCATTAGCCAAAACAAAGCCAGGAGCTGACTGTGGAACAGACCATCAGCTGTTCATATGCAGGTTTAAGTTGAAGATGAAGACAATTAAAAGAAGTTCATGAGAGCCAAAATATGACTTTGCTTATATCCTTCCTAAATTTAGAGATCATCTAAAGATTATATTTGATGCATTAAACACCAGAGGAATTGTGGGATGACATCAAAGACATCACTCATAAGAAACAAAACACAATTAAAAAGACAGAAAAGGAAGAAAAGACCAAAATGGATGTCAGAAAGGACTCTGAATCTTGCCCTTGAACAGAGAGTAGCTAAAGCAAATGGAAGAAATGACAAGATAAAAGAGCTTAACAGAGATTTCAAAGACCAGCATGAGAAGACAAAGCCAATTATTATAGTGAAATGTGCAAAGACTTGGAGTTAGAAAACCAAAATGGAAGAATATGCTTGGCATTTCTCAAGCTGAAAAAACTAAAGAAAAACTTCAAACCCCAAGTTGCAATATTGAAAGGTTCTTTGGGCAAAATATTGAATGATGCAGGAAACATCAAAAGAAGATGGAAGGAATACATAGAGTCACTGTACCAAAAAGAATTGGTCGATATTCATCCATTTCAGGAGGTGAAATATGATCAAGAACCAATGGTATTGAAGGAAGAAGTCAAAGCTGCACTGAAGGAATTGGCAAAGAACAAGGCTCCAGGAATTGACAGAATACCCATTGAGATCTTTCAACAAATGGATACTGCTCTGGAGGCACTCATTTGTCTATGGAAGAAATTTGGAAGACAGCTTCTTAGCCAACTTACTGGAAAAGATCCATATTTTTACTCATTACAAAGAAAGGTGATCCCACAGAATGTGGGAATTATTGAATAATATCATTAATATCACATGAAAGTAAAATCTTGCTGAAGATAATTCTGGTTGCAGCAGTATATTGACAGGGAACTTCCAGAAATGCAATATCAATTTAGAAGAGGATGCGGAATGAGGGATATCTTTGCTGGTATCAGATGGATCTTGGCTGAAAGCAAAGAATACCAGAAAGAGGTTTACTTGCGTTTTATTGACTATGCAAAAGCATTCAATTGTGTGGATCATAAAAAATTATGGATAACATCGAGAAGAATGGTAATTCTAGAACAACTGATTGTGCTCATCAGGAAACTGTATGTAGACCAGAACACTGTCATTCAAACAGAACAAAGGGATACCACATGGTTTAAAATCAGGAAGGGAATGAATTAGGGTTGTATCCTTTCACCATACTTATTCAATATGTATGCTGAACAAATAATCAGAGAAGCTGGACTATATGAAGAAGAATATGGCATCAGGATTGGAGGAAGACTCATTAACAACCTACAATATGCAGACAACACAATTTTGATTGCTAAAAGTGAAGATGATTTGAAGCACTTACTGATGAAGAATAAAGACTTCAGTCTGCAGTATGAATTACATCTCAACAGAAAGGACACAAATCCTCACAGCCGGACCATTAAACAGCATCACAATTGTGTTAGACTGGGTTCTCTAGAGAAACAAACCCAGTAAAGCTTATACAGAGAGAGAAAGAGAAATTTATCTTAGGAAAATGGCTCTCACACTTATAGAAGCTGGCAAACCCAAAGTTCTTGGATCAAACGTCAAGCTGGAGGCTTTTCCTGACTCACACAGCTGCAGAAGCTGAGGAGCTCAAGGTTGGCAGGCAGTATACTGGCTGTTGACTCCAAAGAATGATTAATCCAAGATCTCCAGGCCAAATGGTGGATTGTTTGCTCACAGACAGTTTTAGGCAGCACAACAGAATCCCATTAACAGAAGAGATTACTGTAAAACCATTATCCTCTCCACCTCAGTTTGATGGGATTAGCTTGACTGTTCCTGCTGGGCCATTGTCTGAGGTAAAGGCCATAGAAGACGTTCCTGAATGTTCTCAGGAACTGCCCCAACTACCCATTGTTGCTGCTAGACCTATAACTAAAGTTAAGTCCAAGTGAGCCCCAAAAGGTGAAATTTAAAGTGTGACTGAGGAGGTGGTATGCTACATCCAAAAAGACCTACTTGATTTTCTTAACACGTATGGACAGAAACCTGGAGAATACGTATGGAAATGGCTACTGAGGGTGTGGGATAATGATACAAGGGATGCAACATTGGATCAGTCTGAGTTTATTGATTTAGGCCCACTAAGTGCAGATTCTTCAATCAATGTTTCAGCTCGAGAGGTTAGGAAAGGATCTAATAGTTTATTTGGTTGGCTTACTGAAGCATGGATTATGTGGTGGTCTACCTTAAGTCAAGTTGAAGTACCAGACCTGCCTTGGTATAATGTAGAAGAAGGTATCCAGAGGATTAGGGAAATTGGCCTGTTAGAATAGATTTATCAGAATAGACCCCAAGAGCCAGAAATGAAGATCCTGAAGACACGCCTTTCACCAGTATGGTGAGGAATAAACTTGTGAAGGGATCTCCAGCATCCTTGAAGACTGCTGTGATTGGTATTTTATGTAAACCTGATTTGACAGTGGGAACTGCCCTAATGGAACTACGACACTTAACTACTATGGGGCTGCTTGGACCCCGTGGTAGTAGGGGCCAAGTGGCAGCAGTTAATCCACAAAGGCAAGGTGGACATGGTTACCATAATGGACAACAGAGTCAGAACAGTAATCAGAATAGTCTCACTCATGTGGAATTATGGCATTGGCTACTTGTCCATGGTATTCCTAGTAGTGAAATACATGGCAAACCTACTAAGTATTTACTTAATCTGTATAGACAAAAGAATTCTAGGTCATGTGAACAGTAGCCTAGATTAAATCACCAGAATACAGTCACGGCCTCTCAATCAATTCCCAGAATTGAGTCAATTTACAGACCCACAACCCCTTGAATGAAGGTGAAGCCTGGTCCCTTTGAAGAAGGACCCCACTCTCAGTATCAAATTCTGTTCTCGTTACCTAGTGCAACTCTGACAAGAATATACCACAAGTGGGATGGCCTTACAAACAGTAGTTTATTCTTATAATTTGGAAGCTTTAAGTCTGAGTTAAAAGTGCCACGCTCTAGGGGCTGGGTGAATGCCCCCCACACCAGAAAGGGAAAGTTTAAATGAACTTGGGCTTTCACCCAGACCTGAGACCCTGGCAGAGAGCGACCCTGACATAAGGCATAACAAATGGCAGGAGCAGAGCAAGAGACCGGCATGAGACATGGCAGTAGCAGAGCCTAGAGAACCAGTATGAGACAGTGGCAGCCTTACCAGCCCACGGAGGAGAAAGCTTGATGCCTTTGGTAGGCGGCTTCCTAGCAGAGTGGGTTGCCTTCAGGCATAAATCGGTAGAGAAGAACTGCATGAAATGGAGTAGCAGGTTGGCCAGCCAACAGAGCAAGTAAGCTGAGTGCTTTTTGGGTTTTTCAGTGGTGTGGGTTGCCTTTGGCATTAATTTGCAGAAGTGGAGAAACCAAGGAAATGGAAGCAAAGTTTCCTTAGCCTGAAAGGGTAGGACCATGGAAGCACCACAGCCCCCTAGGTTTCAGAGCCAGACCTTCACCAACTTGTTTCTGGACTGTGGGGCTTCTTGTTCATATGAGCCAGTGGGATGAAGCCATAGATGCTGCCCAAGAGTGAGGGGGCAGGGCTGTCTGGCCCAAGAGAGAGAGGAATGGGGCCCATCAGGCCAAAGGGGTGAGGTCACCAGTCAGGAAATAGGGGACTGGAGCCACTCAGTGGAGGAGACCTGTATAGATACCACCCATTGAAGATCTGTACAGGTGCCAAGCTGACAAGGGGTGGAATAGTGGTGGTTGTTTTTGTGTCAACTTGGCTGGGCCAAGTCAACTTGGCTGGTTGAGTGGCTGGGCAGCTGGTAGTAGTTATTCCCCATGATGAGACTAGCAATCAACTCCATGGTGGGATCTACCACAAAGAGCTGAGCCTTTGGGATGTGGTCTGCTTCCTGTATATAAGGAGAAGCTTTGGGAATGGTCTCTAGCCTTGGACCCTGCACTCTTGGACCCTGCATGTAGCTGTGTTGTTGCTCAGCAGCGCTATGCTCTGCCGACCTTGGGACTTACAAGGGATTTAAGTTAATGGCCTGTCATGTGGTTTGGTAACATCAGAATTGTGCCTTTTTACTTGTAAACCTTGGGGCTTCTCTGCCTCAGCAACCAGCTGCTGTCTGAGTAAAGAAAAGCCTCTAGCTTCAGTGGACCAGGAGCAGGAGGGAGAGCTGGACCCCAAGGTTGAGGGGCTTTCACCTAGCCCCTAGAACCTGACACTTTGAACTCAGACTTAAAGATTCCAAATTGTAAGAATAAACTCCTGTTTGTAAAACCATCCCATTTGTGGTATATTCTTGGCAGAGTGGCACTAGGTAACCAGAACAACAATAAACAGAGAAAAGATTGAAGTTGTCAAAGATTTGAGGCTTGAATTTTTTCTTCAGTTCTTTCAGCTTGTGAAATAACAAGTGAGTTCCTGTATTTTTGTTTTCTAACTCCAGGTTTTTGTTCATTTCATTGTTACACTTTATTTTGTCTTCTGGATCCATACTTTGAAATCTTCAGCCCTTTTTTTCCATTTCTTCCATTCACTTTAGCTACTCTCCACTGAAGAACAGATTTCAATTTCTTCAGACATCTATTTTGGTCTCTTCCTTTCCTTTCTTTTTTTATTATCTTTTGTTCTTCATGTATGATATTCTTTGTGTGTGTATGTGTGTGCTTTAGGTTCAAATTTACAGAGCAGAGTTTATTTTACATTCAACATTTCATTACATTTGGTTTCACTTCCCCATTACCATTCTCAACCTTAATCCACTCTCTTCCCCTCCCTTCTCCATATCTCTTCCCCCCATTCCCCTCATAGTTATGCACTACTGTGTGTCCTGCATTTCCTCTGCGTGAATATTGCCCCTCTGATGCCCAGTAGTTGATTGCTCTAAGAGATGTATCTCCATAGAGTATGTGGGTGTGTCACCCTGTGTGGAGTGGTCTGTGTGTATGTCTTATGTGCTACTGGGCTTAGATCCAGCCCCTGGGATTGAGTTTTACTCCAGGCCTGAAGTGTATCCCAGGGTCATAGTACTGGGGGTCCCACCAGATTATTCAACCAGTAATTCAACCAGTAATTCTGGTCATTATTATTATTATTATTATTATTATTATTATTATTAATTTTGTTCCATGTTTTTCCTCCCACTCTAGCCAGGATCTCCAGTTTCGATACCTTCTTGAGTAGTTGGCATTGGTAGCCAGGCATCATCTAGTTCTTCTGGTCTAGAGGTCCATCATGTCCTAGAATTAATTGCTTCCAAATTCCCTTGGATTTTTGCACTCTTGTTCACTTCCAACGATAGGAGACCATTAGCTGCATCTTAGATGGCTGCTTGAAAACTTTTAAGACTCCAGTCACTATTCACCAATGTAGGTTGTGGAATACAATTTTTATGCATTTTGTTGTGCCAGTTGAGTCTGGTGCCTCCCAATACTATAGTCCTGAGTTGGTAGATAAAGTCTCTATTTTGGCTGCTTCTTCCTTTCTTGTCTTTTTAATTACCTTTTGCTGTTTTCATGTATCATATTCTTGATGTCCTTCCACAACTCCTCTGGTCTTTGGTCATTGTTATTCCATCCATCAAATTTTTCTTTAAATGGTCTCCAATATAATCAAGGTCATATTTTCGCTTTTGTGAATTTTTATATTTTTCTTCAGCTTCAACTTGAACTTGCATACAAGAAAATGATTGTTCCACAGTCAGCTCTTATCCTTGTTTTAACAGATGACATTGAGCTGCTCCATCACCTCTTTCCACAGATGTAGTCGATTTGACATCTGTGAATTTCATCTGACAATGTCCACATGTAAAATTACCATTTATGTTGTTAAGAAAAGGTATTTGCAATCAGTAAGTTGTAAGTCTTGCAAAATTCTATCATGTGATATCTGATGTCATTTCTATCACCAAGACCATATTTTCCAGCTACTGATGATTCATGTTTCCAAATTTTGTGTTCCAATCATCAGTAATAATCAATACATCTTGATTGCCTGTTTGGTCAGTGACACTCTATACAAACACCAAATAAAAGCCAGAGTCCCAACAGGATAGTGGAACGGGGAGTAACTTATTCCAAATCAAAATACTTATTCACTCAGCACCTGTTCTTCCTAGGAAATAATATTTTCACAACCATTACCAAACATGTTTTTTTTTCTCCTTTTTAACATATTCAGCTTCCCCTGTGATTTAGAGGAAACACCAATATTCACAGAAATAAAATAACTCCATATAGATTATTATATAATAATTTCCATCAGTATCAGTTACAATTATTTAAAATGAGTATCATTATTCCTATTTTATAGATAAGAAAATTGAGGCTTAGACTGGTTAGTTAGCATGCCCAATGTCACACAGCAACATGTTGTTAGAACCAAGATTTGAACCAGTTCTGTTGCTGCAAAGCCCATCTTCCTCCCACTACACTCTGCTGTCCCTTCCCCACTTCTTAGTCCCACTTCTGAGAGAAACCCACTATCGACCTCAACCAAACTAGCAGCACCTCCTCTGTGCAGGCTCCTCATACTCCTTTACGTGGGATTAGTAACTCTTCTCTCTTGGTACTCCTTACATCAGTGTGCCATAACCTTTCCCTCCTTAAATAGAATTTATTTACATATTCCCTCCCCCACCAGGCAGAGATCTTGGAGACCAGGTCTAAGATTTGAAATACTGTTATATCCCTAAACCTAGAAGACTTGTGGATGTATGGAATGCCCTTAAAGACCTGTAAGCTTGTACTGTCTTTTGCCCTTGGACACGGAAGTTGAAGATGACTTCTAAAATTTTTCCTCTTGCCTTTTTGAGTTCTTTTGCTAGTTTCACCTGAACTATGCCGAGGAGAAGAAGAGTAAGCTGGGTCTCCAAGCTGACTCTGCTCAGAGCCCCTGAGATTCAAGGCTTTCTGATAAGCAGTTAAGCTCAGGCTGTCTCTACTTGTGCAAATTCTTCACTTTTCTCATTTCAAAAATATCGACAAACAGTTTATGATGACTTTAATGGACATTACACTACTAGAATCAAGTTTTCTCTCATTATGGAATTGAGCTATTCTTAACATTTGTGGTAGAAAATAACATGGGACTTTAGAGCATGATATTAAGGGACCAGCCATTGAACTCTACTTGATTCCAGAATTACAAAGTACATGACTAAGTAGCCTAAGAGGCCCAAACTCAAGCAAGGAAGATATGGAGGCATAACACTGTGGCAATTTATCTTCCAGTAACTGGTGTTGGCAGGAAGGGAGAAGAACATTAGGGAGGTGTAATCAACTGACACCAACTGTAAAAGTGGCAAGGAGGCCACATGTTCTGACCTCCTCTAATCTCACAAGAGGAAGACAGCAGTAACCCAAGGCCTATTACTTCAAGGCCAAACATTCTGCCTCCCTCCAGCCCTTTCACCAACCGTTCCTACCAAAGCACCCACCACCTCTCTTCTGGGTTTGATAATTCACTGCAGTGGCCACACAGAACTCACAGATTACAGGGTTTATTAGGGGAAGCACCAGGCTACAACTCAAGTTCAGAAAGAATGCTCAGTCTCTCTCTCCCAGCCCACCGTCCCTCAGCCAACAGTCTCTCAGTCTCTTTCCCAGCAGTACTGGTCCCTCGGTGTCTCACTCAGCGATGCGTGTCTCTTGCGTCTCTTTCCCAGCAGCGTATGTCTCTTTCAGGGGCACATGTCTCTTTCAGCAGCACGTCTTCCTCAACCAGCAGTCAGAGAGAGTTCTGCCTCCAGGAGACCTCCTTTTGAGCCCGGCAGGGTGGCCAAACTAGCCAATCATAGCATCAGAACTCTAAGCACCTGAGAGAGAGTGGGCACCTCCCAGAACACTGTTTTGTGCCACTCCCAACAGAAATACTCCAGGTGGACAACTTCAGCAATCAGCTCTTTACAAACAGTTAACAGATATCTAAATACAACAATGTCATGATGCCTTGGAGACAACAGACCATCACAGTCCACACAAAGAATCAGGATAAAGTGGTAGAAACAAGGGAGCAGGATACAGACCCAGAACACATCAATGAGGAAGAAGCAGCATTGGAACTCTCTGATAAGGAATTCAAAAGAATTATATTTAGGTATCTTCAAAGGATTGAGAGAAAGAGAGACAAAGAAAAAAAGCCTTAGAAGAATTTTGGAAGAAAATACAAGAACAAAATGATAATATCAATGAAAAATTAGAAATGATTCTAAATCTACACATAGAAATCCAGCAGATTAATACTAAATTATCAGAAATAGATAATATATTGGAAGGAAAAAGGAGTAGAATGGATGTAATGGAAGATGGAATTAATGAGATTGAAGACAAACACATGAATACTTCTTTGGAAAGGAATCAACCATAAAAAAATCAAAATAAAATGAAGAAAGCCTAAGGTTCATGTGGAATACCATCAAAAGGAAAAAAATAAGTGTCACTGGAATTCCAGAACAGGAAGAGAAAAATAAAACCACTGAGAAAGCTATCCAAAATTTGCTGAAGGAGAAATTCACTGATATGATGAAAGATGAGGATATATCCATTCAGGAAGTCCAACGAACCCCATACAGGATAGACCCCAAAAGAAATGACACACCTAAAAAGAAGAAAGAGCCGAAATCAACAATTTAAACCAACATCTCCAACAATTAGAAAAAGAACAGCAAGGAAAGCCTACAGTCACCAGAAAAAAAAGGAAATAATCAAGATCTGAGCAGAAATCAATGAAACAGAAATTAGAAGGGCTATAGAAAAAAATCAACAAGACCAGAAGTTGGTTCTTTGAAAAGATCAATAAAATTGACAAACCACTAGCAAATTTAACAAAGAAAAAGAAGGAGAAAATACAAATAACATGAATAAGAAACAAAATGGGTGACATCACAACAGAACCAACCGAAATAAAAAGGATAATATCAGGATACTATGAAGAATTGTATTCCAACAAATTTGAAAATCTGGAAGAAATGGACAAATTTCTAGAAACACACCACTTACCTAAACTAACATTGATTGATGTAAAAAAGTTGAACAGGCCCATCTTCAAAAGAAGAAACAGAACAGGTCATCAAAAAGTTACCAACTAAAAAAAGTCCTGGCCCAGATGTCTTCACCAGAGAATTCTACAAAACATTTAGAGAAGAACTGATACCAATCCTACTCAAACTATTCCAAAACATAGAAAAAAATGGAATCCTCCCTAACTCCTTTTATGAAGCAAGCATAACCTTGATACCAAAACCAGGCAAAGACATCACTCAAAAGGAAATCTACAGACCAATATCCCTCATAGAATATGCACGCAAAAATCTTCAACAAAGTCCTAGCCAATAGACTGCAACAACATATCAAGAAAATCATTCATCATGACCAATTGGGGTTCATATCAGGTATGCAGTGATGGTTCAACATTAGAAAAACAATCAATGTCATCCACCATGTAAATAAAACAAAGGAGAAGAACCACATGATCATATCAATTGATGCAGAAAAGGCATTTCATAAAATCCAACACAAATTCCTGATGAGAATTCTCAGCACAATAGGAATACAAGGGACATTCCTCAACATAATAAAGGGCATCTATGCAAAACCAGCAGGAGCTCTGGTAGCATAGTGCCTAAGGCACTTGACTGCTAACCAGAAGGCTGATGGTTCAAACGGACAAGCCAATCCTCGGGAGGAAGATGGGGCAATCTACTTCTGTAGTGATATTACCTCAGAAACCCAAGGAGGGGTTGCTATGAGTTGGGTCTGACTTGAGGGCACATAACAACAACAACAACAATGCAAAACCAGCAGCCAACATGATTCTCAATGGAGAGAGACTGAAACCATTCCTCTTGAGAACAGGAACCAGACAAGGATGCCCACTATCACCCCATCTATGCAACATTGTACTGAAAGTCCTAGCCAGGGCCATAAGGGAAGAAAGGGAAATCAAAGACATCCAAATTAGTAAGGAAGAAGTCAAACTATTCCTTTTTGCTGATGATATGATCCTATACCTAGGAAACCTGAGAGATTCAGTAAAAAATCTACTGGAACTAATTGAGAGATTTAGCAATGTGGCAGGATATAAGATCAACATCCAAAAATCAGTTGGATTCATCTACACCAGCAAAGAGATTGCTGAAAAAGAAATAAGGAAATCAATACCATTTACAATAGCTACCAAAAAATTTAAATACTTGGGA
>NW_006921808.1:436450-440998 GCF_000298275.1 Orycteropus afer afer
GAAATATGTCAATCACAATAGGACAAATATTGCATTTGTCCCTTATTGTAAAAGTCAAGGAAACTTTTATCTATAGAAGGACATTTTCTTTGTTGGTTACCAGGGGTGGGAGGGGAGGGGAGGGAATGCTGTTAGATAGATAGAGATATGTATTGATTTGGGTGATGAGAAGGGCAATGTACCAAATGTGATTGACCAATATGGTGGCATTGAGGAAGAGAAAGACATAGAGTGGTACATGGGAGGTACAGACAACAAAGATGAACCCTTTTGCACATACAGTACAGTGTTGTCAATGAAGGCAAACATGGGTATATGGGTGGATAGATGGGTGGACAGGCTGAACTATTAGGATTGTCTATGAAGTGGGGAGTATATCCAGGAACATGTATAGGATTGGCTGACAATGGTGCTATAAGTTTATGTGAATGATAATAATTCACAAGTGTATAGTAGAGCTGGCAAGGGGCAACATTGTGGTCACTGCTTGGTCACATCCAGCTACTCATAGGGGCCGAGTAGTTGAACCTGTGGGCTTGGGACCATAGTGGCAGGGGAAATCAAGCTCAATTGACATAACGTATTATACAAAACATTGTTCCACCTCCTATTTTGGCAAGTAGCAGCTGGGATCTTAAATGGTAGCAAGCTGCAATCTAGATGCAACAATGGGTCTCTCCTCTTCCAGAGCAAATAAGAATGAAGAAAACCAAAAATTAATGGAAACAATTAGTCCTAGTGACTGGTACACCATACAATCTGCAGCCTATACAGCTATGAGACCAGAAGAACTAGATGGTGCCCAGGTACCACTGTCATCTGCTTGGAAGGGGATCTATGTAGGAGATCCCTGATAGAAAGAGAGAACAATGTGGAACAAAACTCAAAATCATTTGGAGAAAAAAAAAGAGGGGGGACCAGGTTTGCTGGTCTGGTAGAGGCTAGTGGAACTGTTGAGACCATGGCCCCTAGCTGCCCTTCAGGTCTGGAATTGTACCCACACATGTGGTTTCCAGCCAAACAAACGATGGGCATATGAGCTGAACATTTACCTGAGGTAGATACACTCCTTGGAAAGAATAATCATGGGAGAAAGAAGGGCTGCTATGCACAGGGAGACAGTTCAAGGGGCATGAGTGCATGGAGGGATAGACACAGGGAAGAGGTAACTATAGGGAGGAAGTGGGAGGGGAGCTGTTGCATTGTGATAAATTGTGGTCAATGTCATGAGACAAAGTGTATGTGAACTGCTGTATGGAAAGTGAATTTGTTCTGTAAATTTTCACCCAAATCACAATAAAAAAAAAAATTCAAGAAAGTTTTACACATAGAAAGGTTCATTCTTCGAAGGTAATCAGTGCTAGGAGGGGAAGAGGTGGGTAAATCACTGTTGTTGTTGCTGTTATGTGTCCTCGAGTCAGTCTCGACTCATAGTGACCCCTCCTTGGGTTTCCTAGGCAGTATCACTATGGAAGTAGATTGCCTCATCTTCCTTCCAAGGAGTGGCTGGTGGGTTTGAACCACCAGCCTTCTGGTTAGCAGTCAAGTGCCTTAGGCATTATGCTACCAGAGCTCCTGGGTAAATCACTACCTAGAGGATAAAAATATATTAAGTTGACCTAAGGAAAGGCAATATACAACAAAGGTGAATAGTCAGCACCAAATGATGTAAACAGAAAAAAGAAATTTAGAATAAAACTTTCTTCCTTCTCAGACACTCCTCCCCATCTGTCTGTCTTCTTTACCTATTCCCTATCTTTACTGTGACACCCTTGGGAGTTCCATTCAAAGCCTTGGAGGTTAGCAATGTCTTTGGATGTCCCTGACACTTTGCATACCAATATTTTCCTGGCTGCAGGCATAGGAACACCATAGAGTGGAACATTTTGACAAAGTGATCTCTATTAATCAGCTGTGTTTCAGTTACTGCTGGGTCCAGAAGGAGTCAATCAATGAGGCCATGTGTCTCACTTAAAAGCACTCAGGCCTCCTAGAGGTTATGATAATCTGTTTAATAGGGAACAAGCGGGATCACATAACTAACCTACACCTTCCCCAAAACTTGGGTTACAAGCCCAGGGCCAGAAAGAAATTTGGCTGAATATGAAAAAGGCTGCTGTCCCTCTAGGGACTCATTGGCCTACAGCACGGAGATGGCTGCTATTGTCAAATTCATTTGTGTTGAGAACTGAGTCACGAAGGGATTGATTTTCAAAGCCTGGTTGTCTGCTGATAGGTAGGTATCATGATGAAATAAAATGTTGTCATTGCTGTAGTTATTCTACAGCTGGAAGAAGAACTGAGATGGTAGTGTCTGATTGCTGCTGTAAAGGGACTCAGTCCAATAAGTATCAGTGTTCTGGTCAGCATTCCAGAGGACTTTTACTTGTGCTTACTTGCATATAGGTGATCCCTTGCAGCTGTATTGGGTGGTGTGGCCATCAAGAGAATTCACGGGAGTTCTGAGGCCTCCTCTGGCACAGACTGGATTTATGCCCTTGAGCAAGTCACTGGACCACTCTGTGAATCGATTTCATCAACAGAAAAAGAAAAACAATAGTAGGAGGTGGAGACAAGAAGGTGTCCTGGTGACACACACTGTCTAATTCTTCTACAACAGAAACCCAGAAAAACTGAGTGAAACAGATACAGGTAATGATCCTGGAAATCTGAACATCAGATGAGAGAGTATAGAATTAGATTGAGTACTGATTAGAAAGGGAGATGATACGAGGACAGCAACTGGGAAGAGAGAAGGAGCCAGGGCCTGATAAAGCATGGTCATTTTGAGACACAGAAGATATCGTATATTGGTGAAAATAAATCAATTTTACAGAATCCACACTGGGACAGAGACAGCATGAACAGATCTCAGGGAATGAAAGTGACTAAAATGCTGCATGCTGGAACAAGACAAAGAAAATGTAAGGACGGGCAACATTTCCAGTGGCACCGACAACTGCTGAGTGAGGAGGGAGTCAGTGAATGGGGATGAAACAACTTACTATTGTGAATACTAGTCATTTGGATTGAGGACCTATGTGAAGGGGAAGGCCTATAGGGTTGTGGTTGGATATACTAAATTCTAGTCATCCTCCACACACACACACATTTGATTGATCTGCACAGGATCTAGATAATCAGCTGTGTGCACCTAGAATGCAAAGAGCCCACACAGTGAACTTCAACCAGAGAGGTTCTTCCTCAGCTTTCCCAATCATATCTTACCAGTGACAAAGGGTGAACCTCCTTGCCACCTCCACCAAATAGGTGTCTAGGGATGGGTCCTGGTCACTGTCCACCTACCTAGATACTTGGACAACCTCCTCCCACCAGCAGCCCAGCCGCATGTTGCACTGTACCTTAGGCAAACAAAGTCAGTGTCTGCAGCTCTGCCTCCCTGAATCTGTATCCATGACAGGGCTTGTTCCCACTTAACACTAGACATGTTTCACTGTAATCTCCTCTGCCAGAAATGCTCCTGCATATGTGGCTCCCACCCCTTCCATGGGCACATGACTCCTGTTGATTACGTTACATCTTCCCTGGTGCCACTACTGCCAGCTGGTCATAAAAGCACCAGCCCCCCCTCCCCCTTAAATGTTTTTCTCTTCTTTGTTACACTTCTTCTCCCTTTTTTTGTTTTTGTTTATTTCTCCCTTTTCTTCTTCTTTTATTTTTACCAATATTACTTTTCATCCACCACGTTTTTATTATTATTTTTTCTTCTTCTTTTCTTTTTCCTGCCCCATCCAACAGGAGGTGGACATTAATTCCTCACTAGTTAGTCATACCTACTATATGAGCCACCAACCACATCATTCAATGGGTGAGTGCTACCAACTTCTCCTGCAACAGTGGATCAATGCAGATAGTGGACAATACCTGTTCATCCTACCCACAGTTCCTCTTCATGACCAACAGACACTTGCAGCCATACACCCAGTAGCCACTCCACCCAACCAAAAAGGGTGAGGAGTGTCCCACTGCTGCAAAACATGTAACTAAAGAAGCATGCCTACCTGTCTAGATACATAAAAACAAAAAAATCAGAGTGAAACAAACCAACACATTAGCAACAAACAAAAGCAACTCAAAAATGTCTTAGAGACAGAAAACATCTTCAATTTAAACAAAGAAACAGGACAAGATAGTGTAAGGAACTGACCAACAAAGAGAACTAGAAAACCTTCTTGAGGAAGATCATGTAATAGAACTACCAGATACTGAATTCCAAGAGTGCAAGGAAATCATAAATAAAAGCAAGGAAAACACAGATAATACCCTAAATTAATTCAAGAAAGCAAAAGCAAAATGATACATAAATAGACAATTACAAGGCATGCAAAAAAGGTAATTAGGAATTCATATATTAACCCTCAAATTATCTTGATAGATAATAAATGGAAGGACAGAAAAAGTGACTGAAGAATGAATTAGTCATCTAGAAGACAAAGCCCTTGACACCAGTTTGTATGAGGGAAAATCAGAAAAAAAAAAAGAATCCCAAAGAGGGGGAGAAAAGAAGGAGGAGGAGGAGGAGGAGGA
>NW_006921808.1:441098-455244 GCF_000298275.1 Orycteropus afer afer
AATCAATATGTAACTGGAATTCCCAAACAAGAAAATGAAAAAAAAAAAAAAAACAAAAACAGAAAATTGTTGAAGACTTGCTAACAGAAAACTTCCCTAATATCATAATGAATGAAAAGATCCATCCAAAAACTCAATGATCTCCATGCAGAGTAGATCCCAAAAGAAACTTACCAAGACATATCATAACAAAACTTTCCAAAACCAAAGACAAAGAAAGAATCTTCAGAGTAGGTTGGGGGAAATAATATTACTTACAAAGAGAAAACAATAAGACTAAGCTCTGATTTCTCAGCAGAAGCCATATAAGCAAGACAATAAGGTGATATATATAAAACCTTGAAGGAAAAAAAAATTGCCAAACAAGAATTATATATCCAGAAAAAAACTGCCCCTCGAATACTATGGTGAAATTAAAATATTTCCAGATAAACAGAAATTAAGATAATTATTAAAAACCAGAAAAACCTTACATGATGTGCTAAAAAGAATCCTTCAGACAGAAATCCAACAATGGAAGACAATACCTAAGATTAAGACACATGACAACATCATCCAGAAACTAACCCAGAAAGAAAAGTACTGTTGAAATTAAAAGACGCTTACAAGACTGAAAATAGAGAACCAGAGGTAGAATCTGTGAAAACAAGAAATACAAAGCAAAAAGAGGGAATAAGTGGTATAATTACAGAAATTCCAAATAGAAAGGAAGTCAGGATGCTATCAATACAGAACACAAAATTTCAAACATAGGAAGATCAAAACTAATTACAGGGTAACTCCAAATAATGTTAATAAGAATTCTCACTCAAAGAAGAAAACCATAAGGACTTAGTAAACACAAAATCAAAAACAATGAAGGATTTTAAAAAATATATATGATAACAAAATGAACTCAGCACAGAAAAATATTCAGAACAAGGAAGCCATCATCACCACAATAAAAAACATGAAAGATAGCAGTAAATTCACAATTAGCATTAATTACACTGAATGTGAATGGACTAAATGTACCAGCAAGAGAAAGAGAGTGCCTCAATGGAGCAGAAAAAAGAACCCATCAATCCCCTGCCTAGAAGACATGCATCTTAGAAACAATGGTAAAAATAAATTAAAAATTAAAGGACATAAAATATATATCAAGCTAATGGCAAACCAAAAAAAAAAAAAAAAAAAGAGGCAGAAATAGCTAAGTTAATTTCTGATTAAATAGACTTCAACACCAAAATCAGCATAAGGTAAAAGGAAGGACCTAATATAATGATGAAAGGGTCAATCCAGCAAGGTACATAATTTTTCTGGTTACTAGTGTCACTCGGCAGGAATATACCACAAACGGGATGACTTGAACAAAGAAGAGTTTATTCTCTTACAGTTATGGAGGCTAGAAGCCTGAGTTAAAAGTGCCAGGTTCTATGGGTTTGGTGAAAGCCCCTCAACCTTGGGCTTCAGCTCTGACTTTTTCTACTGGCCCACTGAAGCTAAAGGCATCTCTTCACTCAGGCAGCTGCTGGCTGCTGAGGCTGACAAACACCACAAGGTCAACAAGAGAAAAGGCACAGTCCCCCTTATTACCAAAAATTACAGCAGGCCATTGATTCAAGTCCATTGGAAGTCCCAAGATTGGCAGAGCATGGCAGGCTGCTGAACAAAGACCCAGCTTCATGCAGGGTTCAAGTGTGCCATCAGCTGGAGGCCTTCCTCAAAGTTGTTTCTTATATACTGGAAGAAAACTGCATCCCTAACGCAGCTAATCAGCTGCTCCAATCAATGTCATCATTAAGTTAATTACCAATCTCACCACAAGGAATAACTACATCCAGCTGCCCAGCCACTCAACCAGGCCCAGCCAAGTTGACACACAGCCTTAACTACTACAATAATTATAATAAATATCCATGCACCCAATGAGAGATCCCTAAATTATATAAAGCAAACATTAACAGAAATGAAAAGAAAAATGGACAATTCCAGAGTAATAGCTATTGTTCCACTATTCATCTGTCAGTTTCTCATAGTGTGGTGGGTTGTGTATTGCTGTGAGGCTGGAGACTGTGTCATTGGTATTCCAAATGCCACCCATGGTGGACAGCTTTCAGAAGAGTTTCCAGATTAAGACAGACATGGAAAAAAGAAGGGGCCATCCACTTTTCAAACAATTGGCCACTGAAAACCTAATGAATAACAGCAAAACAGTGTCTGATACAGTACTGGAAAAAATTATGAATAGCCCTGCATTGATATAATGCTTGAAGGTGAACCTCGCAGGGTAGAAGGCTTTCAAAATACAAGTGGGGAAGAGCTGCCTCCTCAAAGTGGAGTCAGACTTATGATGTGAATGGAAGAAAGCTTTAGGTGTCTTCATTTGGTAACAGGGTATGACTCAAAATGGGAAGAAACAGCTGCAAATATACATTAATAATCAAAATGTGGAATGTAACACATATGAATCTAGGAAAACTAAGAGTTGTCAAAAATGAAAGGGAACACATAAACATTGACATCCTAGGCATTGGAGAACTGAAATGAACTGGCTTGGGCCACTGTATATCAGACAATCATATGATCTACTATGCCAGGGATGACAAATTGAAGAAGAATAGCAAGGCACTAATTGTCACAAAGAACATTGCAAAATCCACCTTTAGGTACAGAGGAAGAAAATGGTGTCTGTCCCATAGTGCATGTGTTAGTTCCCTCTAGCATCTTAGTGCCTGAAAAACTAGGTGCAGCAGTTAAAAATGTGGATTCTGGCCTCTAAACAGTTCATTAAGTCAGAGTATACCAAACTCAGTGGAGTAGGATTAGAAAGGAGAAAGGGGCAGTGAAATTACCTGGGGGAAAAAAAAAAAAAAAAGCATGTGAACCTGACATGTGGAGCACTGACCAGCTGGTGAGACAGGGCATCAGAGGCTCCCTGGGGCAGTGGAGAGAGAATGCACCAGAGGACTTGTGGCCACTCCATGGATCTACCTTCAGCACTTGCCTTTATTGGTAAACTTGGGGCTCCTGGGAGGGAGCAGAGACCCCTCTGGCTCTGGGTGCCACTGAATAGGGAGCAGAGAGAAGAATTATGCTGCAAGTGGGTGGACCCTCAGATGAACTTCTATTGTGGATCAGGGCAGTTATCCTAGGTCAGCTTTTTAGCATTGAGGGGCCTGGAGAGTGGGGTTTTTGTGGCTGTCTGAACCTGGTGGAAAGTAGTGCCCCCCTAAAATTAGAGTCCTTTCTGCACTTGAACTGCAGGCTTGTTAGTAATAGTATAACATCATCATTAGAAGCTCACTCAAAGCCCCAGAAATGGCTCCTGGCACCTTAGAGCTTTTTCTTCCCTCCCGCCTATTCTACTTCCTTTCCCCTCCTCTCCCCTGCTTCAACCAAAACAAAACCCACATTAAGCCACCATAACACCTGCTGGCTCAAATCCTAAACTCCCTTCATGACAAAGAGAGACCTGCATCAACATTCCATACAGTGATTCCATCATCACAAAGAAAACTGCAGAGCAACCCAGCACACCTAAATTAATAACCAAAAAAAAAAAAAAAAAGAAAGAATACACCAGCTCCACCTTTTCAGAACACTAAATCATCAAACCAAGACAAAACAATCAATACATAACTAACAGTTAAAGACAACTTCAAAATATCTAGGAAACAACAGGCAACCTAAAATTAGAAAAAAAGATAAAACAATAGAAGTAAAATCCCAAACAAAAGTCCCATTAAACATGGAGGAAGAGGAAGCAATAGATTTATCCAAGAAGAAATTTAAAAGTTATGTTTATAGAACTCTACGAGAGCTAAAACACAAAACCAACACAACCACTACCATGGAGTCAGATTTGGCTCATAGCAACTCCTCCTTGGGTTTCCAAGGTGGTATTAACTATGGAAGTAGATTGCTGAACCTTCCTTCTGAGGAGTGGCTGGTGGGTTTGAACCTCCAGCCTTCTGGTTAGCAGTCAAATGCCTTAGGCACTATGCCACCAGAGCTCCAACATTAGCTTAGGCAAACCCCAAACAGAAGCAAGGAAAACACAGACAGTCCCCTGGAAAAACTCAGGAAAACCATTCAAGAAGAAAATAACAAGATTAATACACAATAAGAACTCATACAGAAACAGCACTTAGAAATCCAGAAGATAAATACCAAAATTACAGAATTACACAACACAGTGAAACACAAAAGAACAGACTAGAATTGGCAGAAGAATGCATTTCCCAATTAGAAGATAAATCCCTGGACACCAGCCTGTATGAAGAAATATTAGAACAAAGATTTAAGAAAAATGAAGAGAACCTAAGAGTTATATGGGATGACATGAAAAGAAACAACATACACCTCATTGGAATTTCAGAACAAGAGACAAATACATAAATAAATAAATAAAAACACTGAGAAAATTGTGGAAGACCTACTAACAGAAAACTTCCCCCTATCATGAAGGAAGAAAAAAAAAAAATCCCTCAAAGAACACCATACAAGATAGATCCCAAGAGAAAAACACTGAGGCATATCATAATCAAACTCTTCAAAACCAAAGACAAAGAAAGAATCTTGTGAGCTGCCCAGGACAAAAGAAATATTACCTATAATAATCAAACAGGCTGAGATCTGATTACACAACAGAAACCATACAGGCAAGAAGGCAATGGGAAAGCATATATCAAATTCTGAAGGAAAAGAATATCCAACCAAGAATCTAGCCAAACTGTCCATCAAATATGAAAGCTAAATCAAGACATTTTCAGACAAACAGAAATTAAGGGATTTTGTGAAAAACAGGCCAATCCTACAAGAAATGCTTAAGGAAGTACTTCCAATAGGGGATCCACAACAGAGAACAACAAAATCAGTACACATGAAATCAACACTAAAACCAAATCAGAAATAGAAGCTCAAAATAAGACCATAAAACATTGTACACTAAAAATCAAGGAAGCCAATCTGAACACAACAGCAGCTAACCAAATAGAGGAAATAAACGTTCCAGGTACAAACTTCCAAATGGAGAGGAAAACAGGACAATGTCCTCATAGAACAGACTGTTCCAAAACTATAAAGAGAAGAATTCACTCCCAAGTAACCACAGAGAAAATTAACAGTTCCCCTAAGCAAATCCAGAAGGAAGGAAAACATATGGGTTTAACAAGCACAAAACCAACAATAAGAAGAAAAGAGAGGAAGCACTTAACAACAAACTGAACCCAGCACAGAGAAGTATATGCACCAAAGAAACACCAACAACATGAGAAGAAAACAAACTAGAATGACACCAATTAATTCATACCTATCACTAATTGCACTCAATGTGAATGGGCTAAATGCACCAATCAAGAGAAAGAGAGTGGCAGACTGGATAAGAAAAGAAGACTCATCGATATGCTGCCTACCAGAGACCCACCTTAGACACAAAGATGAAAACAAATTAAGAGTTAAAGGGTGGAAAAAATACAACAAAGCATCTTCTCAGCCCACAATGCTATAAAATGAGGAAATAATAATAGGAAGATTGAGGAAAAAACATCAAACATGTGGCAGTTGAACAATATGTTGCTCAAAAATTACTGGGTAATAGAAGAAATAAAAATTGAAATAAAAACAATTCCTAGAAACAAATGAGAATGAAGGTACATCATACCTAAACAAAAATCACAATAGAATGACAGCAATCAATTCATAACTATCACTAATGTGATATTTAATACTCATTGTGAATGGACTAAATGCACCAACCAAGAGAAAAAGAGTGGCAGACTAGAAAAGAAAAGAAGACCCACTGGGACATTGCCTACAAGAGACCCACCTTAGATACAAAGATAAAAAAAAAAAAAGAAGAAGAAGAAGAAGAAGAATTAAGGGGTGGAAAAATATATACCAAGTCAATAGTGAAAGCAGTACTCAGAGGTCAGTTTATAGCAATAAATGTATACATTAAAAAAAGAATAAAGAAACAAAATCAGTTCTCAAACTCAACAACTCCAACAACTAGAAAAAGAACAACAAAAGAATCCTACAGTATCTAGACAAAAGGAAATAAAGATCAGAGCAGAAATAAATGAAATATTTGGGTGTTTTTTTTTTTTTTTTGAGAAAATCACCAAACAAAAAGCTAGTTCTTCAAAAAATTAACAAAGTCGACAAACCATTGGCAAATCTAACAAAAGAAAAGAAAGAGCAGATGCAAATTACAAGAATACTTAAAGAAAAGGGTGTCATCACAATAGAACCAACTGAAATAATAAAGATACTGACAGAATATTATGAAAAACTGTAGTCCAACAAATTTGAGAACCTAGAAGAAATGGGACAAGTGTCTGGAATCACATACGTAAACTATCCCACTCAGAGATAGAATACTTGAACAGACCCACAACAAAAAATTGAACAGGTCATTAAAAACTCCCCACAAGGAAAAGTCCTAACCCTTATGGCTCCACTGGAGAATTTTACCAAATATTCAGGGAAGAATTAACACCTATACTACTCAAGCTATTCCGGAACATAGAAAATAATGGAATACTCCTGAACTCATTTTATGAAGCAAGCATAACATTAATACCCAAACCAGAGAAAGACACCACTAAAAAGGAAAACTACAGACCAATATCCCTCATGAACATAGATGCAAAAGTCTTCAAAAAAAAATCCTAGCCAACAGAATCCAACAACATATCAAAAAAATAATACATCCTGACCAAGTGAGATTCATACCTGGTATGCAAGGATGGTTCAACATCAGAAAAGCAATCAATATAATTCACCACATAAACAAAGCCAAAGAAAGAACCATATTATTGCATTAATTGACCCAGAAAAGGTATTTGATAAAATCTAGCACCCATTTCTGTTCAGAATTCTCAGCAAAATAGGGATAGAAGGAAAATTCCTCAACATAATAAAGGTCATATACGCAAAGCCAATGGCCAGCATCATTATTACTGTAGAAAGACTCAAAGCATTCCCTTATGAACAGGAACCAGACAGGGATGCCCTCTATCACCACTTCTATTTAACATTGTATTGGAAGTCCTGTCCAGGGCAATAAAGCAAAAAAAAAAAAAAAAAGAGAGAGAGAGAGAAATAAAAGGCATACAAATTGGCAAAGAGGAAGTAAAACTATCTCTATTTGCAGACAATATGACCCTATAGATAGAAAACCCAAGAGACTCAACAACAACAACAAAAACTACTGGAACTAATAGAGAGGTTCAGCAAAGTGGCAAGATACAAGTTCTACATACAAAAGTCAGTTGGATTCCTCTACACCAACCAAGAGACCTCTGATAGAGAAATAAGGTAAACAATTCTGCTTACAATAGCTACTAAAAAGATAAAATATCTGGGAATAAATCTTACCAGAGACACAAAAAAACTATACAATGACAACTATAAAACACTACTACAGGAGAAAACAAGAGCTCTACATAAATAGAAGAACTTGCCTTGCTCATGGACAGGTAGACTGAATACTGTGAAAACGTCAACACTACCTAAAAAAATCTACACATTTAATGCAATCCTGACCAAGATACCAACATTTTTTTAAGGACATGGAAAAAACAATTACTAACTTCCTATGAAAAGGAAAGAGACATAGGATAAAAAGAGCACTATTGAAGAAGAAGAACAAAGTGGGAGATCTCACACTCCTGCATCTTAAAACCAACTATACAGTCACAGTAGTCAAAACAGAATGGTATTGGTACAATGATATACAGAGAAACCAATGGAACAGAATCAAATGTCCAGAAATAGACCCATCCATCTATACACACCTGATTTTTGACAAAATCCAAAACCCATTAAATGGAGAAGAGATAACCTCTAACAAATTGTGCTGGCAAAACTGGATATCCACTTGCAGAAAAATAAAACAAGACCCACACCTCACCCCATACACAACAACAAACTCAAGTTGAATCAAAGACTTGAAAGTAAAACCCAAAATTATAAAACTCATCAAAGATAAAATAGGAGCAAATCTAGAGCCTTAATTTACAGTATAAATAGAGTATCAAACATAACCCAGAATGCACAGGAGATAGAAGAGAAGCTGGATGACTGGGACCTTTTAAAAATTTTTATGTATATCAAAAGACTATGTCAAAGGATAAAAAGACAACCTACAGACTGGGGGGAAATATTTGCCTATGACATATCGGACGAAGGACTTATCTCCAAAATCTATAGAAAACTTCAACACCAAAAAAGACAAACAACGCAATTAAAAAATAAGCAAAAGACTTGAACAGGCACTTCACTAAAGATGATATGCTGGCAGCCAGAAAAACACATGAGGAATTGCTTGTGATCTTTAGTCATCTGTTATGTTGTTGTTGTTATGTGCCATGGAGTCAGACCCGACTCATAGTGACCCCTCCTTGGGTTTCTGAGGTGATATCTCTACAGACGTAGATTGCCCAACCTTTCCTACCAAGGAGTGGCTGGTGGGTTTGAACCACTAGCCTGGTTAGCAGTCAAGTGCCTTAGGCATGCAAATCAAAACAATGATGAGATATCATCTCACCCCAGCAATAATAGCAAGGTTCAATAGGACTGAAAATAACAAATGCTGACAAAGTGGTGGAGAGATTGGAACTCTTGTGCACTGCTGATGGGATTATAATATGGTACAACCATTGTGGCAAATGGAATGGTGTTTCCTTAAAAAGTTGAAAATAGAAATACCATTTGACCCAGTAATTCCATTACTAGAAACATATCCAAGAGGTGAGAGGCAGGACACGAACAGACATATGCACACCTATGCTCATTGCGGTATAATTCATGATAGCAAAGAGATGGAAACAACCTAAGTGCCTATCTATGGATGGATGGATAAGCAAATTATGGTACATTCACACAATGGAATACTATGCTACATTAAAGAACAATGAAGGATTTGCAAATCATCTCACAATGTGGATGGGCTTGGGGGACATTATGCTGAGTGAAATATGTCAGTCACAGAAGGGCAAATATTGTATGAGCCCATTACTGTAAAAAGACAAAGAAAGGTTAGCTTAAGGAAGGAAACTTATTTTCTAGGTTACTGGGGTGGGGAGGAAAGGGGAGAGGATAATTTTGGGCTAGTTGGGAGCCACATGCTCAGTTGGTTAACAGGAAGGATGATATGGAAATAATCTGTGACCAGCATGAAAACATTAGGAAAAGGGAGGACACCAAATTATACACATAAAATAAAAATGACAAAGGCTAATACCAGTATATCCACAATATTGCATTACCATTAACACCAAACACCAGGCTACAGATAAACACATAAAAATCTAAGATCAGATGGGGGTCAGTGAACAGGGTTATACTCCAGACCAAGGATAGATTCAGCTGAGGCTAATCTTGCACAGATACCAATGATACAAAATACCTGCAAACCTTACAGAAACAACAGAAGACAGACATAGAGCAATCCCTCACAGACAGCCAGACACTGTGGGAGAGAGATCCAATGGATCTTCCAACTTAGGACCATAGTATTGGGGGACATCAGACTCAATTGGCACAATAAGATACATGAAAATCTTGTTCCACAACCCATGTTGGTGTGTAGTGATTGGGGTCTAAAAAGCTTACAAGTGGCCATCTAAGATGCAGCTAATGGTCTTCTATAGTAAGAAGTGAAGAAGAGTGTGCAAAAACCAAACAAACAACAACAACAAAAAAAAAAAAAAAAAAAAAAACCAAGGATATTTGGAAGCAATTAGTCCTAGGACATGATGGACCTCAAGACCAGAGATAGAAAATGTGTGGCTACCAATGCCAACCACTCGGGAAAGGATTAAAACTGGAGATCCTGGATAAAGTGGGAGGAGAAACGTGGAACAAAATCCAAAAATACAATAGTGACCAGAACTACTGGTTGGATGGAGTCTGATGGGATCCCCTGGGTATACATTTGGGGCCTAGAATAAAACTCACTTCCAGGGGCTGGCTGTCAGCCCAATAGTAAGCAAAAGGTACATGTAGACCATTCATCCCAGGGTGACACACTCACATACTCTGGAGATCCATCCCTTGGAGCAATCAACCACGGGACACCAGAGGGGTAACATTCACATGAAGGAGATGCAGGACACACAGGAATGCATAACTATGAGGGGCACAGAGGGGGGCAGTTGCTGGGCACAGAGGGGAGGAGAGTGGGTTAGTGTTGAGGATAGTAATTGGAAATGAAACCAAATATACACCAAATGTTGAATGTAAAACAAACTGTGCTCTGTAAACTTGCACCTAAAGCAAAATAATAATAATAAAAAAATTAATTTTAAAAAAGAGAAAAATCTATCCTAAAGTGTAATTCTGTCAGTGATAGGATAATATCCACACACCTACAAGGAAGAACAGTTAATACTACTACTATTATTCAAATTTACACACCCACCACTAAAGCCAAAACAAAACAAAAAAAAAAAAAGATTTTTACCAATCTCTGCAGTATGAAATTGACCAAATATGCAATCAAGATGTATTGATGACTATTGGTTATTGATATGTGAATTTGGAAGCAAAGAAGTAGTTGGAAAAGATGGCCTTGGTGATAGAAATGACACTGGAAATCGCATGATAGAATTTTGCAAGACTAATGACATATTCATTGCAAATACCTTTTTTTCAACAACATACATGGCAGCTATACATGTGGGCCTCACTGGATGGAATACATAGAAATAAGACTGACCACATTTTTGGAAAGAAGAGGTGGAGAAGCTCAATATCTTCAGACAAACAAGCCAAGAGCTGACTGTGCTCATATACAAGTTCAAGCTGAAGCTGAAGACAATTAAAACATGTCCACAAGAACCAAAATATGATCTTGGTTACATCCCATCTGAAGAATAGATTTGATGCATTGAACACCAAAAAAAAAAAAAAAAAAGAAAAGAAAAGAAAAAACCTTACTGCCATCAAGTAGTATCTGACTCATAGCGACCTCTCCTTGGGTTTGTGAGGCAGTATCACTACAGAAGTAGATTGCCCATTTTTCCTTCTGAAGGGTGGCTGGTGGGTTTGAACCATATGCTTTCTGGTTAGCAGTCACACACCTTAGACCAAAAACCAAATGAATTGTGGGATAAAATAAAGAACATTTCACATGAAGAAAACAAAGTGTCATTAAAATGACCGGGAAAGAAGAAAAGACCAAAATGGATGTCAGGAAAGACTCTGAAACTTGCCCTTGAACAGAGAATAGTTAAAACAAATGGTAGAAATGACAAGATAAAAGCTGAACAGATTTCAAACAGCAGCTTGAGAAGACAAGAATCAATTATTATAATGAAATGTGCAAAGACCTGTAGTTAGAAAACCAAAAGAGAGGAACACACTCAACATTTCTCAAGCTAAAATAACAAGGAACAATTCAAGCCTCAAGTTCCAAAATTGAAGGATTCTGTGGGCAAAATATTAAACAACTCAGGAAGCATGAACAAAAGATGGAAGAGATACATAGAGTCTCTGTACAGAAAACAATTGGTCAATGTTCAACTATTACAAGAGGTAGTATATGATCAAGAACCAATGGTATTGAAAGAAGAAGTCAAAGCTGCATTGACAGAATTGGTGAAAAACGAGGCTCCAGGAATTGATGGAATACCCATTGAGATGTTGCAACAAACTGATCCAGTGCTGAAAGAACTTACTTGTCTATGCCAAGCAATTTGGAAGACAGTTACCTGGCCAACTGACTGGAAGATATCCATATTTGTACCCATTCCAAAGAAAAGTGAGCCAACATAATGTGGAAAATTATCAAACAATATCTCTAATATCACATTCAAGTAAAATCTTGCTCAAGATAATTCAAAAATGGTTGCAGCAGTGTATTGACAGGGAAATTCCAGAAATGCAAGTGGGATTCAGAAAGGGATGTGGAGCAAGGGATATCATAGCTGATGTCAGATGAATCTTGGATCAAAGCAAAGAATTCCAGAAAGATATTTACTTGTATTTGATTGACTATGCAGAAGCATTCAACTGTGTGGACCATACCAAATTATGCATGACATTATGAAGAATGGGAATTCCAGTGCCCTTGATTGTGCTCATGATTAACTTGTATGTAGACCAGGAGGTGGTAGTTCAAACAGAACATGGGGATACTGCAGGGTTTAAAATCAGGAAGGATGTGTGTCAGGGTTGTATCATTTTCACCATATATATTCAATCTGTATGGTGATCAAATAATCCAAGAAGCCAGACTTCATGAAGAAGAATATGGCATCAGGATTGGAGGAGGACTCATTAACAACTTTCAGTATGTGGATGACACAACCCTGTTCATTGAAAGTGAAGATAATTTGAAGCACTTACTAATGATGATTAAAGACTACAGTCTGCAGTATGGATTACACCTCAACATAAAAAAAATAAGGATACTCACAACTGGACCAATAAGCAGCATCTTAATGCATGTAGAAATGGTGGAGGTCATCAAAGATTTCATTTTATTTCGATCCACAATCAACACCCATGATAGCAGTAGTCAAGAAATCAGATGTTGTATTGCTCTGGGAAAATCTGCCACAAAAGTCTTCTATAAATTGTTGAAGAGAAAATATTTCACTTTGAGGAATAGAGTGTACCTAACCCAAGTCATGATATTTTCAATCACCTCAAATGCATGTGAAAGCCGGACAATGAATAAGGAAGACTGACAAAGAGTTGATGCTTTTGAATTGAGATCTTTGTGAAGAATGCTGAAAATATCATGGACTGCCTGAAGAATGAACAAATCTGTCCTGAAAGAAGTGCAGTCAGAATGCTCCTTGGAAGTGAGAATGGCCAGACATTGTCTCACCTACATTGGTCATGTTGTCAGAAAAGACCACCCCTAGAGAAGGATATCAAATTTGGTAAAGTGGAGGGTCAGCAAAAAAGGGGAAGACTCTCAACTAGATGTATTGACACAGTGCCTGCAACGATGGGCTCTGGTGTAGCAATGATTGTGAGAATGGTGCATGACCAAGCAATGTTTCATTCTGTTGTGCATAGCATCGCTATGAGTCAGAGCTGACTCAATGGCACATAACATCAAAATAGCAACCTAAGATTTATTATTAGGTGCCATCAAGGCCAGGAGCTGCTTGTGGAACAGACCATCAACTACTCAAACGCAAGTTCAACTTGAAGTTAAAGACAATTAAAACAAGTCCACGAGAGCCAAAATATGACCTAGAATATATCCGTCCTGAATTTAGAGACCATCTAAAGAATATATTTGATGCATTGAACACCAATGGCCAGAAACCAGAAGAATTGTGGGATGACATCAAGAGCATCATCCATGAAGAAAATAAGAGGTCACTAAAAAGACAACTAAAGAAGAGAAGACCAAAACGGATGACAGAAGAGACTCTGAAACTTACCCTTAAGTGCAGAGTAGCTAAAACAATTGGAAGAAATGACAAGATAAAAGAATTGAACCAAAGATTTCAAAGAGTAGCTCAAGAAGACAAAGCCAATCACTATAAGGAAATGTGCAAAGACCTGGAGTTAGAAAACCAAATGGGAAGAACACACTCAGCATTTCTCAAGCTGAAAGAATTGAAGAAAAAATTCAAACCTCGAGTTGCAATATTGAAAGATTCTAAGGGCAAAACATTGAATGATGCAGGGAACAATAAAAGAAGATGGAAGGAACACACAGAATCACTGTACCAAAAAGAACTGGTCGATCTTCATCCATTTCAGGAGGTGGCATATGATCTAGAACCAATGGTACTGAAGGAGGATGTCGAAGCTGCAATGAAAGAATTGGTGAAGAACAAGGCTCTGGAAATTGACAGAATACCCATTAAGATATTTCAGCAAATGAATGCCGCACTGGAGGCACTCACTTGGTTATGCCAAGAGATTTGGAAGACAGCTACCTGGCCAACTGACTGGAAGATAGCTCATTCCAAAAAAGGTTATCCTACAGAATGTGGAAATTATTGAACAATATCGTTAATATCAGATGCCAGTAAGATCTTACTGAAAATAATTAAAAAACGGTTGCAGCAGTATATTGACAGAGAACTTTCAGAGGTGCAAGCTGGATTCAGAAGAGGACGTGGAACAAGGGATATCATAGCTGCTGTCAGATGGATCTTGGCTCAAGGCAAAGAATACCAGAAAGATG
>NW_006921808.1:456034-462694 GCF_000298275.1 Orycteropus afer afer
CATGTTGTCAGAAGGGACCATTCCCTGGAGAAGGATGTCATGCTTGGTAAGTTGGAGGGTCAAAGAAAGAGGGGAAGGCCTTCTATGAGATGGATTGACACGGTGGCTGCGACAATGGGCTCAAGTATAGCAAGGATCATAGAGCTGGCACAGTATTGGGCAGTGTTTTGTTCTGCTGTGTATGGGGTCGCTATGAGTCGGAATCAACTCAACGGCATCTAACAACAACAACAACATCAAGTTGGCTTCCACTCAGAGTGACCCCACATATAACTGAACGAAACACTGTTGGTCTTTCACCAGCCTCACAATCATTGCATTTCTTGAGCCCATCATTACAACCACTGTGTCAATCTATAACATTAAGGGTCTTTTCCTTTTTTGCTGATCTTCTACTTTATGTAGCATGATATCCTTCTCCAGGGACTGGACCCTTCTAACAACATGATTAAAGTAAAAGATACAAAGTCTGGCTATATTTATTTCTAAGGAGGATTCCAGCTACACTTCCTCAAGACAGATTTGTTTGTTGTTCTCGCAGTGCATGGTAGCAGTTCATTCAATATTCTTTGTCAACACCACAATTCAAATGCATCAATCTTCTGCAGTCTTCCTTATTTATTGTCCACTTCTCACATGCATATGAGGCTATTGCAAATACTATGGTTTGGAATAGGTGTGTCTTATTCTTTAAAGTGATATCTTTGCTCTCAAGAACTTTAAAGAAGTCTTTTGAAACAGATTTTCCAGTGAAATATGTTATTTAATTTCTTGACTGTTGTTTCCATGGGAATTGGTTGAATATCCAAGTAAAACAATACTCTTAACAACTTTGATCTTTTCTCCAGCACTCATCTGTCAGTTTGTCATATTGTAGGGCTTTGTATGATGATGCTAGAAGGAGCTCTGGTAGCTTAGTGCCCAAGGCACTTGACTTCTAACCAGAAGGCTGGTGGTTCAAACCCACCAGCCACTCTTCAGAAGGAAGGTTGGGCAATCTACTTCTGTAGTGATACCACTTCGGAAACCCAAGGAGGGGTCGCTATGAGTTGGGTCTGATGCAACAGCAAACAACAACAACAACATGATGCTAGAAACTATGCCACTGTTATTTCAAAGACAAGCAGGGTCCCCATGGTGGTCAGGCTTAAACAGAGCTTCCAAGACTGACTAAGATGAAGGATGTGGCTAGGTCCATTTCTGAAAAAAACTGGCCTTTGAAAACAATAATAGTAGGAGATTTTAATGCCTCACACTCTATAAAGGACAGAACAACTACAAAAAATTCAACAGAGATACAGATGATCTCAACAAGATAAGCAACCAACTTGACCTCATAGACATATACAGAACATTCCACCCAACAAAAACACAATACACATACTTTTCCAGTGAACACAGATCATTCTCTAGAATAGACCATATGTTAGGCCACAAAGCAAGCCTAAATAAATTCAAAAACATTGATATTATAAAACAGCTTTCCAGATAACAAAGCTATTAGAAATTAATAATATTGAAATCAGTTGGAAAAAAATCAACTACATGGAAACTGAATGACACTCTGCTCAAAAACTACTGGGTAAAAGAAGAAACCAAATATGAAATTTATTACAAAAATTGCCTAGAAGCAAATCAAAATTAAAGCACAACAAATCAAAACCTTTGGACACAGTGAAAACAGTACTCAGAGGTCAATTTACAATATATGCACACATCAAAACTAAGAAAGAACCAAAATCAATACCTTAACCTAACCACTCCAATGATTAGAGAAACAGCAGCAGAAAAAGGAGCCTACAGCCTCCAAGAAAAAGGATAATATAAATTAGATCAGAAATAAACAGAAAATGGAAACCAATAGAAAGAATCGATAAGACTAGAGGCTGATTTTTAAAAAATGTAACAAAATTGACAAGACATTAGTAAATTTAATTAAGAATGAGAAGATGGAAATAACATGAAAAATAAATGAAATGTGTGACATCACAACAAAATTGACTGAAATATAAAGAAAAATATCACATTACTATGAAGAACTGTATTCCAACAAAATTCAAAACCTAGAAGAAATAGACTTTTAGAAACACACTACTAAAGTAGCACATACAGAAGGAGAAAACTTGAACAGACCCATAACAAAAGAAGAAATTGAACAGGTCATTAAAAATAAAATCTACCAACAAAATATGTCCTGACATAGATGGCTTCATGGGAGAATTTTACTAAACATTCAGAGAAGAGGTGACATCAATCCTACAGAAACTATTCCAGGACATAAAAAAGAGTGGAATACTTCCAAACTCCGTCTGTAAAGGAAGTATAATTCTGATACCAAAACCAGGCAAAGGTACCACTAAAAGGGAAAGTTACAGAGAAATATCCCTCATGAATATAGACAAAAAATATCTTCAAAAAAATATTCCTAGCCAATAAAATCCAAAACTATATCAAAAGAATAATACATCATGACCAAGTGGGATTCACACCAGGTATGTCAGGATGATTCAACATTAGAAAAAGAATAAAAATAAACCATAACATAAAGCAAAGGAATAAAAGCACATGATCATATTAATCAATGCAGAAAAGGCATTTGATAAAATCTAACACCCATTTCTGATTAAAAAAGAATGTTCAGTAACAAGACAAAGATGTCCTTTATCACTAGTCTTATTAAACTTTGTATAGAAGTCCCACACAGAGCACTAAGGCAAGAAAGAGAAATAACAGACAACCAAATTGGCAAAGAAGAAGTGAAACTATTACAGTGTGCATATGATATCACCCTACACTTAAAATAACCACAATATTCTACAAGAAAACTACTATAACTAATTGAAAGATTCAGCAAAGTGGCAGGATACAGAATCAACATACAAAACTCTGTTGTATTCCTCCACATCAACAAAGAGATGTCTACAAAAGAAATAAGGAAAACAATACCATTTTCAACAGCTACCAAAAAAAATAAAATACTTAGGAATAAATATTACCAGGAACACAGAAACCTATACAAAGAAAACTATCAAACAGTAATACAAGAAACTATGAAACCTACATAAATGAGAGAACATGCCATGCTCATGGATAGAAAGACATCCATGACCCTGAGAACGAGATGATGCCTGGCTTCTAACACTACCATCCTGAAAGGGATCACGATAGGAGATTCTAGATTGCCAAAACCAAAAACCAAACTCACTGCTGTCAAGTCTGATCCAACTCATAGCAACCCCTCCTTGGTTTTCCAAAGTGTTATCACTACAGAAGTAGATTGCCCAATCTTCCTTCTGAGGAGTGGCTGGTGGGTTTGAACTGCCAGCTTTCTGGTTAGCAGTCAAATGCCTTAGGCCCTATGCCACCAGAGCTCCTATTCTGGATAGAGTGGGAAAAAAATGTGGAACAAATCTCAAAATCATAATCATAATAATAATCAGTCTTACTGCTCTGAGACTGTTGGAATTCTGGAGACTATGGGCCTTAGTCACCCTTCAGGTCTGAAAATGAACGCACTTCCATGGCTCAATTTTCATAACTTTTTAGCTAAGGAATAAATGCAGATACCTTTGGCATTTTACATTTTTTTTATATATTTATTATTTTACCTTTAGCAAAATATCCCAACTAACATGCCAAATCAAATAAGGTAATTTGTTATCCCACAAAATAAACTGTTGTTGTTGTTGTTGTTGTTGTTATGTGCCGTTGAGTCAAACTCGACTCATAGCAACCCCTCCTTGGGTATCTGAGACAGTATCACTATGGAAGTAGAGTGCCCAACCTTCCTTCCGAAGAGTGGCTGATGGGTTTGAACCGCAAGCCTTCTGGTTAGCAGCAAATAAACTGACTACAAGGGAAATTCCATGTTTTTTTTTTTAATTGAGTGACTTAACAATGTCATCAAGAACTTAGGTTCTTCAAATGATCCTCAGTCTATACAACTATAAGACCAGAAAAACTAGGTGGTGACTGGATACCACTGTCAATCACTCAGAGGGGGATCTCTGTAGGAGATCCTGGATAGAGTGGGAGAACAATGTGGAGCAAAACTCAAAATTGTTAAAAAAAAAAAAAAAAAAAAGACCAAGTTTGCTGGTCTTCACTGAGACTATGGCCCCTAGTTGGAGCTCTGGTAGCATAGTGGCTAAGGCACTTGACTGCTAACCAGAAGGCTGGTGGTTCAACCTCACCAGCCACTCCTCGGAAGGAAATGGGGCAATCTACTTCCATAGTGATACTGCCTCAGAAACCCAAGGAGGGGTCGCTATGAGTTGGGTCCAACTCTACGGCACGTAAGAACAACAACAACAACATGGCCCCTAGTTTCCCTTTTTAAGTCTGGAATTGAACTTACCCCTGTGTCTTCCAGCCAAACAAAAGACAGGCATACGAGCTGAACATTTACAATAGGTAGATACACTCCTTGGAGAGATAAATCATGGGAGAATAGAAGGGCTGTGTATGCACTGGGAGACTGCTCAGGGGGCAGGAGTGCATGGGAGGGAAAGACACAGGGAGGAGATAACTATGGGGAGGAGGTGGAAGGGGAGCTGCTGCATTGTGGTAAATTGTAGTCAATGTAGCAAGACAAAGTGTATGTGAGCTGCTATATGGAAAGTAAATTTTCTCTGTAGACTTTCACCCAAATCACAATAAAAATTAAAAAAAATAAAAACCAACTTAGTCCCTTTCCATAGGCTTTCTCTGTCACCTTGTTTACACTGAATCTGTCTTCATGCTAGGTCCACTTGTGGTCACTGGAGGGTTGCTACAGTTCTGTTGTTACATATGGGATAAAAGTTGAATTTTACCCCAGCTTTTTGTTAAAGAGGCCCTTGTTTACAACCATGTTTCATGTTCTGGAAAATAGAAGGGACTCAGAGTAGAATTGACTGGATGGCAACTGATTTTTTTTTTCTTTTCTTTTTTTTTTTACTGCAAGAAACTAGACTTATTTGAATAGTTTTAATTTCCCCTTTCTGATCTCTCGCATTCCTTCCTCTTGGGTCTACCAGGATCCAAGTTGTCTTACCATTAAAAAAAAAAAAAAAAACCTGAGAAAGCCAATCCTAGTTGTGACCTAATTATCTCACTCACCAGCCCGTTTATCTTTCTTTAAAAAGTTCATAATCCTGTATGTCAGTGGAGCTCGGTGAGTGGAGCCAAACACATTCCTGTTTTCTCTGCCCACTTCAGTGATCCTCCTCTCCCCATTACAGTGCTCCTTCCTTACTTGTCCTTAGCCCTTTTTCCTCTCTTAAACTTTCTGTTAAATGAAAGTTACCCTTTGCTGTTTTCATATTGCCTGGTACAATGTTTTGTTTGATATCATATGACACTTCCAGAAGAAGAAGATCAGTCACCTCTTCCTTATGTCTCTTTTCAAGAAAGTTTTCTCAGATGCCTCTAATTTCTAATCCATTTTGAATCTTACTGGCTTGTGTTTTATTGACTCATCCTTGCTGCAATACTTGCTCACTTATCTTCATTTAAATCTCATTGTCTAAAATCATGCCATATGTCCTTAGCTACCCTTACATACACAAATAACAGCTAGGTAAATATGACCACGATTGACTTAGATCTATGATGACTTGCATCATTGGTAAGGTCAGCTTTCCCTGAAACACCTGATGTCACAGAGGACATATACCTGGCCAGTGTGGAGAGAAAGGAAGATGGAGTGTGGGTAGGTAACCAACAGTCCCTGGAGTGCAGTGAGAGGAATTAAGTAAGTGCACATGAAATGTTCACTTTTCATTTATGTTGGTAACTTAATCATAACTTTTTAATATGAACTACTAGGCTTTCATAGACCTAATTATCTGATTTAAAAATTCCAACATGCTCTTCCAGTTGAATACACTTTATAAAATTACATTTCCTTACTTCTAAGTAACATATTAAAGAATGCTATTTCAGATTTATGTTGTTTTCTTATAAAATAAATTGAGGTAGTTAACTTAATTAAATACAGTTAAAGAGCTCTGGTGGTGTAGTGGTTAAAGTGTTTGGGTGCTAACCAAAAGGTCAGTGGTTTGAACTCAACAGCCACTCTGTGGGAGAAAGGTGAGTGTAAGAAACTCTACTTTTGTAAAGATTTATAGCCTTGGAAACACTATGTGACACTTCTACTCTGACCTAAAGGGTCACCAGGACTTGGAATTGATTCAATGGCAGGGGGTTAGGTTATGGTTTTTCTACATATATAAGATACATATTTTAAATAATTATATATATATATATATATATATATATATATATATATATATATATATATATATATATTTAAATACATACTCATACTCATTGTCAACTTTTGTCATTTACATTATTTTAGCCAAGGTTCTATTTACAGGATCATAAATTTCTAATCCATTTGAATCTTACTGGGTTATGTTTCATTGTCTCATCCCTGCTGCAGTACCTGCTCTCCTAACTCAGCCAGATTTGCATCAAATTCCTTGGAGCAGTTTTCATTTAGCCTAAGTAGAGAGGGAGCCTTGCCAGTGTCTCTGTCTTCTTACTTCACTTTGGGTTTTCTTGGCAATAAACACCCAAATGGTAACTTTCCTCACTGTTCTGAGTTGTCTTCTTCAAGCCCAATTCTTTTAGCCTCCTGAAACCTTTCTGAAATGAGGTAAGTATACATAGTTT
>NW_006921808.1:462956-473833 GCF_000298275.1 Orycteropus afer afer
CAGAAGAATAAGATCACAGACAGTAATTGATGGTGGTGCAAGCATAATGTCTCTGTGGCCGTTCTATTCTGCTGAGGGACTGGGGTCAAATGAGGGAGGTGATGACAGGTAGAGAATGGGGATGGGACCCAAGGACAGGCCATAAACAATGCAGGTGGAATTGCTGTGGGTGTGGCCCAGCACCTACCCAACCCCATGCCCCAAAGAAATGGGTGTCAGGTGGAAGCACAGGACCTCTCCTCACAATGATGGACATAAGAACACTGGATTGAGTAGCTACGGAAGCAATCTGAATGAAAGTAGCAGACAATATATAGGTATCCTTCTCCCAAAAGAGGTACATCTGCTATGTCACACTTCTCCACCACCATTTCTAGAATCAAGCTTGTTAAACCAGGAAGTGAGATTTTTTAAAAATCAACTTAATTTTTAATTGTATGCAGTTCAAATTATATGAATTGATTTTCCTAATGGCTATTTCCATTCTCTTTCATGGAGAAGAAAATAGCCCAGGTCCCAGGGGCAGTATGAAGGGAGCATCTTGTACTCAGGCAGATTGAAAACCTCATGAAATTGGAGTTAGGGGTCATTTACTTAGGGCTCTTAATCTCTTCCAGATAGAGCATTCTCTCCAGTTAGGGCCA
This sequence comes from Orycteropus afer afer, assembly GCF_000298275.1. Lineage (NCBI taxonomy): Eukaryota > Metazoa > Chordata > Mammalia > Tubulidentata > Orycteropodidae > Orycteropus > Orycteropus afer. Next base: position 463,601 of record NW_006921808.1, read on the forward strand.
GTCTAACACTCTTCCTTCCCCTATCAGTGGGACATTTTTCTTGATACCTGAGGACATCTTATAAAATATAACCTAAATTTCTCCTGCTACAACAGACTATTATTCTTGCATTTCAGCAGAAGGAAATTGGCCCAACTCTTATTTGATACTGAACACATAAAAGCATGACCTGAACTCCTATGTAAAAGGCCAAGCAATAAATGAGAAAAGGAAACTATTTCAATTGCCATCACTGTTATAAGAGACCTTTGTTTTATACAGAGAATACCTTTCCAAAAGCTCTCTCACTTCCTCCTTCAACTTGTAGATGGTAGGAGAATAAGGAGCTTATTGTAAGAAAGGAAAACTCAGACACAGAAATAGCCTAATGTGTTTTGCTGGTGAGGATGTTAACAAGATCTTATTCTAAAATAATGCCCTCCTATTGAACCAGGGTGAAAGAAGGCAGCTGTGAATGTGTAGATTCATGTCTATTCAACTAGTACCAATTTTCCATTGAGTAAACTCTGACTCATGGTGGCTCAGTGTGTATCAGAGTAGACTCGTGCTCCATAGATTTTCAATAGCTGATTTTATGGAAGTAGATCACCAGGCCTTTCTTTCAAGGCACTTCTGGGTGAACTTGAACCTCTACCCTTTTGGTTAACAACCAAGCAAGTTAACTGTTTGCACATATAGGGACTCTATGTCCATTTAAAGTTCTAAACAAGAGTGGAAATTTGAATAGTTTGTCTTGAGAAAGACATTACTTCCATGGGAGGTTAGATGATGAAGGCTTTCTGGAGCAAGTGAGCTCCAAGGAGGTTGCTTAGGAGGAAGGAGAGAGGCTTTCATGCATGACACAGTTTCAAAAGATAAGTCTTATCTCCTTGCACTATGGATTGGGGACACATGGTGTAGATGCTCTGATCTGCCCTGAAGAACAGCAATCCATGGGGGCAGCTGGCATCCCAATGATAGGTCAGATATCCTTTGTCCAACCTTCAGTATTCTGCCACAAAGGCTCGTGCCTTGAAGAAGTGATCAAATGATGGGAGAGGCTGGCAAGCAAGGGAAAAGAGCAGGCTCACCACACCCAGGCTGCTCCTCTTTGCTCAGCCTCTGGGCCTAGGCCCAGAGCTCTTAAGGGAATGGTGGTCACACAAGAAGAACTAGATGGTGCCTTGCTACCACTGTCAACTACTTAGAGGAGGATCTATGTAGGAGATCCTGATAGAGTGGCAGAATGATGGGGAACAAAACTCAAAATCATTTTTTTTAAAAAAAGAGGGGGAGACCAGCTTTGCTGGTCTGATAGAACCCCTGAGACTAGATCTCCTTCATGTCTGGAATTGAGCCCACTCCTGTGGCTTCCAGGAGCTCTGGTAGCATAGTGCTTAAGGTACTTGACTGCTAACCAGAAGGCTGCCAGCTCAAACTCATCAGCCACTCCTCAGAAGGAAGATTGGACAATCTACTTTTGTAGTGATACCATCTTGGAAACTGAAGTAGGGGTCGCTATGAGTTGGGGCCAACTCGATGGCACATAACAACAACAACCTGTGGCTTCCAGCCAAACCAAAAGACAAGCATATGAACTGAACATTTACATTAGGTAGATACACTCCTTGGAGAAATCAATCATGGGAGAATAGAAAGGCTGTGTATGCACAGAGAGACAGCTCATGAGAGACAGGAGTTCATGGTAGGGAAGAACACAGAGAAGTAGCTATGGGGAGGAAGTGAGATGAGAGTTATTGCATTGTGGAAAATTGCAGTCAATGTCATGAGTAAAACTGTATATGAACTGCTGTATGGAGGATGAATTTGCTCTGTAAACTTTCACCCAGATCACAATAAAAAAATTCAAGTAAAGAGAGAGGGAGAGAGAGAGAGAACTATGATCACAGAGCAGCACCTCCTGAGAAAGCAGGCAGAGGTAGGGTGCTGACAGCATATTTTTAATTAGTGGTTTTCTTCTTTCTCATTGTGAGATACTCTCTTCTCTTGACTCCCTCCTTTCCCCAACTCAGTTCTCTCATACCAGATGAAATTCCAAACCCACAGCTTGCAATAACGCCAGAGAAGCATGCAGGTCTCTACACTGGCTTGTTTGCAGTCACTTTCTACATGTTTCTTCTCCCCTTGCTTCCTCCTCTTCAATCCTTCCCCAATGTTTTCTTCCTTTTCCTCCTTCTCTCATTGTCTTTCACTTTCACTACTCCTCTACTCCACTTTTTCCAAGGATTACAAGTCTCTTTTTGATCATGTTATCACTTCTTAAAATTACATCAACATGTCACAAAATTTTATTCATTCATAATTAAAGCCCACTTAAAATCCCATCTCCTCTCAAAGCTTCAATGCTAACTTCTTTCTCTGTCTTCAAGACTCCTGCACTGTTGATTTTCTTTTTTAATGGCAGACTGCCAAAACTTCCACTATTTATGGTCAAACTCTGTAATTAGAGTAAAAGCTCCTTAAGGGAAATGTTAATATTTGTTAGTGTTCCTTCTTGGTCCACTGTTGAGTAGGAACTAAGTGTACAATGCTGATTGAATGGAATGTCCTCTGGTGGTTTTCTTGAGCTTTCTATGCTGGACAGTCTCTTGTCCTCTTGCCAATTTTGTCATTGGGCATAATGCCTTAGATTTGCATAGTCATTGCATAGATCTACTCTGGGAGGATTTTTTTTTCTTCTAGAAGTAACATATGATCAAGAATTGATGGTACCGAAGGTAGAAGTTTCCCTGAAGGAATTAGTGAAATATAAAGTTACAGTAATTGATGGACTATAAATTGAGATGTTTCAACAAATGGATGCAATTCTGGGAGCACTCATTTGTCTATGCCAAGAAATTTTGAAGACCATTACCTGGCCCACTGACTGGAAGAGTTTTTTGTGCTCATTTCTAAGAAAGGTGATCCAAAGGAATGATAAAATTGTTGAAAAATATACTTAATATCACATGCGAGTAAAATTTTGCAGAAGATACATGCTCAAAAATGGTTGCAGCAGTATATCAAAAAGGAAAGTGCCAGAAATGCAAGCTAGATTCAGAAGAGGACATTCTTCTGAAAGGATATCACTGCTGATGTCACTTGGGTCTTGGCTGAAAGCAAAGAATACCAGAAAGATGTTTGCCTGTATTTTATTGACTTTGCAAAGGCATTCAAGTTTGTGAAACATATTAAATTATAGACAACATTGTGAAGAATGAGAGTTCTACAACACTTAATTGTGCTCATGCAGAATCTGTACATAGACAAAAAGGCAGTCATTCAAACAGAACAAGGGAATACTGCATGGTTTAAAATCAGGAAAGCTGTATGTTGGGGTTGTATTCTTTCACCATACTTATTCAATGTGTATGCTGAGCAAATAATCTGAGAAGCTAGACAATATGAAGAACAATGTAGGATCAGGACTGGAGGAAGACTCATTAACAACCTGCAGTATGTGGATGACACAACCCTGCTTGCTGAAAGTGAAGACGAGTTGAAACACCTACAGATGAAGATCAAAGACTACAGTTTTCAGTATGGATTGCACCTCTACTTAAAGAAAGCAAAAGTCATGATACCTAGACCAATAAGCAATATAATAAATGGGGAACAATTGACATTGTCAAGGATTTCACTTTCCTTGTATCCATAATCAACACCCATAGAAGTAGCTGTGAAGAAATCTTATGATGTATTGCATTGGGCAAATTTTCTGAAAAAGACATCTTTAAAACATTAAAAAGCAAAGATGTCACTTTAGAACTCAGGTACACCTGGCTCAAGGCATGTTTTTTTCCAGTCACCTCATATGCATTTGAAAGCTGGATCAAAGAAAAGTTGATGCTTTTGAATTATGGTATTGGTGAAGAATACTGAATATACCATGGTCTTCCAGAACAATGAACAAGTCTGTCTTGGATGAAATATATCCAGGATGCTCCTTAGAAGCAAGGATGGTGAGACTTTGTCTCACATACCTTGAACATGTTATCAGGAGGGATCAGTCTCTGGAGAAGTACATCATGTGTTGTAAAGTGAAAGATCAGAGAACAAGAGGAAGATTTTCAACAAGATGGATTGGCACAATGGCTGCAACAATGGTCTGAAACATAGCAACAATTAGAAGGACGGCACAAAATTGGGCAGTGTTTTGTTCTGTTGTACAGAGAGTCACTATAAGTCAAAACCTACTTGGTGACACCAAACAACTGTTTAGTAAAAAACACCTCAATGAAAGTCTTCCCAAGTCTTGGGATTACAGTGGTCCATTTAAATAAATTTTCCACTACTCTTTCAACTTTTTCATTGAGCCGGTTCTTCATAATCTGTATAATCTCTCCCAATTGGGAAAGATCAAAGATCAAATATAATGAAATGATGAAGAGAAGAATCTCTTTTTTTCCCCTTCAGGCTTTGGGACCCAGAATTTCAGAACTGTGAAAAGTCTAGATATCATTTAGTCCAAAATCTACATTTATAAATGAGAAAAGTGAGACTCATAGACACAAACTTACCCAGTATTCCACAAGTAATTTGTAAGCTGATGCTGGCAAGCACCATGTGTAAGCATGTCCTTGTGTCCAAATTTTTGTCTATTGCTGAAACCTGCTGTTGATACTTTGTGCTGTATAGGGCTGCCCTTGTTCCACTTTTCCCTGTGCCCCACAGCTTTCATTCTCAACTCACAGTCCCTTAATAAACACAAAATTTCCCAATTGTAAGCAAGCATATTACTGAGAGAAAATGAGTTCTAGTGGCCCCTTATAAGTGATCTTGGGTTCTTACAAGGGTGAATACTTAAATGATAGAAGAAATCACCATATTTTGATCCAGTCCTCTAAGCTGCTCTACTGGGGAGATGTTTCTAAGGAGTTCTTTGGATCCATTTAATCACAGTGCAGAGTTAATGGTACTGAGGGTACCCACTGCCTCCTTCCCCACTGTTTTGGTTACCTCTAGTGATGCTCTAACAGAAAATACCACAAGTGGATGACTTGAACAAACAGATATTTATCCTCTTACAGTTTAGCTGGCTAGAAGTCCAAGTTCAAAGTGCCAGCTCTAGGGCCTGGGTGAAAGCCTCTTGACTTTGGGCTTCAGCTCTGTCTCTTACTCCTGGCCCACTGAAGCTGGTGGCTTCTCTTAACTTAAGCAGCTGCTGGCTGCTGAAGCTGACAAATAAATGGAACAGTCACAAGATTACCAAACAACATGACAAGCCACTACCTCAAGTTGAGAGACAGTCTCAAGATCGGCAGAATATGTGGCAGGCTGCTGAATGAAGACATGGCTATGTGCATGGTCCAAGTGTGCCAAAAAGCCCAGATACCTTTCTCAAAACTGGCTTCTTATGTACTGGAAGCAGACCACTCAGTTGCTCACAGCAGATTTGACCATGGAGTTGATTACCAGTCTCATCATGGGGAATAACTACATCCAGCTACACCACTCAAAACCAGGCTTAGTCAAGTTTGATACATAACTTACTCTTTATCTTTAGGGCATTCCATGGGCTCCCAGTCTTGGTTTGCTAAACCAACACTCTGGAAATTCAATAGAAAAATTCAGGGCACTGACAGGGTGGAACACCCTCACAGAAACAGCTTTTTCATTAAAGCAGCCTCCCCAAGAAGGCTCTTAATCATTTTCCATTCAATCTGTTAAATGTTTGAACCTTGTCATGGCATAACTACTCATTGCTGCCTAAAACTCAGGCCCAACAGAGATCAGAACTAGGATCAGTTTAGGAGATTTTACCCATAAAAATGCAAATGCCTCAGTTCGGACCACTATTCTGAGAGCTCAAACAGCTGAGCCCTGCCATGTGCCAGCATGGCCCTCAGTGAGCCATACCATCCCCATGTGCACTGTCTTTATTAATCAAATAAGGAACTAGTTTGCCACTTCCAAGACTCTCCCCAAAAGGGCTCTTTTACTATTTCTACCATGTGTGTTTTTTTTTCTCTGTTAAGTGTGAGTGTGTGTATATATATATATAGGAGCTCTGGTAGCATAGTGCCTAAGGCACTTGACTGCTAACCAGAAGGCTGGCGGTTCAAACCCATCAGCCACTCGGAAGGAAGGTTGGGCAATCCTACTTCCATAGTGATACTGCCTCGGAAACCCAAGGAGGGGTCGCTATGAGTCGGGGCTGACTCGACGGCAAATAACAACAACAATATATATATATATAATTGTGATTTCGGTGAAGATTTACAGAGCAAACTCACTTTCCATACAGCAGTTCACATACATTTTGTCTCATGACATTGATACAGTTTACAACAATACAACAGCTCCCCTCCCACTTCCTCCTCATAGTTACCTCTTCCCAGTGTCCATCCTTCCATGGACTCCTGCCCCCTGAGCTGTTTCCCTGTGCATACACTGCCCTTCTTTCTTCCATGATTGTTCTCTACAAGGAGTGTATCTACCTGAGGTAAATGTTCAACTCCTATGCCTGTCTTTTGTTTGGCTGGAAACCACAGGTGTGGGTTCAATTCCAGATATGAAGGGCAGATAGGGGCCATAGTCTCATGGGTCCACCAGGCTTTTTCAGACCATAAATGATTGTGAGTTTTGTTCCACATTTTTCTCCCTCTCTATCAAGAATCTCCTACATAGATCCCCTTCCAAGTGGATGACAGTGGTAGCTGGGCACCATCTAATTCTTCTGGACTCCTAGTCATATAGGCTGCAGATTGGATGGTGTACCAGTCACTGGGACTAACTGTTTCCATCAATTTTGGTTTTCTTCATTCTTATTTTCTCTGGACGAGGAGAGACTCATCATTGCATCTAGATAGCAGCTTGCTAGCTTTTAATATCCAGTCGCTACTCACCAATGTAGGAGATAGAACAATGTTTTGTATGGTATGTTATGCCAATTGAGCTTGATGTCCTCTGCCACTATGGTCCCAAGCCCACAGGTTCAACTACTCGGTCCATCTGGGTAACTGGATGTGACCAAGCAGTGACCACAGTGTTGCCCATGGTCAGCTCTTCTACACAGCTGGGAATTCTGATCATTTACATAACTTATAGGACCATTGTCTGCCAACCCTATACGTGTTCTTGGATACACTCCCCATTTCATATACATACCTAATCGTTCAGCCTATCCACCCATCTATCCACCCATATACCCATGTATGCTTTCACTGACAACACAATACTGTATGTACAAAGGGGTTCATCTTTGTTGTCCGTACTTCCCATGTACCTCTCTATGTCTTTCTCTTCCTCAATGCCGCCATATTGGTCACTCTCATTTGGTACATTGCCCTTCTCTTCACCCAAATCAATAGTTATCTTTATATATCTAACAGCATTCCTTACCCTCCCCTCCTACCCCTGGTAACCAACAAATTAAATTTCCTTCAATAGATAAACCTTTCATTGACTTTTACAATAAAGGACTAATATAATACTTGTCCTTTTTGATTGACTTATTTCACTCAGCATAATGTCCTCCAAGTTCATCTACATTATGCTGTGTTTTGTAGATTATACATTATTCTTTAGTGTTGCATAGTATTCCATTGTATATAAGTACCATAGTTTGGATATCCATCCTCAGTTGATGGACACCTAGGTTATTTCCATTTTTGGCTATTGTAAATAGTGCTGTGATGAACATGGGTGTGCATATATCTTGTCATGGCCCTCACGTCTTTAGGGTATATACCTAGCAATGGAATAGCTGGGTCAAATGATGTTTTTATTTCCAACTTTTTAAGGAATCACCATACTGCTTTCCACAATGGTTGTACCATTTAACAGTACCACCAGCAGTGTATGAGAGTCCCAGTCTCTCCACAACCTCACCAGCATTTGTTACTTTCTGTCTTGTTGAACTTTGCTACTAGTGCTGGAGCAAGATGGTATCTCATTGTTGTTTTGATTTGCATCTCTCTAATAGCTAATGATCATGAGCATTTCTTCATATGTTTGTTGGACACTTGACATCCTCCTTAGTGAAGTGTCTATTCATGTCTTCTGTCCATTTTTAAATTGGATTGTTTGTCTTTTTGTTATTGAGGTGTTGGAGGGTTCTATAAATTCTAGAGCTAAGTCCCTTGTCAGATATGTCATTACCAAATAATTTTTTTCCCAATCTGTAGGTTTTCTTTTTGACTCTTTTGGAGAAGTCTTTGGAAGCACATAAAAATTTAATTTTTAGAAGGTCTCAATCATCTCGTTTGTCTTCTGCTGTTTGTGTATTTTGAGTTATTCTTGATAGTTTATTTATGCCATATATCAGGGCCCCTAAATTTACCACTAGATTTTCCTTGGGGAACTGTATAGTTTTAGGTTTCACATTTAAGTCTTTGATCCACCTGGAGTTCATTTTTGTGTATGGTGTGAGGTACAGATCTTGTTTCATATTTCTGCAAATGGATCTCCAGTTTTGCCAGCACCATTTATTACACAAATATTCTCTTCCCCATTTAATGGATTCCGGGCCCTTGTCAATGATCAGCTGATTATAGGTCGATGGATCTATTTCTGGGTTTGCAATTCTATTCCATTGGTCTATGTATCTGTCATTAAACCAATACCAGGCAGTTTTGACTGCTGTGGATGTATAGTAGGTTTTGAGATCTGGTAGTGTGAGATCTCCTACTTTGTTTTTCTTCTTCAGTAGTGCTTTGCTTATCTGAGGTCTCTTTCCTTTGAATATAAAGTTAGTGATTGGTGTTTCCATATGCCTAAAGAATGTTGATGAGAAATGGATTGGGATTGCATTGAATATGTAGATTGGTTTGGGTAGAACTGACATTTTCACAATGTTCAATCTTCCAATCCACGAGCATGGAATGTTCTTCCATTTATGTAGGTCTCTTATAGTTTCTTGAAGTAGTTTTTTATAGTTTTCTTTGTAGAGTTCTTTTGTGTCCCTGGTAAGATTTATTCCCAAGTATTTTATTTTTTTGGTAGGTATTGAAAACGGTATTGAATTCCTTATTTCTTTTTCAGCAATCTCTTTGCTGGTGTGGAGCAATCCAACTGATTTTTGGATGTTGATCTTATATCCTGCCACAATGCTAAATCTCTCAATTAGTTCCAATAGATTTTTGACTGAGTCTCTTGGGTTTTCTAGGTATAGGATCATATCTTCAGCAGATAGGGATAGTTTGACTTCTTCCTTACCAATTTGGCTGCCTTTGATTTCCCTTTCTTACCTTATGGCCCTGACTAGGACTTCCAGGACAATGTTGAATAGAGGTGGTGATAGCGAGCATCCTTGTCTGGTCCCTGTTCTCTCAAGAGGAATGGTTTCAGTCTCTCTCCATTGAGAATAATGTTGGCTGTTGGTTTTGCATAAATGCCCTTTATTATGTTGAGGAATGTCCCTTATATTCTTATTTTGCTGAGAGTTTTGATCAGGAATGGGTGTTGGATTTTGTCAAATGCCTCTTCTGCATCAATTGATATGATCATGTAGTTTTCTCCTTTGTATATTTACGTGGTGGATGATGTTGATTATTTTTCTAATGTTGAACCATCTTTGCATACCTGATATGAACGCCACTTGGTCACAATGAATGTTTTTCTTGATATATTGTTGCAGTCCATTGGCTAGATTTTGTTGAAAAGTTTTGAATCTATATTCATGAGGGATATTGGTCTGTAGTTTTCCTTCTGAGTGATGTCTTTGCCTGGTTTTGGCATCAAGGTTATGCTTGCTTCATAAAATGAGTTAGGGAGGATTCTATCCTTTTCTATGTTTTGGAATAGTTTGACTAGGATTGTTATCAATTCTTCTCTGAATGTTTTGTAGAATTCTCTGGTAAAACCATCTGGGCCAGGACTTTTATTAGTTGGTAATATTTTGATGACCTGTTCAATTTCTTCTTTTGTGATAGGCCTGTTAACTTTTGCACATCAATCTGTGTTAGTTTAGGTAAGTGATGTGTTTCCAGAAGTTTGTCCATTTCTTCCAGATTTCCAAATTTGTTAGAGTACAGTTCTTTATAGTATCCTGATATTATCCTTTTTATTTCAGTAGGTTCTGTTGTGATGTCACCCATTTCATTTCTTATTCATGTTATTTGTATTCTCTCCCTCTTTTCCTTTTTTAAATTTGCCAGTGGTTTTTCAATTTTATTGATCTTTTAAAAATACCAACTTGTGGTCTTGTTGATTTTTTCTATAGCCCCTCTATTTTCTGTTTCTTTGATTTCTGCTCAAATCTTGATTATTTCCTTTCTTCTGGTGACTGTAGGCTTTTCTTGCTGTTCTTTT
>NW_006921808.1:474354-475673 GCF_000298275.1 Orycteropus afer afer
TTAGGTGAAGTGCTATGTAGATGTCTATAAGGCCAAGTTGATGGAATGTATTGTTTAGCTCTTCTACATCTTTGTTGAGTTTCTTTCCAGTTGTTCTATCTTTCAAAGAAAGTGGTGTATTAAAGTCTCCCAGTATGACTTTGGAGTCACCTATTTGGCTTTTCAACTCTTTTAAATTCTGAGTTATGTATTTTGGGGCTCTTTCATTGGGTCCATAGATATTTATTATGGTTATATCTTCATGTTCAATTGATCCTTTAATCATTTTATAAGGTCCTTCCTTGTCTTGTATGGTGGTTTTTGTCTTAAAGTCAATTTGACCAGAAATTAATATTGCCACTCCTTCTCTCTTACTGTTGCCATTTACTTCATATATCTTTGTCCAACCTTTGATTTTTAGTCTATTTTTGTCTTTATCTCTAAAGTGTGTCTCTTGTATGCAGAATATTGATGGGTTTAGTTTTCTTATCCAATCTGCAACTCTCTGTCTCTTGAGTGGTGCATTTAATCCATTAACATTCAGGATAATTATTGATAAGTATGAATTTGTCACTGTGTTTTTGTTATGTATTTTTTCATGATGTCCCTGGTTTCTTTGTTCCATATTATTTTCTGTGCTGAGCTCATTATATTTATGAATCTTGTTATCATTTCTTTTGTAGCTGTTGTTTCAGTATATGCTGAATATTTGTTCTTGTCCTCCTTTTTATTGTGATGTGAAGTTTTATCATTTTTCTTTGAAGTTACCCTATGATTTATAATTTTATCCCTGAGTTTAGAGCAGTCCACTCTCTCTTGCAGCTCTCTTAACTTCCTCGCCATTTAGAAGTTACATAATTACACAGTATTTTCCCTCTTTTTGTTAGTAGTTGTCCTCACTTGTCATTTGATGTCTCTGGTTCCCTGATTACAATCTTGTATGCTCATTTTACTTTGGATATGTCCATATCTTTGGTTTCTGGTTTATGTCATCTTGTGTATTAATAGTCAGTTGTTATTTGCTATTTTTTGTTCTCTGTTCAAAGGACTCCCTTTAGCATGTCTTGTAAGGTTGGTCTGGTTTTAACAAATTCCCTTAGCTTCTGCTTATCTGGAAATCTCCTCATTTCACCATCATAGCTCAGGGAAAATTTTGCAGAGTATATAATTCTTTGTTGCAAATTTTCTCTTTCAGGATTTTATATATACCATCCCATTGCCTTCTCACTTGCATGGTTTCTGCTGAGAAATCAGAGCTTATTCCTACTGACTGTCTTTTGTAGGAAACATTTTATTTTTCCCGTGCTGCTTTCAGGATTCTGTCTTTGTCTTTGGTTTTG
>NW_006921808.1:477166-494907 GCF_000298275.1 Orycteropus afer afer
GGATTAAAACACATAGTTACCCTATATGACAAAGTAGATAGGGTTTCCAAGGTTGTAAATGTTTACAAAACCAGATTGCCACATCTTTCTCCTGTGGACCAGTTGGTGGGTTTGAACTGCCAATCTTTTGGTTAGCAGCTGAGCACTTTATCTATTGTACCACCAGAGCTCCTCCAAATAAGTCAAAGGATACCACAAGTGCCCATCAGAACTGTTGATCAGGATAAGATGACTGCACTATGTTGATGCAATTCAAGCTGAATTTAAAGATCTTTAACTTTTCAGTTCACCACTGCAACCTTAAGACAGACACAGAGCAATCCTCACAGACACCCAGACACTATGGAATAGAGATCCAAAGGCTCTACCATCTCAGGACTATAGTACTGGAGGACACCACACTCAATTCCTACATTGATGAGTAGTGACTGGAGTCTTAAAAGCTTTCAATTGGCCATTTAAGATGCACTTAATGGTCTCCTAGAGTTGGAAGCAAAGGAGAATGAAAGAGAAAAAAAAAAAAAAAAAAAAAGGGCATTTGGAGACAATCAGCCCTAGGACACAATGGCCCTCGAGACCAGAAGAACAAGATGGTTCCTGGCTATCAATGCCAACCACTCAGGAAAGGATCAAATCTGGAGACCTGGATAGAGTAGGAGGAAAAATGTGGAAAAAAATCCAAAAACTCAATAATGACCAGAATTACTGGTCGGATGGAGTCTGATGAGACCCCCAATACTATAGCCCTGGAATACATTCTGCACCTGGAATAAAACTCACTCCCAGATATTGGCTATCAGCCCAATAGCTAACAAGATCTACATGCAGGCCACTCAACCCATAAGGGATACACCCACATACCCTATGGAAATACATCCCTTGGAGCAATAGACTATGGGGCACCAGAGGGGCAACATTCATATGGAGGTAATACAGGACAAACAGGAGTGCATAACTATGAGGAGCACAGGGGGAGGTTTACTGGGCAGGGAAATGAGAAGATTGGGTTAGGATTACTGGAGAGTGAACCTAAATGTACACATAACATTGAATGTAAAACTCTTAAAATAAAAATTAAAAAACAGAGAAGAACGATCCAGCAAATATTTTTATCAGACTTTTTGAAATATTGGCAAACAACACCAGAATTGCCACTGCTGTTTTTCTATAAGCCAAGATATCCAGAGCTCCAGAATAATTACCACTTAGGTGGTTTTTTTCTCTCGACTCTGGCATACTCAGGTGTGTCACAGAGAGAATAGAAAGAAGAGAAGGGGTTGTAAAAGAAGAGTGTGAGGTGTAAGCTTGACTTACTAGTTATATCCTCAGGATGAGGGCAGGGAGAGATAGGGTTTATTATAAGGGAGTCTTTCAGTCTTGGCTTCTGAAGTTTTAATGTTTAGAGATTTTCTAGGCATCCTTCAAGGAGCTCTGGTGCTGTAGTGGGTAAGGCATTTGGCTGCTAACCAGAAGGTTGGTGGTTCAAACCCACTAGGTTTGTTTGTTTGTTTTATGAGCCCTTCAGGAGTGTCTACAGATTCATAGCGTGGAGAAACTACTTCCCCAATTCTCACATTTCTCCTTCCCCAGGCCCTCTGCCTCACAGGCAATTTTAGAGCTGAGTGAGTGGATACCCACAGAATGTCAAAGCTGGGAGGGTGACAAAGGAACATGTTATAGATGGAGAGACTGATATCACACAAACTACCTGAAGGTGGAGCCAGAGTGGAGTTGGGGCTCTGTGGACTCCAGAGTAGAGCTCTCACAGTTTACCTACCTGTGTAGAATATGGCTGGGGCTCACCCTAGTGCTGACTTGTCAAATGCCAAGCTCCCAACCTGGAAAAAGCCACCAGACAGTAAGTGGCAGACAAGCATCTCTTTGTAACTCCCCTCCACACCTGCCTCTCTCTCCTACATGAAGACATTTATCACCCTTCACCAAATATTAGAGTAAGTAATGGCCCCATCACTCATGCACTTGCTCAATGAACAGAGTTGTACTGGTCACCAATCACATAAGCAGCACAATATTAAGTCCAGAGATACAAAGCCAAGGGACTCAGGGCTAATGAGACCATAGATATTCATAGTGCTGAGAGCTGCATTAACTCAGCAGAGACATGCCTAAATTGTGTGGGATCCTTGGTGGTGGAGGTAGAATCAAGGGCAAGGAAGGCTTCTGGAAGAAGAAGCATACCTGAGCCAAGTTCTCAGGAATGACTAGAAATTAAGCAGGAAGAGAGGCACGACTTGGGGTTAATTAGAAGAAAAGTGAGTAGGAGTTAACCAGGAAGAGAGGAATGACTAGGGGTTAACCAGCAAGAGAGGGATAACTAGGGCTTAGCCAGGAAGAGAGGAAGAGAAGGACACACTGAGCAGGAGGCTTGGCATGAGAAAAGCCTGGAGGTGAGAGGTAGTCTAGTTTTGGGAGATTAGCTTCCTTTACTGGGAGAAATGATGAGTAACAGTATTTCAGGGAGCTGGGCCACAGAGAGCTTTAAAAACTGCCTTTCAGACTGAGAACTGTTTTCAGGCAAGGGGGACCTATTGATGGCTTTTAATCAGGGAAGTGACCAAGTTCGTACTGCACTTTAGCTAAATTACATTGACAGTAGAGGGAGGATGAACTGTTGATTGATTAGGGGTAAAGGGCCAAACAATTAGAATGCTTCAAGCTATGAGTGGCAGAGAAAAAGCCAAGTGTGCTGGCTTCCAGCCTTAAGTTCCAGGGCATTGGCCCCATGATAGGTGGTGTTTGTGGTAGCTACATCAACATGAGGGAAAAGCAAGCTTTTCTCCTGTATGGATTCCCCACAGAGAGCCCAACAGTGCCCTGCTCAGAGGACCCTCCCTGCACCCTGGTCTGAGAACAGTGTTTAACATGCAATTACTCAGTTCCATATACTTTGATCAGTTTGTGAAAGGGCCTTGGCTGTGTTGCCACTGTTGCCCCCATCCTCCCAGATGGAAGAAGCCTGGGAAAACACTCCCATGGGACTACGTTCCAGTTCTGTGGCCTTGCTGGAAAATGATGCACCCAGAGCCCTCAGGAGCTGGCACAAAGAAACAAAGGGTGCTGTAGAGGGCCTTATCTAAACAGGTGGAGCTAAGGCTCCCTGCACAGCTGAACAATTCTATGTCCCTCTGCAAACTTGTCCTGCTTATGAAAACAGAAGATTCCACAGCTGTGAACACTTGATTATTTGTTCCTAAAGATCTACTTGGATCTGTATTAGCCAACATGGGCAGAAACCACGCATAGTGCTGAGGAGGAAAGAGGTCAGGTACAGAGCAGAGTCCCACTCCATCAGTGTAGAACATCTCACCTATCTACACACCTGCAGAGAGATATAGCAAAGGCCAGCACCACAATCATAATGGGGTAACTCCTCAATGATGGGCTGCATTTTATTTTCTTCTTTGCACCTTCTGACTTTTTACATTATAATAATTTGGAGAAAGAAAATAATTACACAGAAAGTTACACTGTGCCCTTCCTAAATACATTCTGCAGTATGGATTACACCTCAATATAAAGAAAACAAAAGTCCTCACAACTAGACTAATAAGTGGCATCACGATAAATGGAGAAAAGTTTGAAGTTGTCAAAGACATCACATTGCTTATTTCTACAATCAACGCCAATGGAAGCAGCAGTCAGGACATCAGATGATGTATAACACTGGGCAAGTCAGCTGCAAAGACCTCTTTCAAGTGCTAAGGGGCAAAGATGTCTCCTTGAATACTAAGGTGCCCCTGACACATGCCATATTTTCAATTGCCTCATATGCATGTGAGAGCTGGACAATGAATAAGGAAGACCAAAGAAGAACTGATGCTTTTGAGTTGTGGTGCTGGTGAAGAATGCTGAAAGTACCATGGACTGTTAAAAGAACTAACAAATCTGTCCTGGGGGAAGTGCCGCCAGAATGCTCCTTGGAAGTGAGACTGGCCAGACTTTGTTTCACCTACTTTGGTCATGTTATCAGAAGGGACCATTCCCTGGAGAAGTATGTCATGCTTGGTAAGGTGAAGAGTCAACGAAAGAGGGGAAGGCTCTCTTGGATTGATTGATACAGAGACAGACTGACACAGTGGCTGCTGCAATGAGCTCAAGTATAGCAAGGATGGTGGAGCTTGCCTGGGTCCATGAGGTGTTTCATTCTGCTGTACTAAGGTTAGGTCACTATGAGTCGGAGACTACTCAATGGCACCTAACAACAACAACTTCCTAAATTTTGCCTCCAGATTTATTTAAATTCCTTATACCCAGCAAATGATTCCCAGGTCTGGCAAAACTTCTTACTGTAATTAAACCTCCATGTGTAGGATGAGGTTTCCACCACAGGGGAGACACCCAAGGGATCTCAATGGTCTCCTCCCAGCTTCCTTTGTTTCTGCAATCAGAATCATGACCTCTCCAGCCCTGCTAATAACATCTTCAAAGTGCTATCCACATAAGATATGCATTTTCACATCAATCTTCCCCTGGGTCTAGGAGGTTATCAGCACAGGGACCCTGGGTCCAGAGAATGTGCTCCAACCTGGCTCTTCTTTCCTTGTAGTACAGGGGTTCCTCCTCCTCTTCTCAATAGTTTACTCTCTTTTATACCTCAAAAGAGATTGACCTAAGATGCAACATGATCCTGTAGATTGCCTACTGCCTCATTAACGTAACTGCCTCTAATCTTTCCCCTTTAGCGTCATAGAGTTTAAGATTTACAACACATAGAATAATTACATCAGATCACAAAAGGGAGGATAATTGCATAATATTGAGAATCATGGACTAGACAATTCAACACATATTTTGCAGGGACACAATTCAATACATAAAGTGGAGTTAGATGGACATGATTTGGAATGTCTACATCTATTTAACCACCAAATGAGCATAGGTACTATCTCAGTTAAACCCTTATGTCTAATATACTAAGGTTAAGTCTCTATTAATAGCCAGATGTAATTTCTAGCTGATATAACATGTGATGTCAGATGTGAGTACTGCATGTTCTAAAACTTAAAATCAGAGCTTCAAACCAGTTCATTCCAGTTTGACACCCTGCTGAAACTTTATATTTCCATCCAATATACTGAATCAGAATGCATATTGTAACAAGATTCCCAGGCAATTCATATGGATCTCCAGAGAATCTTGTTAAATTGTAAATTCAGTATATCTGGGCTGGAAATACAAATTCTTAACAGGGCATCAAACCAGAATGAACCAGTTTAAAACCCTGCTTGGTTCCCTAATACCAGGAGCTGGACTGCTAAAACTATAACCTCTCCAGGAAGGTCTGGCTCACCATGCCCACTTCAGAGTTGGCAGAGGAGGAGGATGAACAGTGAGGAAACTCGCAGAAGAAGGGCCAGAGACCACAGGGATGGTGGAACAAGGGACTCCTTCCAGAGGGCAGCAGAGGGGAAACCCCATAGCTATCAAGGAACTTAGTCCCCTTCCAGGGCAGTGAGCCTTTCTGTCCTTGCCCAGCAGGATTAGACAATGGCTATAGGACTGAGGTTACTGTTTCCCCCTTTCCTGATTGGAAGGTTCATGTTTTATAATTGGATATTTTCTATCTCTTCTACACATGGTATGTTGTATAGGTTGGGAGGAAAACACCTGTCTTTTAGTTGATGGAATGACTTATCACCATATGTGGATATGACAAAGAGACCTGTCCACCAAAGCACAGAAACTCATTGGTAGCTCCTGAGCCCCAGCTAGATGCCTCACTAGATAAGATTGGGGTGTTGTCTCTGGGAATTGGGGCCTGGATTCTCTCTGTGGTGAGCAACATTCAGGGATATCAGGGAGCCACAGAGAGGGGCTGCACACATCACTAGTAGCCTTTCCAATATCCAGTGTACCTTCTCCATTTTAACTAATGGAGAAATGCTCCTATCTTAATCCAAAGAAAGGTGATCCCACAGAATGTGGAAATTATCGAACAATATCATTAGTGTAACACACAAGCAAGATATTACTGAAGATAATTCAAATATGGTTGCAGCAGTATATTGACAGAGAACTTCCAGAGGTGCAAGTTCCATGTCAGAAGAGGACATGGAATGAGGGATATCATAGCTGTTGTCAGGTGGATCTTGGCTCAAGGCAAAGAATACCAGAAAGATGTTTACTTGTGTTTTATTGACTAGGCAAAAACATTTGATTGTGTGGATCATGACAAATTATGGATAACACTGAGAAGAATGGGAATTCCCAAACACTTGATTGTACTCATGAGGAACCTGTCCATTGACCAGGAGGCTGTCATTCGAATAGAACAAGGGGACACTACATGGTTTAAAATCAAGAAGGGGGTGTGTCAGAGTTGCAACCTTTCCCCATACCTATTCATTCTATATGCTGAGAAAATAATCTGAGAAATTGGACTATATGAAGAAAAATGTGGCATCAGGATTGGAGAAGGAATCATTAACAACTTGAGATATGCTGATGATACAACTTTGCTTGCTGAAAATGGGGATGACTTGAGGCACTTACTGATGAAGTTTGAAGAATACAGTCTGCATTATGGATTACATCTCAATATAAGGAAAACAAAAATCCTCAAAACTGGACCAGTAAGTAACATCACAATGCTAATGGAGAAAAGATTGAGGTTGTCAAAGAATTCACATTGAATCATTCTACAATTGACGCCAATGGAAGCAGCAGTCAGGATATTAGATGTGTAGCACTGGGCAGGTTGGCTGTGAATGAACTCTTTCAAATGTTGAGGAGCAAGGATGTCTCCTCAAGGACTAAGGTGCAACTAATGCAAACCATGATATTTCCAATCACCTCGTATGCAAGTGAAAGCTGGACAATGAATAAGGAAGACTTTATGCTTTTGAGTTGTGGTGCTGGCGAAGTATGCTGAAAGTACATGGACTGATAAAAGAACTAACAGATCTGTCCTGGAGGAAGTGCAGCCGAAATGTTCCTTGGATACAAGAATGGCCAGACTTCATCTCACCTACATTGGTCATGTGTCAGAAGGGACCATTCCCTGGAAAAGGATGTCATGCTTGGTAGGGTGGATGGTCGACAAAAGAGGGGAAGGCCCCAACAAGATGGATTGACAAGGTGGCTGTGACAATGGGCTCAAGTATAGCAAGTATCATAGAGCTGGCACAGCATCAGGCGGTGTTTCATTCTGCTGTTCATGGAGTTGCTATGAGTCGGAAACGACTCGACAGCACCTAATATCAACAACAACTTATTCACGACAGCAATGTGCCTGGTGAAAACCAACATTTCAGCCTCCCTCACAGGCCATATGACCAGATCCTTACCAAAGTGTACGCAAGATTTTGGATGTGTTCCTTGTAGGGAAACACCTTTTACCCTTTTTCCTTTTCCTCATGCTTTCTAACCAGAATGTGGACATTAGGAGACCTGGAAACTGAAAAGCACATGACAAGAATGGAAGTATATAAACGTGAATGAGGCACCTCTGAACCAGTCCTTCAGGAAGGTCTATCTCCAGATCTCCCTCTTGTCTAAGCTAATGGCTTCATGCTCATCTTGTACTAGTAGCTGGACAAAATTCCTAAGTGATCCCAACTCATTACTTAATTTCTCTGAGTCTTAGTTTCAGTTTTTGTATAATATGGACAATAAAATATCTATTGCATAGTTTTTCATGAGAATTTAATGAAATAATATAGTACCTAGCACTAAACTTTTCTTATATTAATTGTTCAATGGCAAGTGTCAACTTCTACTGCATTTACTGTTGTTATTGCTGTTGTTGCAATCATTCATTCAGGCTAGGACACAGACAGAGGTCTTCTGACAGCCAATATTTTTCTTTTGTATGTAACTTAGTTTTTAACACTTTAAAATTTATTGAACACCATTCTTAGATTTGGAATAGACATGTGGTGAATTGTAGCTTGGTGGCAGCAACAATGATGCAATATGGGTTGTGGCTAAGAGCATGGGTTTCAGCATAGGGCAAACACACATTCAAATTTATATCCAAGTTGTACTATCTGTTACTTTGGGTACGTTCCTTGACCTCTGAGGCCTCACTCCCTATATTTGTAAGATGGTAACACTGATAATCACAGAGTTGTTAGGAGGATTACATAAGTAAGCCCCTAGTACCTATGAATCTTTACTGTGATTAATGGACAAAGTCTTTATATTAAGGGAAAGGAAGCAGGGGATGTTTGCTTACTAATTATCAACATGCTTTCCTGACCCCATAATCATCTTGTTTCATCCATGATCAAGACATTGTTGAAATATGCTTCTCCTGAAATTCAGGAAATTGAGGTAAACAGAAATCCTATTAATGGGCATGCATAATGTCTTATTATGTGAATAACTTCCACCGTCCACCCTAGAATCCCCTCCTGTGGTAGTTAAGGTTGTGTGTCAACTTGGGTAGGCCTGGTTTTCAGTGACTGGGCAGTTGGATGTAGTTATTCCCCATGATGAGACTGGTAATCAACTCCATGGTGAAATCTGCTGTGTGCAGCTGAGTAGTTGCCTTAGGGACACACAGAGATGTCTGCTTCATGTATATAAGATGCTTTGAGAAAGGTCTTGAGCTTTCTGGCACACTTGGATCCTGTAATTAGCTGAGTCTTCATTCAGCAGTTTGCCAAGTTGGCTGCCAATTGTGGGACTGAACTACTGGCCTGCTGTGTTGCTTAATAATCTTGGGACTGTGTCATTTTACCTGTTGACCTTGGGTTTGTTAGCCTTAGCAGCTAACAGTTAAGAGAAGCCTCCCGCTTCAGTGGGCAGAGAGTAAGAGGCAGAGCTGAAGCCCAAGGTAAAGAAGCTTTTACCCAGCCTTTAGAGATGGCAATTTGAACTCAGACTTCTAGCCTCCTAAACTGTAAGAGAATAAATTCTTATTTGTGAAAGTCATCCACTTGTGGTATGTCTGTTATAGCAGGACTAGAGAACCAAAACACCTCCTTTCCCAGGAGGTCCTCCTTGGTGCCAGTTGAGGGCAGGGCTCAAAAATAGAAGAAACTCACCGGGTATCTCTACCATAAACCAGTAGGATCATGCCCCAGGCATGTGAAAAAGGATTGAGAATACCTAGTTTCATTCTCACTCTCTTAGAACACTTTTCTTTCGTCAGTGAATCAGTGTAGTGTTTGAATCAGAGAGAAGGAACTGAGACTCTCCATGTAAACTCCCAGGAGCTTAAGAAATCTGGGGATAATTTCCTGAGGTCAAATTGCTTGAAAAGTACAAATGCTTCAAACATGGAATATCCCTGGTGTCAGCTGTCCTGAAAGCTCTCGCAATGTCCTTTATGGAAGAGAAAGCAGCTGCTCACTCACAGTGTAGCCTTCAGTCATCAACTCACCATAATCAGGAAGGGCACTGGATAACTGAAATCTTTTGGTAAAGGATCTTTGGAAAATGATCCTAAAAGTTATTTTCTCCAATTATTGATACATCACAGACTGATTTGATGCCCACTATGCACTCAGGAAAGCTGATGGATGCAATATTGCATATTGAAAAGCATCTTAACCCACATAGTGAAGTTTGTGTGTCAACTTGGCTGGGCCATGATTCTCAGTGGCTTAACAATCATGATGTAGTCAGCCCCCATGCTAAGATCTGATATAATGTAATCACTTCCATGTTGAGATCTGCTATGAACAGCTAATCAGATAAAAGGGAGTTTCCTGTGGGGTGTGGCCTGCTTCCAACATGTATATGGATATACTGGCAAAGTTTTCTGACTTTCTGCTAGATCTGGGTCCTGGAGCTGGCTCATCATCATCATCCTGGACTTGAACCAGTGACTTGCCATATTTTCTGCCAGTCTTGAGATTGTTGCCTTCCCAGGACTGTGAGCTAACAATCTGTCATTTTACCAACAAATCTTGGATTTATCAGCCCCTGCAGCTATGGGAGTCAGGAGAAGGTCAAGGTTTGATGTTTGACCCTGGACTTGGAACTTACCAACCTCTACAACTGTGTGAGCCATTTCCTTGAGGTCAGTCTCTCTGTCCATCTATATATCTGTCTGTCTGTCTATCTATCATTAGCTCTCATAGGGATCATTAAGGTAGTATCTATGTCAGTCCCAGGAGTTCATTCTGATATTTTAAATGGCATTCACCATCAAGGAGGCTTCTTTTCATAGAATAAGTTCTCTATAGTCTTATATCTGTTAACAAACAGAGGACATAAATATTCTATCATTTGAGCATGCTATTAATATTTCTAAATACTCTGAGAATATTGAGGGCCTGGGAGTTAGTTGATCCTTTACTATGGCATACTATCCTTAGCTCATATTTGTATTTGAATTATTCATTGATTTAGTAGTGGTAAAAGGAGCTCTGCTGATGCTGTGGTTAAGACAACGGGCTGCTAACCAAAAGGTAGGTTGTTCAAACCCACCAACCACTCCATGGGAGGAAGATGAGGTAATCTACTTTTATAGAGATTTGCATCCTTGGAAACCCAATGAGGGTCATTATGAGTCAGAATCAACTCAATGGCAGTGGGTTTTTTTTTGGTTAATGGTGGTAAGAAGTAACAAATTTCCAAGAAGCTAATTCTAACTCATGGTATCTCCCTGAGTGTCAGAGTAGAACTGCACTTCATAAGGTTTTCAATGGCTGATTTTTAGAAGTAGAACACCAAAGCCTTTCTTCCAAGGTGCCTGTGGGTGGATCTGAACAAATGGTTTCCTAGTTGTATCAATATTATTATCATTATTGCTGTAATTATTATTTTCACATAGTCTTTCCATCTATAATGTTCTTTGTGACCATTATCAATGTAATGTTTGATTCAGTCATGAGGAAACATTAAATTATTCTTTATATAACTTTGACAAAGTAATCCCACATTTTCTCTTTCAAGGAATCTGCAACGTGTGAGATTGAGTTAAAAGTGTGCAATTCTAATGTGGTCTGCTTCCAGTGTGTAAGAAGAAGTATTGAGAAAGGTCTCTGGAGGTTCCAGCAAGATGGCAGATTAAGCAGAAAGACTGCACAGACCCCCTTCAACAAAGAAAAAGGAAACCAATTAACACAGACACAGAAGATAATCTTGGACCACTGAGCCATGAAGGAAAGGACATAGAAGTGGACTAAACCCCAACTAGCAGAAGAATTTGCGTGAAAATACCAAAAAAGGAGACATATGGAGCTGCGGTCTGGCAGCAATCCTGAGAGATCCTGACGACACACACAGCTTGGAGATTCCCAAGTGGTAGTAGGACCTAAGAATTAACCAAAAAATCACCCTGCTAACCAGAGACTGCACGGAGTACTGTGCACGGTGGCTGGGGAACAAATGGAGAAGGTGAAGAGAAAGCTGGCTGAAATGTGGATTTTTGCTGGTCCAGAGGGTGCCACCTTTTTGAAGGTTTAAAAAGTGGCTTGACTATTTTGGATATTTAAAGAGACAGCACTCTCACAGGTTCCTGGGGCTTAAGACCATCATCTGCTTTCCAGCAACACTAAGGACACTTGGGCCTGCAAGACTGAAAAGCTATGACATTGTTCTTGTTACTCTTATACCTTACACCCACTTGATGAATGGAGGTGTGGCCATCCCCATTCCCACTATCTTCTGGGCCTACAGGAATTCAATGACAGACTGTGTGCTCAGACGGAGCGTGGGTGCCCTGCCCTGTCCTCCACTGATTTTTTTTCCTGTTTTCTCTTTTCATTTATTTATTTATTTTCTTTTTTGCTTTCTTTTTTCAGGTGATTAGTTTGTTTGTATTTGTCTGTTTTAAAACAATTAATATTATTAATAGTTTTGTCCTTTTTATTATTAGTCTTAATCTTCCCCTACCAGGTCCTAGTTTTCAGAATTTTTTTTTTCCCTGTGCCTGGTTGAATTTTTTAGAAAGAGATCAAGGAAAACAAAGACAACATCAAGAAGACCATAGATAAAATCAAGAAAAACTCTAGAAGAATTCAGAAATCCAATACAAGAACAATTAACAAACTTCAAAGGAAAATTAGAAACCATATAAAAACTGCAAATAGGAAATCCAGAAGGTTAACCCTAAAATTTCAGAAATAAATAATTATTGGAAGGGCAAAGGAGTAGACTTGAATTAATGGAAGACAGAATGATATAAATTGAAGATAAATCTCTGAATACTAATCTGCTAGAAGAAAAATCAAGAATAAAAAATGAAGAAAGACTAAGTATTATGTGAGACACCATCAAGTGAATAACTTATGTGTGATCAGAATTCCAGGACAGGAAGAGAAAAAATAAATGTGTCAAAAAAAATTGTTGGAATAAAAATTCCCTAATATCATGAAAAATTAGATGTGCATTCAAGAAGCTCAATGAGGGGAAGAGACAAGAAAGTGTCCTGGTGACACATTCTTCCCAATCCCTCTACAAAAAAAAAAAAAAAAATGAAATTGATATAGATGATAATCCTGGACCTCT
Source organism: Orycteropus afer afer (assembly GCF_000298275.1). Lineage (NCBI taxonomy): Eukaryota > Metazoa > Chordata > Mammalia > Tubulidentata > Orycteropodidae > Orycteropus > Orycteropus afer. Next base: position 489,593 of record NW_006921808.1, read on the forward strand.
GATCATCAAATAAAAGATAAAGGGTTGAAGTGTTTACCAACTGGAAAAAGAAACAGAATGAAAACCGTGATTGAGGAGAGAGATGGAATGAAGACCTGATACACAATGGTCATATTGAGCCACAGAAGGCAACATACATGACTGAGAAGAAATCAACTTCATGGAATCCCTATTAAGGCACAGACACGGTGTAAACAAATCTAGGTGAAAAAAAATGTGAGCAGAATGCAAGCTAAATCTAAGAGAGGAAAGGACAGAAAAGTGGGCAGGAATTCCAGTGGTACAAGTGACCACAGAGCAAGTAAATGGGGATGAAACCACTCATTAGTAGTGAGCACTAGTCATTTAGGTTGAGGGTCAATATGGAAAACAAGGCTTGTGAAATGTCAGTAGGAGATTCTGAACTCCGGGCAGCCCCCTCCATTGATTGTATCATGGAAGGAACTGGATAATCAGCTACATTCACCAAGAAGTGCACTGTACCTACACTAGTGACCACCGACTGGACTGAGAAGGGCATTCTCTCGCTTTCCCCATCACACCTTCCCAGAGACTATGGTGAGATTCCCACATCCCTACCAACTCAATGACCAGGCATACCCCCAAAACCAAGTTCCACCTACTCAATTTGCTCAGACCACTTCTCTTCACCAGCAGCCACCCACTGCACTACAACTTCTATGGGCCAAGCCTGCAAATCACACTCTGCACCCAATACCCAGGGTATTGAGAGGCACACTCTCATGGACGGCAAGTTATGTGTCCACAGTCTCCATTGCTGGAAGTGTAGGCACATGCAAACTGCATGCCAGGAGCCCACCACCTCCACTGTCAGGGGCCTACTCATATGCAGAGCACACATCAGACACCAGCTGCCTTCATGGTTGGAGTGTGGGGATGTACAGACCATGAGTTGGGTGCCTGCCACCTCTCTGGTCAGGGCATGCACAGGCAGACTGCTCAATAGATGCTTACCAATTTCATGCTCAGGGATATGACCACATACCCCTTGTTGGGCTTGTTGGGCTTCAGCTGTCTCCACACTGGGAGGCAAACCCACACTTGGACCACATATTGGGCATCTGTGGTATCCATGGGCAAATTGTTCACACTTGTAGGTAGTGCACCAGGCTTCTGCTTCCTCTGCAGGCACACATCCCTGTAGACTGCATGCCCAGTGTCCACGACCACCATTTGCCTGGTGACCAGGGGCATGCACATACATGGATTGCATGACAGCTACATGTCACTATTGCTAGCAGCATATATCCCAGTGGATAGGGCATCATGTGCCTACTGCTTTAAAATTGCTGGTAACTATTGCCATACCATTCTTATTTTTTTTTCCATTTTTCTTTTTCCCCTCCTTTTTTATTTGCTTATTTTCACATCTTCCTCTTCTTCTTCCATTATTTTTTACCCACTTTTCCCATCCCCTTTAAAAAAAAAAAATTCTGCTCCATCCAACAGAAGGTGGGCATTATTTCATCAGGATCAGGCACACCTACTGAATCTACCTACCACAACACTCAATGTACAAGTGTCAACACCCACTCCTGCATCACTGGAACAATAACACATGGTGGAAAGGATCTGCTCATCCTTCCCACACCTACTATTCACAATCGACTCACAATCACAATCACACTCACCAGTTACTCCACCTGGAGACAGGTGGAGAGTTCTCAGTGCTGCCAAACTGTGAGCAAATGACCCCATCCACCCAAATATAGAAAACCAAAGCAAAACAAGAAATCTGACTGAAACAAACCAACACATACTCAACAATGAAATAAATCTAAAATTTCTCAGAGATAATAGGCAACTTCAAATCAGACAAAGAAACAGAAATAGATTGCACAAGCAAGTGACTATAATAAAGAGCCAGGAAACCTCACCAAGGAAGAACAGATAATAGAAATGCTTAAAGAGGTATTCAAAATATTTATATAGAGAATCTTTCAAGAAATAGAGAAACCTACAAACAAAATCAAGGAAAAGATCAACAACAACCTAGAAGAATTCAGGAAAACATTACAAGAGCAGGATGACAAACAATTGGGAATCATACAAAAACAACAATTAGAAATCCAGAATATTAACACAAAATTGTGGAGACAGATAACAATTGGAGGTACAAAAGAATAGAATCACATTAATTGAAGAACAGGTCAGTGAATTAGAAAACAATCCCTTGACACCAATTTCTATGAGGAAAAAAGTAGAAAAAAGAATGAAGAAAAATGAAAAATCCTAAATTTATGTCAGATACTGTCAAGAGGAAAAATGTACATGTGATTGGAATTCCAGGACATGAGGAGGAAACAAAAAAAGAAACAGAATTGTCAAAGATTTTCTAGCAGAAAACATCTCTATTATCAAGAAAGGCAAAAAGATATCCATCCAAGAAGTACAACAAACCCTATAAAAGATAGACCTCAAAAGGAAATCACCAAGACATATCATAATCAAATTTAAAAATAAAAAATGAGAGAAGCTCAGTTAAAAAGGAAATGTGACTTACAAACAATAGCCAAAAAGAATAAGTTCTGATTTCTCAGTAGAAACCATGTAGGCAAAAACGCAATGGGATAACATATATAAAACCTTGACATAAAAAAAAAAAAAAAAAATCAATAAGTATATATCCAGCAAACATGTGCATCAAATGCAATAGTGAAATTGGGACATTTCCAAGTAAACAGAAATTAAGGGACTTTGTAAATACCACACCAACCTTACAAGAAACGCTACAGGTGGTCTTTGAACAGAGAACCAACAACAACAAACAACTGAGATTGGGGCACGTGACAATATCACTCAGAAATTAACCCAGATATAAAAATATCAAAAATAAAATATACCTAAGACTGAAACTAGAGAACCAAGGATGTAAATTTGTAAACAATGATAACTACAAAACAAAAATAGGGAGAAATGATGTAGTTACAGAACTTCCAGATGGAGAAAAAGTCATGAAGACATTAAGATAGGACAAACTGTTTTAAATGTGGTGTTGTGATTAGAGTTGTATGTAAACTTGGCTGGGCCTGGTTGAGTGGATGCACAGCTGGTGGTAGTTATTCCCCATGATAAGACTGGCAACCAACTCCATGGTGGGGTCTACCACAAGCAGCTGAGTAGCTGTCTTTGGAATGTGGTCTGCTTCCTGTATATGAGAAGCCTTGGGGATAGTCTCCAGCTTATGGCACACTTGGACCCTGCATGTAGCTGTGTCATTATTCAGCAGCCTGCCAGGTTTTGCTGACCTTGGGACTTACAATGGACTTAAATTAATGGCCTTCCATGTGGTTTGGTAACATCAGTACTGTACCTTTTTTCTTGTCAAACCTGGGCTTGTCAACCTCAGCAACCAGCAGCTGTCTGAGTGAAGAAATACCTTTAGCTCCAGTGGGCCAGGAGCAGGAGGCAGAGCTGGACCCCAAGGTTGAGGAGCTTCCATGTAGTCCCTAGAGCATAGCAGTTTGAACTTGGACTTATAGCTGCAAAACTTTAAGAGAATAAACTTGTGTTTGTTAAGGCCATCCTATTTGTGGTATATTGTCAAAGTGGCACTAGGTAACCAGAACACTTGGGAAGAAAATAATTAATTATAGGGCAAGTTTAATGACCCTAAAATATGGTTTATTATAAAGTATAACTCAAAGCACACAAACAACAAAACACAAAGTAGACAACTCAAACAAAAAACAAACTCACTGCCATCAAGTCAATTCTGACTCATGGCAACTCCCATTGGGGGAGTTTCCAAGGCAGTAAATCATTACAGAAGTAGATCACCTCATCTTCCTTACACAGAGCAGCTAGTGGGTTTCAATTGCTGACCTTCTGGTTAGCAGACAAATGGTTTATTCACTATGCCACCAGAGCTCCTGAGACAACTAGTACTTTGTAAAAAGTAATCAGTTATGCACATCAAAATATTTCAACAAGAGTAAAAAGCACACCTAAAAACTGAGAATAAGAAATTAGCAATGACATATCAGACAAGGGATTAATCTCCAAAATTTGTAGAAAACTTCAACAACTCAATTAGAAAAAGCCAAATAACTCAATTAAAAATGACCAGGAGACATGAAGAGACACTTCATCAAAGAAAACATCAGATGGTCAAAAAACACATGAAGAAATGCTCATGAATATTAGCCATTAGAGAGATGCAAATCAAAACAAAGAGATATCATCTCATACCAGTACTAACAGCAAAGTTTAAAAAAAAAAGAAAGAAAAACAAAACAAGCAACGCTGGTGAGGCTTGTAAAAAGGAACACTTATTCACTGCTGGTGGGACTGTAAACTGTACAAACATTGCAGGAAATGGTATGGTAATTTCTTTAAAAAAATGGAAATAGAAATACCATGTGATACAGCAATCCCACTGTGAGGTACATATCCTAGACAAGTAAAAGCAATGACACAAACAGACATATTCACACCCATATTCATTGCAACATCATACACAATAGCAAAAAGATTAAAACAATGTAAGCGTCCATCAGCAGAAGAAATGGATAAACTATGGTAGATACACACAATGGAATACTATGAATTGTTAAAGAATAACAATGAATCTTGGAAACACCTCATAATTTGGATGAACCTAGATAATATTATGCTGAGTGAAATTCATTAATCACAAAACAACAAACATTGTATGAGCCTACTACTGTAAAAAGTTAAGAAAAGATTTACACAGAGAAAGAATCATTTTTTGAAGGTTACATCGTATGGGAAGGAAAATGAGTATAAATCACTTCTACAGGGTAAACACATATTAACTTGGGTGAAGAGAAAGGTAATATACAATAAAGGGGAGGTAAAAAAAAAATGAACAAGGCACAGGAAGGCATTGGGATATGCACAAGATATAAAGACCAAAAAGTTAAATGCTATTACATGCATAATCCTGCAATAACAGTAATAACAATAAACAATAATCTACATGAGGATACATAGATGCTCAGTCAGAACAGGGATAGGAAGGAAGGTTCATGTTGTTGTTCCTGTTGTTATGTGCCCTCAAGTCGTTTGACTCATAGTGAACCCTCCTTGGGTTTTTGAGGCAGGATGCCTACAAAAGTAGATTGCCCAATCTTCCTTCCAAGGAGTGGCTGGCAGGATTGAACCACCAACCTTCTGATTAGCAGTCAAATGTCTTAGACCCTATGCTACCAGATCTCTTGGGGAGGTGAATTGGACTAAACAAATGAATAATGAATGTGCATATATGTGTGTGCGTGTATGTATGTATGTGTGTATATATATATATATATATATATATATATATATATAAC
>NW_006921808.1:495007-496728 GCF_000298275.1 Orycteropus afer afer
TATATATATATATATATATATATATATATATAACAAAACTCACTGCCATTGAGTCGATTCTGACTCATAGTGAACCCCTTTTGGATTTCTGTCTTTTTTTGTTTTTAATTGTGATTTGGGTGAAAATTTACAGAGCAAATTCACTTTCCATACAGCAGTTCACATACACTTTAATACACTTTATCTCATGGCACTGACCACAATTTACCACAATGCAGCAGCTCCCCTCCCACTTCCTCCCCATAGTAACCTCTTCACTGTGTCCATCCCTCCATGCACTCCTGCCCCCTGAGCTGTCTCACTGTCCATAAACAGCCCCTCTTTTTTCCCATGATTGTTCTCTCGAAGGAGTGTATCTACCTCAGGTAAATGTTCAACTCATATGATTATCTTTTGTTTGGCTAGAAGCCACAGGTGTGGGTTCAATTCCAGACCTAAAAGGCAGCTAGGGGCTGGAGTATCAGTACTTCCAAAAGGATCTATCAGACCAACAAACCTGGTCCACCAAACCCCCTTTTTTTTTCCCTCCAAATGATTTTGAGTTTTGTTCCACATTGTTCTCCGTCTCTATCCAGGATCTCCTATACAGATCCCCTCCCAAGTGGTTGATGGTGGTAGTTGGGCACCATCTAGTTCTTCTGGGCTCATAGTCATATAGGCTGCAGATTGGATGGTGTACCAGTCACTAGGAATAATTGTTTCCATGAATCTTTGGTTTTCTTCATTCTCCTTTGCTCCAGATGCAGAGAGACCCATCACTGCATCTAGATGGCAGCTTGCTAGCTTTTAAGATCCCAGTTACTACTTGCCAAAGTAGAAGGTAGAAAAATGTTTTGTGTAGTATGTTATGCCAATTGAGCTTGATGTCCCCTGTGACTACGGTCCCGAGCCCACAGGTTCAACTAATCGGTCCGTCTGGGTAGCTGGCTGTGACCAAGCAGTGACCACAACCTTGCCCATTGTCAGCTCTACTATACACCTAGAAATTCAGATCATACACATAAACTTATAGGACCATTGTCTGCCGACCCTATACATGTTCTTGGGTACACTTCCTGTGTCATAGACATACATAGCTCAGCCTGTCCACCCATCTATCCACCCGTATACCCATGTTTGCCTTCACTGACAGTGCAGTACTGTATGTGCAAAAGTGTTCATCTTTGTTGTCTGTACCTCCCATGTACCTCTCTATGTCTTTCTTTTCCTAAATGTCACCATACTGATCACTCAAATTTGGTATGTTGCCCTTCTCTTCACCCAAATCAATATCTATCTCTATCTGTCTAACAGCATTCCATTCCCTCCCTTCTCCTCCCCTCCCACCCCAGGTAACCAATAAAGAAAATTACCTTCCACAGATAAAATTTCCTTGACTTTTACAATAACAGACTAATACAATATTTGTCTTTCGGTGATTGACTTATTTCACTCAGTATAATGTCCTCCAAGTTCATCCATGTTATGTGCTGTTTTGCAGATTCTGTATTATTCTTTAGCGTTGCATAGTATTCCATTGTGTGTATGTACCATAGTTTGGTTATCCATTCCTTAATTGATGGACACCTAGGTTGTTTCCATCTTTTAGCTATTGTAAATAGTGCTGCGATGAACATGGGTGTGCGTATATCTGTTCTTGTCATGGCTCTCACTTCTTTAGGGTATATACCTAGTAATGGAATGGCTGGGTCAAATGATATTTCTAATTCCAACTTTTGAAG
>NW_006921808.1:499598-508104 GCF_000298275.1 Orycteropus afer afer
TCTGTTGATCTTCCAATTGTTGATTTCTAATTTGATAGCATTATGATCTGAGAAGATGCTTTGCAGTATTTCAATGTTTTTAAATTTATGAAGGATTGCTTTATGGCCTAACATATGGTCTATCATGGAAAATCTTCCCTGTGCACTGGAAAAGAATGTATATTGTTCTGCTGTTGGGTGAAGTGCTCTGTTGATATCTATAAGACCAAGTTAATGGATTTTATTGTTAAGCTCTTCTGTATCTTTGTTGAGTTTCTTTCCAGTTGTTCTATCTGTCATTGAAAGTGTTGTATTAAAGTCTCTGTCTATGATTGTGGAGTCATCTATTTGGCGTTTCAACTCTTTTAAAGTCTGATTTATGTATTTTTCAGCTCTTTTATTGGGTCCATAGGTATCTATTATGGTTATATCTTTATGTTCAATTTATCTTTTAATCATTCTATAATGTCCTTCCTTGTCTTGTATGGTGGTTTTTGTCTTAAAGTCAATTTAATCAGAAATTAATATTGCCACCCCTGCTCTCTTACAGTTGCCATTTACTTGATATATCTTTTTCCAACCTTTGATTTTTAGTCTAATTTTGTCTTTATCTCTAAAGTGTGTCTCTTGTACGCAGCATATTGATGGGTTTTGTTTTCTTATTAAATCTGCAATTCTCTGTCTCTTGAGTGGTGCATTTAATCCATTACCATTCAGTGTAATTATTGACAAGTATGAATTAGTTGCTGTCATTTTGTTATGTGTTTTTTCATGGTGTCCCTGGTTTCTTTGTTCCTTATTATTTTCTGTGCTGAACTAATTCTGTGTATGAATCCTGTTATCATATCCTTTGTTGCTGTTTTTCAGTATTTGCCAAATATTTGTGCTTGTCCTCTTTTTTATTGTGATATGGCAGTTTATAATTTTTCTTTGAGGTTACTCTATTATTCATTATTTTCTCCATGAGTTTAGAACAGTCCACTCTATCTTACTCTCTTAACTTCCTCACCATTTAGAAATTCTGTGACTACACAATCTTTTCCCTCTTTTTGTTTGTAGTTGTCCTCACTTGCCAATTGATGTCTCTGGTTCCCTGTTTAAAATCTTGTAAGTTCATTTTATTTTGGATTTGTCCATAGCTGTGATTCTGGGTTATTTTATCTAGTGTATTAATAGTTGTTTGTTATTTGCTATTATTTGTTCTCTGTTCAGAGGACTCCCTTCAGCATCTCTTGTAAGGTTGGTCTGTATTTAACAAATTCCCTCGTTGTTGTTGTTATGTGCCCTCGAGTCAAACCCGACTCATAGCGACCCCTCCTTGGGTTTCCGAGGCGGTATCACTATGGAAGTAGGATTGCCCAACCTTCCTTCCGAGGAGTGGCTGGTGGGTTTGAACCACCAGCTGTCTGGTTAGCAGGAAAGTGTCTTAGCCACTATGCTACCAGAGCTCCTACAGTTTCTGTTTATCTGGAAATCTCCTAATTTCACCATCATATTTGAGAGACAATTTTGCCGGGTATATAATTCTTGGTTGAAAATTTTTCTCTTTCAGTGTTTTAAATGCCTTCTTACTTGCAAGGTGTGAGAGTTGTATCTGTGTGTCAACTTGGCTGGGCCACAATTCTGTGTGGTTTGAACTGTTGTGGTGTGTTTGTTCCAATGATGGGATCAGATGACTATGTTTTGAGCGGTCTATCTGTTGAAAGAGAGTTTCCCTAGGGATGTGGCTTGCTTCTAGTATATCTGTGGACATCCTGGGAGAGGAGACATTCTTCTGTGGGTCAAGATTCTGTTGGGCTGCCTACAACTGTCCATGAATGAACTATCCACCATTTGGACTGGAGATCTTGGATTTGTCATTGGTTGGAGTCAACAGCCAGTGTACTACCTGCTAGCTCTGAGCTCCTCAGCCCCTGCTGCTGCAAGAGTTGGGAAAAGCCTCCAGCTTGACGTTTGATCCAGGAACTTTGGACTTGCCAGCTTCTGTAAGTGTGTGAGCCATTTTCCTAAGATAAATCTCTCTCTCTCTATCTCTCGCTCTCTCTGTAGATAGATAGATAGATAGATAGATAGATAGATAGATAGATAGATAAATTTTACTGGTTTTGTTTCTCTAGATAACCCAATCTAACACATTTGGTACTTAGAGTGGTTCTAGAGAAACAAAATCATAAGAATGGGCTTCCTACATTGGTTCTCCAGTTTGATTAATCTTAAAGAAACTAGTGACTCTGCATCTGTTAGTAAAGAGGGCCCTGCTAATATGTGGTATGAGGTGGCAACATTAATATGTGAAATAACACCACAAATAGATCAAGTACTTGTGAGAAGTGATGCTCTGGGTGATCGGATATTTGATACTTTTCTGCAATTTTGTCAGCATGAGGAGTATAAGGAAGCTGGTTGGTTGGTCCTACTTACACTAGACAAAGTGATGAAAGAGCGAGATGAGCTCAGAGCTGCTGAGTCTCGGCTTAAGAGCCGCATAAAAGACCTCAGTGCTTCCAGTTGTGCTCTGAAAGAATATCTTATATCTTCTAGTAACAGAGCAGATATTGCTGAAAACCAAACCCAGAGTCTTTTTGTTAGGGTGACTGAATTACAATGCCAATTAAATTGCCAACCCAGTGTGGTGTCTGAAGTTAAAGTGAGGGCATTGATTTGGGAAAAAATGGGATCCTGAAACCTGGAATGGTGACATATGGGCAGAAGATAGTCAGGAAGATCAGGATACAGAGTCTATAAATTCTGTTGTATCCCTCCCATCTGAAGGGATTACTGTAAAGCCATTATCCCTTCCACTTCAGTTTGATGGGATTAGCTCAACTGTTCCTGCTGGGTCATTTCCTGAGGTAAAGGCCATAGAAGACATTCCTGAATGTTCTCAGGAACTGCCCCAACCACACATTGTTACTGCTAGACCTATAACTAAAATTAAGTCCAAGCAAGCCCCAAAAGATGAAACAGAAAGTGTGATTGAGGAGGTGGTATGCTACATCCAAAAAAACCTACTTGATTTTGCTAACATGTACAGACAGAAACCTGGAGAATATGTATGGGAGTGGCTACTGAGGGTGTGGGATAATTGTGCAAGGAATGTAAGATGGGACCAGTCTTAGTTTATTGATTTACGCTCACTAAGTATGGATTCTTCATTCAATGTTTCAGCTTGAAAGGTTACGAAAGGATCTAATAGTTTATTTGGTTGGCTTACTGAAGCATGGATTATGCTGTGGCCTACCTTAAGTCAAGTTGAAGTACCAGACTTGCCTTGGTATAATGTAGAAGAATGTATCCAGAGGACTAGGGATATTGGCCTGTTAGAATGGATTTATCAGATTAGACCCCTAGAGCCAGAAATGGAGAGTCCAGAAGACACTCCTTTCACCAGTACCATGAGGAATAAATTTGTGAAGGGAGCTCCAGTATCCTTAAAGACTGCTATGTTTGCTATTTCATGTAAACCTGATTTGACAGTGAGGACTGCCCTAATGGAACTAAGACACTTAACTGCGATGGGGTTGATTGGACCCCGTGGTTGTAGGGGTCATGTGGCAGCAGTTAATCGACAAAGGCAAGCTGGGCATGGTTATCCTAATGGACAGCAGAGTCAGAACAGTATTCAGAATAGTCTGACTAGTGTGGAATTATGGCACTGGCTACTTGCTCATTGTGTTTCTAGTAGTGAAATACATGGCAAGCCTACTAAATATTTACTTGATCTGTATAGACAGAAGAATTCTAGGTCAAGTGAACAGAAACCTAGATTGAATCACCAGAATACAGTGTCACAACCTTTCAATCAATTACAAGAGTTGAGTCAGTTTACAGACCCACAACCCCTTGATTGAAGGAGAGGCCAGGTCCCTTTGAGGAAGGACCCCACTACATTGCCAAAAATCTATGTCAATCTTTTTCCCAGCCTTCCCAAAGGGATCTGAGACCTTTTACAAGAGTGACTGCTCATTGGGGAAAAGGAAATAATCAGACTTTTCTGGGATTACTGGACACTGACTAAAATAACATTAATTCCAGGAGACCCAAAGTGTCATTGTGGCCCACCAGTCAGAGTGGAGGCATATAGAGGTCAAGTTATTGATGGAGTCTTTGCTAAGGTGTGTCTCACAGTGGGTCCAATGGGTCCCCAAACCCATCCTGTAGTGATTTCTCCAGTGCCTGAATGCATAATTGGAATAGATACACTGAGCAATTGGCAGAATTCCCATATTGGGTCCCTGACATGTGGAGTAAGGGCTACAATGGTAGGAAAAGCCAAGAGGAAGCCATTAGAACTGCCTCTACCTAGAAAAATAGTAAACCAAAAGCAAGACCACATCCCTGGAGGGATTGCAGAGATTACTGCCACCATTAAGGACTTGAAGAATGCAGGGGTGGTGATTCCCAGCACGTCCCCATTTTATTCACCTATTTGACCTGTGCAAAAAGCAGACAGATCTTGGAGAACGACAGTAGATTATACTAAACTCTATCAGGTTGTGACTCCAATTGCAGCTGCTGTTCCTGATGTGGTTTCCTTGCTTGAGCAAATTAGTACATCTCCTGGTACTTGGTATGCAGCTATTGACCTGGCCAATGTCTTTTTTTTTTATACCAATTTCAAACGACCAACAGAAGCAGTTTGCTGGCAAGGCCAACAGTATACTTTCACAGTCCTTTCTCAGGGGTATATCAACTCCCCGGCACTATGTCATAATTTAGTCTGTAGAGATCTTGATCACCTTTCCCTTTCACAAGACATCACGCTGGTCCATTATATTGATGACATTATGCTGATTGGACCTAGTAAAGAAGAATTATCAATGACTCTAGACTTATTCGTGAGACATATGCATGCTGTTATGTTATGTTATGTGCCGTCGAGTCAGCCCCGACTCATAGTGACCCCTCCTTGGGTTTCCGAGGCAGTATCACTACGGAAGTAGGATTGCCCAACCTTCCTTCTGAGGAGTGGCTAGAGGTTGGGAAATTAACCCAAGGAAAATTCAGGCACCTTCCACCTCAGTGAAATTTCTAGGGGTTCAATGGTGTGAGGCATGTCAAAATACTCTTACTAAAGTGAAGGATAAGTTATTGTATCTGGCTTCCCCCACAACTAAAAAGGAGGCACAATGTCTGTTGTGTCTCTTTGGATTTTGGAGGCAACATATCTCTCATTTGGGTGTGTTGCTGAGGCCTATTTATCAAGTGACTCAGAAAGCTGATAGTTTTGAGTGGGGCCCAGAAAAACAGAAGGCTGTGCAACAGGTTCAGGCTGCCATGCAGGCAGCTCTGCCACTTGGGCCATATGATCTGGTTGATCCAATGGTGCTTGAAGTGTCTGTGGTAGATAGAGATGCTGTTTGGAGTCTTGGGCAGGTCCCTACTGGCAAATTGCCATGCAGACACTTGTGATTTTGGAGCAAAGCCCTGCCATCCTCTGCAGATAACTACTCTCCTTTTGAGAAAAAGCTTTAGCTTGTCACTGGGCTTTAGTAGAGACTGAACGTCTAACCATGGGCCACCAAGTCACCATGATGCCTGAGCTTCCCATCATGAACTGGATGTTGTCTGACCCACAGAGTCATAAAGTGGGACGTGCACAGCAGCACTCCATTAAATGGAAGTGATATATCAGAGATAAGGCTCAAGCAGGACCTGAAGGCACAAGTAAGATGCATGAGGAAGTGGCCCAAATGCCTACGGTCTCCAATCCTTCCCTCTCCCAGTCTGCACCTATGGCCTCCTGGGGAGTTCCTTATGATCAGTTGACTGAGGAAGAGAAAACTCATGCCTGCTTTATAGATGGTTCTGCACGATATGCAGGCACCACTAGAAAGTGGACAGCAGTGGCACTGCAGCCCCTTTCTGGACTTCCTTAAAAGACAGAGCTAAAGGGAAATCCTCCCAATGGGCAGAACTTCGAGCCATGCATATGGCTGTTCACTATGCATGAAATAAGAAATCGCCAGATGTGTGATTATATACAGATTCATTGGCTGTGGCTAATGGCTTAGCTGGATGGTCTGGGACTTGGAAGGAGCATGATTGGAAGATTGGTGATAAGGATGTATGGTGGAAGAGGTATGTGGATAGATCTTTCTGAATGGGCCAAAGGAGTAAAGGTATTTGTGTCTCATGTGAATGCTCAACAAAACGTGACCTCGCAGAGAAAGACTCTAACAATCAGGTGTATAGGATGACATGTTCAATGGAAACTAGTTGTCCTTTTTCCTCATCTACTCCTGTCATTGCTCAATGGGCTCATGAACAATGTGGCCATGGTGGCAGGGATGGAGGTAGCTACTGCCACTTCTGAGTGCTCAATTGACCAGCAGCAGAGACCAACACTGAGTCTGTGATATGGAACCATTCCTAGGGGTGATCAGCCAGCAACCTGGTGGCAGTTTGATTACATTGGCCCACTTCCATCATAGAAGGGACAGCATTTTTTTCTTACTGGTATAGATACTTATTCTGGATATGGATTCACCTTCCCTGCATGCAATGCTTTTTCCAAAATTACCATCCGTGGACTTACAGAATGCCTTATCCACCATCGTGTTATCTCACACAGCATTGCTTTGGATCAAGGGACTCATTTCACAGGAAATGAAGTGCTGCAATGGGCTTATGCTCATGGAATTCACTGGTCTTACCATGTTCCCTGTCATCCTGAAGCAGCTGGCTTGATAGAATGATGGAATGGCCTCCTTAAAATACAATTATGGCACCAACCTTGAAGGGTTGGGGCAATGTTCTCCAGGAGGCTGTATATGCTCTAAACCAGTGTCCAATATATGGTTCTGTTTCTCCAATAGACAGGATTCATGCTCCCAGGAACCAAGGGGTGGAAACAGGAGTGGTACCACTCAATTTTACCACTAGTGACCCACTCAAAAATTTTTTGCTTCCTGTCCCTGCAACCCTATGCTCTGTGGGTCTGGAGATCTTAGTCCCAAAGGGAAGAACACTCTCACCTGGAGACACAATAAGGATTGCATTGAACTGGAAATTAAGAATGCTACCCAGCCATTTTTGCTTCCTCATGCCTCTGGACCAACAGACAAAGAAGGGAATTACTGTACTATCTGGTATGATAGATCCTCATTACCAAGGGGAAAATGGATTGATTTTACATAAAGGAGGTAAAGAAGAATATATCTGGAGTTAGGCCGGCAAGATGGCAGACTAGGCAGAAAGACTGCACAGATCCTCTTCAACAAAGAAAAAGGAAACCAATTAACACAGACACAGAAGATAATCCTGGACCCCTGATCCTTGAAGGTAAGGATATAGAAGTGGACTAAACCCCAACTAGCAGAAGAATTTGCGTGAAAATATCAAAAAAGGAGACAGACAGACCTGTGGTCTGGCAGCAATCCTGAGCAATCCTGATTGTACAGACAGCTTGGAGATTCCTGAGTGGTGGTAGGAACTGAGAATTAACCTAAAAATCACCCTGTTTACCAGGGACTGCACAGAGGACTGTGCACGGTCGCTGGGGAACAAACAGAGAAGGTGAAGAGAAAGGTGGGCTGAGCTGTGGACTTTTGCCGGTCCAGAGGAAGCTACCATTTTGAACGTTTAAAAAGAGGCTTGACTATTTTGGATATTTAAAGAGACAGTTCTCTTGCAGATTCCTGGGGCTTAAGAACACATTCTGCTTTCCAGAAATGCCAAGGACACTTGGGACCTGCAAGATTGACAAGGTATGACATTCCTCTTGTTATTCTTATACCCCACACATGCTTGGTGAATGGTGCGACCATCCCCCACTCCTACCTACCTTCTGTGCCCACAGGAACCCCATCACAATCTGTGTGCTCATACGGAGCCTGGGTGCCCTGCCCTGTCATCAATAGATTTTTTTTTGTTCTCTTTTTCTATTTTTATTTTTTGCTTTCTTTTTCTTCTGGTGATCAGTTTGCTTGTATTTGTCTGTTTTAAAACAACTAATATTACTTATACTTTTGTCCATTTTATTATTATTATTAATCTTCCCCTTCCCAGATCATAGTTTTCAGAATTTTTTCCTTTCTCTGTGCCTGGTTGTAATTTCTTTTTTTTTAATTTAAGGTTTTTATTTACTTTTTTCTTCTTTACCCTCTTTTTTTCTCATGGATAACCTGTTCCTTGATTTCCTTTTTGCATTTTTCCCATTTTTTAAATTTATTACTCTTCTCTACTTTTTTTTTTCTTAGTGCCCTATCACCAGATACTGCAGGTTTTTTCTCCCCTCCCCCCCCCACCTTTTTGCTTTTTTTGGTTACTGTTCTTGTGTGATTACATGGTGTGGTTTTCATCCATCACCTTTTAGATTTCTGATGGTTATTCAAATGTAATTTGTGTCTAACTGAGTGGGAGACAACAACAGTCCCCATAAGAAACAACTACACCCACACCTCCTGCAACTTCACTTACTGAGCGAGAGCCACTACCTCCTTCTCCACCAGTGGGCCAATGATAAAAAACCACCAAGAAGAACCTGAATCACCCTTGGCTTCTCATCACAAACAGTTAACAGAGA
>NW_006921808.1:509260-510033 GCF_000298275.1 Orycteropus afer afer
ATTTTCTTTGTTGGTTACCAGGGGTGGGAGGGGAGGTGAGGGGAGGGAAGGCTGTTAGATAGATAGACATAAGTATTGATTTGGGTGAAGGGAAGGGCAATGTACTAAATGTGAGTGACAAATTTGACACCACTGAGGATGAGAAAGACATAGAGAGGTACATGGGAAGTACAGACAACAAAGATGATTGCACATACAGCACTGCATTGTCAGTGAAGGAAAACATGATTATATGGGTGTATAGAGGGGTGGACAGGCTAAACAATTAGGTATGTCTATGAAATGGGGAGGGTATCCAAGAACATATATAGTGTTGGCAGACAATGGTGCTATAAGTTTATATGAATGAGCAGAATTCCCAGGTGTATAGTACAACTGACAAGGGGCAACGTTGTGGTCACTGCTTGGTGACAGCCAGCTACCCAGAGGGACCGAGTAGTTGAGCCTGTGGGCTTGAGACCATAGTCGCAGGGGACATCAACCTCAATTGGCATAACATACTATACAAAACATTGTTCCACCTCCAACTTGGTGAGTAGCGACTGAGATGTTAAAAGCTAGCAAGCTGCCATCTAGATGCAACAATGGTCTCTCCTCATCCAGAGCAAAACAGAATGAAGAAAACCAAAATTCATGGAAACAATTAGTCCGGGAGACTGGTACACCATCTGATCTACAGCCTATACAACTATGAGACCAGAAGAACTAGATGATGTCTGGCTACCACTGTCATCCACTTGGAAGAGGATCTATGTAGGAGACCCTTGATAGAG
>NW_006921808.1:510308-518763 GCF_000298275.1 Orycteropus afer afer
AACTATGGGGAGGAAGTGGGAGGGGAGCTGTTGCATTGTGGTAAACTGTGGTCAATGACATGAGACAAAGTATATGTAAACTGCTGTATGGAAAGTGAATTTGCTCTGTAAATCTCTCTTTGGGTGTAATTTGTGTCTTGTGGGGACTGTTGCTGTCGCCTATTCTGTTAGATAAAAATTACAATTGAATAACCATCAAAAAACTAAAAGCACATGGACAGAATATACACCATGTAATCACAAAGGAAGAGTAACCAAAAAGGGGGAAAGAAGCAGAGAAAAACAAGAAAACTTGCAATATCTTGGGGTAGGACAATAAGAGAAATAAAGGTAGTGGAAAATAATGAAGAAAAATGGGAAACAATGCGAAAAGAAAAATAAGGAATGGGGTTAATTAACTATGAGAAGAAAAAAAAAAAATTGCAACCAGAACCAGGGAAAAGAACAAAAGCTGAAAACTAGCACCTGGGAGGGGAAGAATAAAAAATAATAGTAAAAAGAACAAAAGTATTAATAATAATAGTAGTTTTAAGACAGGCAAAAGCAAGCATGGTAAAAAGTAGAAAAAAGAAGAGAAAAAATAAAAACAAAATAATCAGAGGAGGGCAAGGCAGGGCAGGGCACCCAGGCTCCTTCCAAGCACACAGACTGTGATGGAATTCCTGCAGGCCCAGAAGGTGGGTGGGGGTGGGGGATGGCCACACCTCTGTTCACCAATTTGGTGTGGGGTATAAGGGTAACAAGTGGAATGTCACACCTTTTCAGTCTTGCAGGTCCTCGGGGTTACTGGCAAGCAGAACCTGTTCTTAAGCCCCTGGAATCTGGGAGAGTGCTGTCTCTTTAAATAACCAAAATGGTCAAGCCACATGTAAACATACAAAATGACTGTGCACTCTGGACAGGCCGAAGTCTACAGCTCAGCCCACCTTCCACTTCGCTTTTGCTTCACCTTTTATTCCCCAGCCACCAGAGCAGTCCTCTGTGCAGTCCCTGGCTAGCAGGGCTGATTTTTAGGTTAATTCTTAGCTTCTTCCACCACTTGACAGTCTCCAAGCTGTCTGTGCCATCAGGATTGCTGCCAGACTGCAGCTGCATATGTCTTCTTTTTTGGTATTTTCATGCAGATCCTTCTGCTGGTTGGGGTTTGGTCCACTTCTGTATCTTTCCCTTTAAGGCTCAGGGGTTTATCTTCTGTGTCTGTGTTAATTGGTTCCCCTTTTCTTTGTTGAAGAGCGTCTGTGGAGTGTTTCTGCCTATTCCACCATCTTGAAGAAATCTTCCGTTTGGATTTCTGAGGCAGTAAATCTTTATGGAAGTAGATTGCCCAGTCTTCCATCCATAGAGTGGCTGATGGTTTGAACTGCCAGCCTTCTGGTTAGCAGTCAAATATTGTAGGCACTATGACACCAGAGCTATGTGTTTGGTAGTATTCCATCTTTTCTATATTCTGGAATATTTTCAGTACTATTGGTGTCCATTCTTCTCTGAATGTTTGGTAGAATTTACCAGTGAAGCTATATGGGCCAAGACATTTTACTGTTGGAAGACTTTTATGACCTGTTCATTTTTTTTTCTTTCTTTTCTGATAGGTCTAGACAAATTTTCTACTTCAGATTGTTTGGGTAGATAGTGTGTTTCTAGAAATTTTTCCATTTCTTCTAAGTTTTCAAGTTTGTTGTTTCAGATTTGTTCCTTGTAGTATTATGCTATTATTCTTTTTATTTTAGTCAATTTTGTTTTGACATTACCCATTCATTTCTCATTCACGTTACTTGCATTTTCCTTTTTTTTTCCTTTGTTAAATTTGCAAGTGATTTGTCAATTTTGTTAATCTTTTCAAAACCAACTTGTTGTTAGGTACCCTCAAGTTGTTTCCAACTCATAGCAACCCTATGCACAAGCAGAATGAAACACTGCTTGCTCTTGTGCCAAGTCCAGGGTTCTTGCTATACTTTAGCCCATTGCCACAGCCACTGTGTCAATCCATCTCATTGAGGTCCTTTCCATCCTTCATCAACCACCCACCTTTCCAAACATGACATCCTTCTCCAAGGAATGGTCCCTTCTGACAACATGACTAAAGTAGATGAGACAAAATCTGGTCACTCTCACCTCTAAGGGGCATTCCAACTGCACTTACTTCAGGACATATTTGTTAGATCTTTTAGCAGTCTGTGGTCCTCTCAGTATTCTTCACCAGCACAACTCAAAAGCATCAACTTTTCTTTAGTCTTCCTTATTCATTGTCCAGTTCTCACATGCATATGAGGTGACCAAAAATACCATGGCTTGTGTCAGGTGCATGTTAGTCCTCAAGAAGACATATTTGCTCCTCAGCACTTCAAAGCTGTCCTTTGCAGCTGATGTCCCCAGTGCTATACCTCATCTGATGTCCTGACTGCTGCTTCCATTGGTATCAATTGTAGAACCAAGCAACATGAAGTCTTCGACAACTTAAATTTTTTCTCTATTTATCATGATGTTGCTTATAGGTCCAATTGTGAGGATTTTTGCTTTCTTTATATTGAGATGTAATCCATACTCCAGGCTGTATTCTTTAATCTTCATCAGTAAGTGCTTCAAGTCATCTTCACTTTCAGCAAGCAAAGTTGTGTCTTCAGTGTATCACAGGTTGTTAATGATTCTTCCTCCAATCCTGATGCCATGTTCTTCTTCATATAGTACAACTTCTCAGATTATTTGCTCAGCATATAGATTAAATAAGTATGGTGAAAGGATACAACCCTGATGCACTCCCTTCTTGATTTTAAACCATGCACTGTCTCCTTGTTCTGTTCAAACAACAGCCTCCTGGTCTATGTACAGGTTCCTCATGAGTACAATCAAGTGTTCAGGAATTCCCATTCTTCTCAATGTTACCCATAATTTGTTATGATCCACACAATCAATTGACTTTACATAGTCCATAAAACACAAGTAAACATCTTTTTGGTATTCTTTGCTTTGAGCCAAGATCCATTTGACATCAGCAATGATATCACACATTCCATGTCCTCTTCTGAATCCAGCTTTTACTTCTGGAAGTTCTCTGTCAATATATTGCTATAACCATTTTGAATTATCTTCAGTAAGATTTTACTTGTGTGTGATATTAATGATATTGTTCAATTTCCACATTCTGTGGGATCACCTTTTGCTGCATCTAGCAAAACTGCACAGGTCATGAAACGAAGCGACATGAAAGGATTAATAGTTTTCTTTTTTATTGTTTAAGGAACAGGGGTGAGGTGGACACCTTGTATATTCTGTGAGAGAAACCCCTGATGTGTCCACTCTGCTTTACTTATACATCAGTATACGATTACATCATTATTCTTTGATATTTCTTTAATCAAGTGTACAATTAAATATTCTTTTACAATACAATCACATATTTCCTCATAACAATCAAGTATTAATTAAAAGTTAAAGTTTTACTCTTTCCCAAAGGCATTTCCCCATGTCCAAATGTATTGGTTAATTAATTAGGTTAACATCTCTTGCAGGATTAGTAAATAATCACTGAGAGATGTCATTCTAAAACATAATACGATTGTTAAGGTACATGATTCTGAAGAATGGTTTCTAAGGTATATTATTCTTAGGGCAAAACGTCATTCCATGGAGACAGGTTAGCAATCATTCTGCTGGGGCAACGTTCCACCCCAGGAACACAAAGCTGAAGCCAAGCATTCATTCATTCAACCAGAGGAGAGGCCTTGCCATCTCCCAAAGCAATCATTCAACCATGCATCTCTTAACAGTAGTTAGAACATATGCTCTACAGTCATGTTCTTTTGAGAGTCTTTTTCTGGGTCTCCAACATTTCCTCCCTTTTTATTTTATTTTTTTTTTTAATGAAGTAAATGTACTTCAATAGTTAAAGATCAAATTGAATATTGAATTAATCTTGGAACTCAAAGAATAATCAGCATGATCAGAAACATAATTACGTATGGTAAAAGAATGATATAAAAATGTAGGGATGCTCTTAAATGGGTTAAGACTTTTATCTTCATCAAGTATTGAATTTGCAACTTGATTTGGATCAATCATGGGTGTATGACTAGCCTTTATCCTTTGAATATCTTTATGGAATTCCTGAATTTCAAAATTAATATTTGAACTATACCAAACTCCTAATATTCTCATTTTGATTTTTTCCCAAGTGAATTCAGGATCACTGAAATTCACAGGGTATGATGTCACACATATGTGTTCATACCAGTAATCACAATGTAATGTCTGCCTTACTCTTATCACTTCTAACTCATCTCCTAATGATAGTATTGCTTCCTCTGACATATCTCCTTTGAGCTTAAAATCCTGCTCAAAATTTTCTTGATCAACTAATGCCTTTACAGTATTTCTGTCAATCTCTTCTACATATTGGGCTGTCTGAATAGAAGATTGTAGTGCAACAGCAGCCACAGTCATAGTAGTTATCATTGCAGCAAGAGCAGTTATGCCTGTAATCAAAAGTCCAATAAAGCACTTAGATCTACTACGCCCTTGATGTACTAAGTATAGTGAATGTTCTCCTGCTGAATGAAACCATCCATTTGAGTTATTCACTGGTAAAGTTATATAGTGTGGTTGTGTTACTATTAATATATACTGATCAGTTGAAGTTAAACACTGAGTTAACAAACAGTTATCACAAGTCACATTCCAGTAATAGTATCCTAAAATATCATTAGTTTCAAAAATATTTAAACAAGTCATGTCAGTATTTTTAATACAATTATTATATCTAAGTGCTAGCACAAGGGCATTTGGGGGTCCAACACATGCTTGAATGTTGATGTGATCTCCATGCATTTCTTGTCCAGTGGTGTCACTTCTGATATAAGCAGAATGGTTCACTGGGCCCACCACTGCAAATAGTCTCCAAAGTCCTGATTGCATAGGTCCTTCTGGAACCTGTAAGATATTTTCAGGAAAACCTCCAGGAAATGCATCTGGTATCTGAGTCAAATCTGGAATGTAGTTAAAGCTAGCATAGTCACCCCAGTCTAAAAGGTACTGTGGGTCCCAATGTGACTTGGGGTTAGTTGTTAGTGTTAAATTTACTTTTCTGGAAAATGGTAGATGACATCTAAACCAAGGTGGATAGCCTTCCCAATACTTGGAAATATTAGGATAGTATGACACAGGAGGTTTAACCTTAAGTTGATTATTTAAATTAATGTCTGCATTATTGCTATTTGTAGAAAATTTTTATATTCCCCAATAAGCACATTTGTTAGAATATTCTACATCTTGTAGTTGTGTATACCAATCCAAAGGTGATATAACCCAGAGCATTTTTGGTATTAACTTTAGGCACAGTAAAGGACTACAATTATTTTGAGCAAAACAAATTGGAATTTTTGTAGTAAGACCTGTATAATTCACTAAACTTTCTCCTTTTAATAATTTTCCTATGGATTCTCCACCCATTCCTCCAGGCCACTGGGTGTCATCAATAAAAACAGGAATATCAGGATCATAATATGTAGCAGTTCTCACCCAAGGTGGATGAAACAAATATGGCCAATGAGTTTCAATTGCTACAGGAGCAAGTTGAATTGACAATAATGTTACCAAAGCTAAAAATATAATTTCTGGCGTTTGAGGCTGGTTTAAACCTTGAACCATGTTTGCAGCCTTATGAGATAAGGCTTTAATCTGCTTCCAAGTCAGCAAAGTCGCTTCTCTGGTCTGATGACTCAGTAGTCGTCACCTCCTCGGACGATCCCGTAGTGACAGCTGTTGAAGTCGGCGTCAGATGTGCTTCAGCATGTCGGATGAGTCTCTCCAGTACCCATATGGGCTTGTCATTGTTTTCTGGAAAGACACAAGCATACTCTGGTCCCCACGTTAATAATGGATGTGGTTCCTTCCATTGACCTGCCAGTACTTCCTTCCACCGAACTTTGACTGAGGTGGTGTATCCTTTTACTTTTAAAAAATACCTGTCAGCAGCAGACTGCCCATCAATATCACAGTTCAAAAAATTTAAAGTTTATAAGACATTATTTAACCTTTTCATAGGGCTGTTCCAATATTCTCCTGTTACTCCTTTTTTTTTTTTTTTTTTTTTCTAAATAACGTTTTATAGTTTGATGTTTTCTTTCTACTAAGCTTTGGCCTTGAGGATTGTAAGGAAAACCGGTAGAAAGGCTGATAGAATAAAATGAACAAAAATGTAAAAAAGACTTACTTGTGTAAGCCAGAACGCTGTCTGTTTTTAACTGTTTAGGAGGTGCACAAAAGGCAAAACAATGTAATAAATGATGGATAACATGTTTTTCCACCTCACCTGTTAAGGCTGAAGCCATAGTAAACCCAGAATATGTGTCTACTGTAACATGTGCAAATGTTACAAATGTTTTCCAAAAGAAGGTACATTGGTAACATCCATTTGCCAAACATCGTTGGGTTTTTAAGCCCACAAGGGTTTAAGCCATAATATGGCACAGGGAGATGCACACTGCAAGAAGAACAGTTCTTTACTACTTGTCTAGGCTGTTCCCTAGTAAGTTGCAATTGCTTACGTAAGCTAGCACTATTTTGATGAGAAGAAGCATGTGATTGAATAGCTTCCTGTATGGGAAAGCAAAGTTGTTCATCTGCTTGTTTATTTCCTTGAGTGAGGGGGGCCTACCAAGGGAGTATGGGCTTTGATATGTATAATGTAAAATGGATGACAGTGCTCCCAGACTGCCTTTTGTAAAGTAAAGAGTTAATAATTCTTCATTAGATATATGTTTGATCTTCCCAGTTTCAATGTTGTTGTTGTTGTTGTTGTTGTTATGTGCCATCAAGTCAGACCCAACTCGTAGCAACTCCTCCTTGGGTTTCCTAGGCAATATCACTACAGAAGTAGATTGCACCATCTTTCTTCCGAGGAGTAGCTGGTGGGTTTGAACCGTCAGCCTTCTGGTTAGCAGTCAAGTGCCTTATGCACTACGCTACCAGAGCTCCCACCAGTTTCAATACAAGTAAGTAAATGAACCACATACTGGCTGTCACGCACAATATTAAGTGGTTGGCATGAAAAATCCTGAAAAACATGTAGAACAGCATAAGCCTCTGCTTTTTGTACTGAAGTATAATGAGTGTTTTGGACTCTATCTTTAATAGCAGAGTGATATTCTGCTTTCCCTTTACTAGTGCCATCAGTGAAAACTGTTAAAGCATTGGGAATAAGATGCTTCAGAGATTTTTGAGTAAAAATCCACTTATGTGATTCCACTACTTATAATAGCTTCTGAGATGGTCTGTGATTGTCTAACTGACCCATAAATGTAGCAGTAACAATTTGCCATTCTACATCATTGCGACTGACTAAGGTTTTGGAATTGTTGCCTACTATATGGTTGATGTATTATAGTTAAATCTATTCCTGTAAAATGTTTATGTCTATGTAACAGTTTTTTAATACAAACAGCTACCATAATAGAGTATGTGGTGATGGAATTAGAAAATTGATAAGGAAGACGAATCCATTCTATAACACCCTGAGTTTGATATAAAGCTCCAGTAGGGCTTTCAGGTGTGGCTAAAACAATTCCTTGTACTGGGGTTGTAGTGTCAATTTGAGTTAATTGAGCCTCTAGCTTCCACTGTTCTACTAGGGCTAATTCTTGTTTTGCTTCCTCAGTTAAAAGTTTGGGTGAGGTTAGATCTGGATCTCCCTTTAAGGTATCAAAAAGAGAACTAAATTTTTGAGTAGTGATGCCTGTTGTTATGTGCCGTCAAGTTGGATCCAACTCATAGTGACCCCTCCTTGGCTTTCCAAGGCAGTATCACTACAGAAGTAGATTGCACAACTTTCCTTCCAAGGAGTGATGCCCAGAGAAGGCCATATCCAATTAATGTCTCCTAACACCTTTTGAAAATCATTTAGGGTGGTTAAAGAGTCTAATATAAGAGTAATTTTCTGTGGCCATACAGTTCTTTTGTCTATGATATGTCCTAAGTATGAAAATGGAACAGTTTTCTGAACCTTTTCAAGAGCTATTTTTAAACCATGACAAGAAAGCTGTTTGCTTAAATGTAAGAAAATCTGATTTAATATATTTTTATCAGGATGACTGAAAGAATATCATCTATATAATGGATAATAATGGCTTGTGACCAGACAGATTGTGTCTGTTCTGTTGCACACCCTACAAAGTTCTGGCACATAGTAGGATTATTTTTCATACTCTGGGGTAAGATTTTCCAATGATATCACTTTGCAGGGGTTTGAACATTAATTTCTGGGATAAGGAAAGCAAATCTAATTTTATCTTGTGGTTGCAATGGAATAGTAAAAAAGCAGTCTTTTAAATCTAAAATTATTAAATATCAATCAAGAAGTATCATTGTGGAGTTCCGGCAAGATGGTGGACTAGGGAGAAGGATTGCACAGACCCTCTTCAACAAAGAAAAGGGAAACCAATTAACACAGACACAGAAGATAATC
>NW_006921808.1:522258-530295 GCF_000298275.1 Orycteropus afer afer
AAGTATCATTGTTGGAGAAGGAAGTCCAGGTTGTAAAGGTCCCATAGTCTGCATGCTAAGATTAATAGCCCACAAATCTTGTAATATTCTCCATTTACCAGACTTTTTCTTAACAAATACTGGACTAATCCATGGACTATTAGAATGTTCAATGTGTCCAGCATCCAACTGGTGCTGAACAAGTTCATGTAATGCTGCAAGTTTCTCCCTGGATAGGGGCCACTACTCCACCCAAATAGGCTCATCTGAAACCAAGTAATAGGTTCAGCCATGGGTGGGGGATTTACTGCAGTAGCCCCTACTATAAAGGGTGATAACCTAATCCTTTTTGTCCCTCATTTCTTATTGGTGAAATTGGATGGACTTCTCCCTGTTGAGTGGTCCCCAGGCATTTATATGGGTTAAATCCTTGTGAAACCATCATGTCAGTAACCTGGGCAGTTGGACTAAATAATAACACTCCATGTTACTTAATATATCCCATCCCCATAAATTGACAGGAAATTTTTCAAGAACGTATGGTTGAAAAATGCCTGATTTTCCTTCACTGTCTTTCCACTGTAGCACTGTGCTGCTTTTAGCAGGGGTAGAAACTTCCCCTAGGCCCCTTAGTTGGGTATCTGCCACCTCTAGTGGCCACTGTTGAGGTCAATGCCATTTTGCAATTACTGAAACATCAGCTCCTGTGTCAAGGAGTTCCATAAATAATTTGCCATTTATATAAATGCTTAGTGGAGGTCTATTTTTAGTAACCTGAGTGCAATCAACATCTGTACTTCCAAATCCATTTTCACCTCTTTGTTTGTCTAAATATACACCAGTTTTAACAGTTGATAATAAAGTGAGTTGAGCTGTTTTAGCCCCTTCAGAAGCTAAGAATTCTTTGCACCCATGCTATTACTTTAATTTCTCCCTCAAAATTTTCATCAATAACTCCTGGTATAAGTCCTTTCAGTGTATTTCCACTACGACCCATTATAATTCCCACTGTCCCTTTAGGGAGTGGTCCAAAAATTCCTGTTCCAATTGTTTGAGTACCCATTTCTGGACTTGGGTGGTGGCACGGAGGTCCAATCCTGCACTTCCCTGGATTGTGTGGCAAAGGGACACAATAGAGGGTCACTTTGCTTGGGCATGATTACTGGTGTTGTGAGAGAGAGAACTGCTTCTATTGTTTGATGGGGCTGGGGTAAGCCTCTCGAAAAGTTTTTCGAAAGAGGTCTGCCATCAATATCAGTTTTTGGTCTGCATTCTGAAGACCAATGTTTTTCCCTTTTGCATTTTGGACATATATCTGGAGTTCGAGAAACCCTGGCCAAGTTATTAAGTTTCTCTTTTCTAATTTCTTTGGACATTGTTTAGCAATATGTCCCATTTTCCCACAAGTATAACACACCCCAGGTATTTTCAAATTAGTTAAAGCAGTAGCCAATATATTTGCTGAATGAGTTTGAGTGCCCACATCCTGACACTTTCAGATCATATCAGTTATAGTCATTGTTTTGATCCAGCCATAGCCTGTTTACAATCCTTGTTGACATTTTCATAAGCCAATTGTTTTATTAAGATATTAGCCACTGTATTATCAATAACACTTCTACTCAATGCTACACTTACCCTATCCAAAAATTGTTCAAAGGGTTCTGTAGGCCCTTGTATAATTTTAGTAAAACTAGAATTATCAGTTCCTTTTGCATATAACTTAGACCATGCCTGAGAGGCTGAGGCCGATATCTGCTGATATGCTTGTAAGGGATAGGTTAATTGAGTTGAGACCTCTAAAAACTGTCCTGTACCATATAGCACTTCAAAACTAATAGAAACATTATGTTGCTGATTTCTCATACTTCGTTCTGTACAAAAATCATGAAAATACATTTTCTACATCAAATAATTTCCTCCATCTAATGCAGTTTTAGCCAGCATATACCAATCATAAGTACACAAAACTTCTTGAGTAATAGTTTCTATTAAAGTTTTTACAAATGGCACCATTGCCCCATAGGTGGTAGCAGCTTGTTTCAAATCTTTAAGAGTTTTAAAAGAAAATGCTTATTGTGCTCACATCAGTTAATTAAGAAAAACATGGCATCAGGATTGGAAGAAGAATCATTAACAACCTGAGATACGCAGACAATACAACTTTGCTTGCTGAAAGTGAGGATGACTTGAGGCACTTACTGATGAAGTTTGAAAAATACAGTATGCAATATGGATTATGTCTCAATATATAGAAAACAAAAATCCTCACAACTGGACCAATGAGCAGTGTCACAATAATTGGAAAGAAGATTGAGGTTGTCAAAGAATTCACATTGCTTGGTTCTACAATCGATGTCAATGGAAGCAGCAGTTAGGACATTAGACGACATGTAGCTTTGGGAAGGTCAACCACGAAGGAACTGTTTCAAGTGCTGAGAAGCAAGGATGTCTCCTTGAGGACTAAGGTGTGCCTGACACAAGCCATGGTATTTCCAATCACCTCATATGCATGTGAGAGTTAGACAATGAATAAGGAAGACCAAAGAAGAGTTGATGCTTTTGAGTTGTGGTACTGGTGATGAATGCTGAAAATACCATGGACTGCTCAAAGAACTAACAGATCTGTCCTGGAGGAAGTGAACCTGAAATGCTCCTTGGAAGTGAGAATGGCCAGACTTTGTCTCACCTATTTTGGTCATGTTGTCAGAGAGGACCATTCCCTGGAGAAGGATGTCATGATTGGTAGGGTGGAGGGTTGAAGAAAGAGGGGGAGGCCTTCAACAAGATGGATTGACATGGTGGCTGCGATGATGGCCTCAGGTATAGCAAGGATCGTGAAGCTGGTGCATTATTGGGCAGTGTTTCGTTGTGCTGTGCATGGTGTCGCTATGAGTCAGAAACTACTCGATGGCACCTAACAACAACAACATTGGTTAATTAGTCTGCTTATAAATGTATTATCTTATGGGAAAAACATGTTTTAATTCTAATGGAACGTCCTCATCCATGGTCTTCGCCTTTTGCACCATAGCTTGTATAGGTGATAAAGGAAGCACGGTGGATGATAAACAGTTAACTTGCTTCCCTGAGGGAGGGAAAAGGTTAAAATGTGGAGGAGAGCAAGTGTTAGCAGGCATGGTTGTAGCTGAAACAGTCTGATTTAAAAACAGATTTAAAGAAGGTTTTGCCTGACTTGAAAATGGATTTAAGGAAGCATATAACTTCCTTAACTTCTGAGGGTTCATTTTCTTTACTTCTGTTTAACTATTTCTTCTTGTAATTTTAGCTCTTTTAATTTTGAATTTGTATCTACATTTTTCTCCTTTCCTACTTTAGGATCTAAGCCCACACTTATTCATTATCTAATTGTAAACACTGTTTTAAGATACTCCAAATAGAAAACACACTCGGGAAAATCCTCCGGTCCATGTTCCTTCAAACGCTCATTTATTTGTTGACCGACAGTCTCTCAAACTGCTAAATCAATGGTTCCTTCCTGAGGAAACCAAGGACAACAGTGATCCTCACACTGTAAAAATTCCTCTAGGTCTTTTTTAGACACTGAAAAATCTCCAGCTTGAATTAATGTTTTAAGAACAAAAATATAACGATCTCTCTCATGAGATGATGAATTCCCCATGTCAGCCTGGCTTAAAGAAAATTTATTTAATTCACCCACACTTACCCTTTTTTTTTACAGAGCTCCACTTTCCTTCAAGTGGGGTGTCCTCTAGAGGCCTGCTGACGCTCCACTCCGGGTCCCTGTTAGGGCGCCCATTGCTGCATCCGGCAAAACCGCACAGGTCACGAAATGAAGTGACACAAAATGATTAATAGTTTTCTTTTTTATTATTTAAGGAACAGGAGCCAGGCAGATGCCCTGCATAGTCTGTGAGAGCAACCCCTTTCTTTAAAACAATCAAGTATTCAATCAAGTATACAAAATCAAATATTCTTTTACAATACAATCGCATATTTCCTTATAACAATCAAGTATTAATTAAAAGTTAAATTTTTACTCTTTCCCAAAGGCATTTTCCTATGTCCAAATGCATTGGTTAATTAATTAGGTTAACATCTTTTGCAGGATTAGTAAATAATCACTAAGATACATCATTCTAAAATATAATATGATTGTTGAGGTACATGACTCTGAAGAATGGTTTCTAAGGTATACTATTCTTAGGGCAAAAAGTCATTCCATGGAGACAGGATAGCAATCATTCTGCTGGGGCAACGTTCCACCCCAGGAACACAAAGCGGAAGCCAAGCATTCAGTCATTCAACTCCAGGATAGGTCTTGCCATTTCTCAAAGCAATCATTCAACCATACATCTCTTAACTGTAGTTAGAAGATATGCCTTGCAGTCATGTTCTTTTGGGGCTCTTTTTCTTGGACTCCAATAAGCTTTCTTTGGAATGGGTACAAATATGGATTTCTTTCAGTCAGTTGGCCAGATAGCTGTCTTCCAAATCTCTTGGCATAGCAGAGTGAGTGCTTACAGCAGGGCATCTTTTTATTGAAACATCTCAATGGGTATTCCATCAACTCCCGGAGCCTTGTCCTTCACCAATTACTTCAATGCAGCTTCAACATCTTCCTTCAATACCATTGGTTCTTGAACATATGTCACCTCCTGAAATGGATGAAAATCGACCAGGTCTTTTTGGTACAAAAACTCGGTGTATTCCTTCCATCTTTTTAAATACTTTTTAAATACTTCCTGCATCATTCAATATTTGCCCATAGAATCTTTCAATATTGCAACTCGAAGCTTAAATTTTTTACTCAGTTTTTTTCAGCTTCCCTTTTGGTTTTCTAACTCCAGGTGTTTGCACATTTCATTATAGTAATTGGCTTTGTCTACTCTAACTGCTCTTTGGAATCTTCTGTTCAGTTCTTTCATCTTGTCATTTCTTCCATTTGTTTTAGCTACTCTCTGCTCAAGGGCAATTTTTGGAGACCCTTCTGACATCCATTTTTTTTTTTTTTTTTCTTCCTTTCTTGTCTTTTTAATGACCTCTTGCTTTCTTCATGGGTGATGTTCTTGATGTCATCACACAATTCTGGATGTCAGTGTTCAATGCATCAAATCTAATCTTTACATGGTTTCTAAATTCAGGAGGGATATATTCAAGATTATATTTTGGCTCTTGTGGACTTGTTTCAATTGCCTTCAACTTAAACTTAAACTTGCACATGAGCAATTGATAGTCTGTTCCACAAACAGCTCCTGGCCTGGTTTTGGCTGAAGATATTGAGCTTTACCATTGCCTCTTGCCACAGATGTAGTCAATCTGATTCCTGTGTACTCCATCTGGTGAAGCCCATGCGTATAGCCAGCATTAGTGTTGTTGAAAACAGGTATTTTCAATGAATATATCATTAGAGAGAAGAGAGAAGAATACATCATTGGTCTTGTAAAATTCTATCATGCGGTCTCCAGCGTTATTTCTGTCACCAAGGTCAAATTTTCCAACTACCAGTGATTTTTTTTTTCCCCTACTTTTGCATTCCAGTCACCAGTGATAATCAACACATCTTGATTGCATGTTTGGTCAATTTCAGACTGCAGACGTTGATAAAAATCTGCAATTTCTCCATCTTTGGCTTTGGTGGTGGTTGTGTAAATTTGAATAATTGTAGTATTAACTGATCCTCCTTGTAAGTGTATGAATATTATCCTATCACTGACAGCATGGTACTTCAGGACAGAATCTGAAACATCCTTTGTGATGATGAATGCCACACCATTCCTCTTCAAACTGTCATTCCCAGCATAGTAGATCATATGGTTGTCTGATTCACAATGGCCAAAACCAGTCCATTTCACTCACTAACGTCTAGGATATCAATGTTTATGCATTCCGTTTCATTTTTGACAACTTGCAATTTTCCTAGATTCATACTTTGTACATCCCATATTCCGATTATTAATGGATGTTTGCAGGTGTGTCTCCTCAAATTGAGTTGTTCCATGTCAGCAAATAGAGGTACTGAAAGCTTTACTTTATCCGTATCATTAAGGTTGTTCTCTGATGATGCAACCCTTTCCCACTTGTATTTTCAGTGTCTTCTGACCTAAGGGGCTGGTCTTCCTGCACTGTATTGGACAATGCTTCATGGCTATGCATAAAGTTACAGTAATGTATCAGACAGTGTTTTTCTGCTATTCATGAGGTTTTCCCTGGCCAATTCTTTGAGAAGTGAATGGCCTCTTCCTTCTTCCTAGTCTGTCTCAGTCTGTAAACTGTGTCGAAACCTGTGAAACATGTACAATGCTGCTGGCATTTGAGACACCAGTGGCACAGCCTCAAGCCTCACAGCAACACGCAAGCCACCACAGTATGACAAACTGACAGACAAGTTTGTTTTCCTTAGCTGTTTTCCTTAGTTTGTAACCTTTCCACCTTCCCCTTATCTGGGTTCCCGTGGCTCTATCATCCCTGACTTTTCCTCCTCTTCTTGCCTCTTGGGTGTGTGGCCTGTCTCCCTCCCCTTATCTAGATCCTGTGGCTTTGTCTCAAAACCAGCTTCTAGTCTTGTTTATTCTTTCTATTGTTTTTCTGTTTTATGTATTTCTGTTTTAGTTTTTATTACTTCCTTTCTTCTGGAGACAGCTTTTCTGCTACTCTTTTCTAATTGGTAGAATTGTTGGGTTAAGTTATTGATTTTGGTTCTCTCTTCTTTGATGTGTGTGATATGTCTATGTATTGACCTCTGAGTCAATACTTTTGTTGTTTCCCAAAAATTTTAGGTGTTTTTTTTTTCATTATATTTTGATTCTAGGAATTTTAGTGCCTAAGACACTTGACTGCTAACCAGAAGGCTAGTGGTTCAAACCCACCAGACACTCCTTGGAAGGAAGGTTGGGCAATGTACTTCCATAGTGATACCACCTCAGAAACTCAAGGAGGGTTCACTATAAGCCGGGTCCTACTCAATGGCACATAACAACAATAACAACATCATCCAATAGTTTTTAAACAGAGTGTTATTTTCCATATATTTGACTTTTTTTTTCATTTGATCTCCCTATTGTTGACTTCTAATCTTACAGCATAGTGACTGCAGAAGTTGCTTTGTGTTATTTCTATTTTTTAAAATTTATTAAGGTTGCTTTGTGACCTACCATATGGTCTGTTCTGGAAAATGTCCCAAGTGCACTGGAAAAGAATGTGTATTGCATTTTTGTTGGGTAGAGTGTTCTGTGCATGTCTGTGAGGTCATGTTGATTGATTGTGTTGTTTCGATCATCTATATCTTTGTTTAGTTTCTTTCTCGTTGTTCTGTGTACATCATTGCAATGGTGTGTTAGTGTCCTACTATTATTGTAGATTTGTCTATTTTCTCTTTTCAATTCTAGTAATGTTTGTTTTATATATTTGGGTGCATAGATATTTCTCATGGTTATATCCTCTTATTTGCTTGACTGTTTAATAACTATATAATGCCCATTCTTGTCTTTTGTGCTGTTCTGTGTCTTGTGATCTATTTTATTAAAAATTAATATTGCTCTCCTGCTCTCTCTAACTTTTTTTTTTTTTGGTTGCCATTTGCTTCACATATTTTTTTCCATCCTTTGATTTTTTTTTTTTCATTTTTAGATTCTATTTATTTTATTATTTTTTTATTGTGACTTTTCAGACTAATTATTAATTTGTATCTTTGATTCCTTTACTTTTCTTTGCTCTGGATGAGGTAGAGACCAATAGTTGCACCTTACATGGCTACTCACAAACTTTTAAGGTCCCAGTTGCAAGTCATCAAAGTATCATACAGAGTGTTGTCTTTATAGACTATATTATGCCAATTGAACTTACTGTACCTCAAGACTATTGTCCTGAGGCACCATGTTAAGCAACTCATTCCCTCAACTTGTTTGGTTATAACAAATAAGTTTTCCTTACTTTTTCTCCTGTATGCTCTACTATATTCATTGGTATATATACAGAACATATAAATACATATGCACCATTGTCGGCCCAATGTATTCCAACCATATTTATTCCATGACTATATTATTTATATGGTCATGGGTATAGGGAATTTTT
>NW_006921808.1:530395-531169 GCF_000298275.1 Orycteropus afer afer
ATATATTCATGAGTGTAGTCCCATTTGTCTTCCCACCCTGCCCAGCTTGAGGGTCTAACTGTGTATCAATTGATGGATTATCATTATTAATGTTATTTCAAATTGAGGATATAATAGAAGTTACCTTTGTTACCTTTAACTCTTGTGATCCTGTGTCTTTTTGTGTCTTGATCATTTCGTGTTCAACATCCTGTTCTGATATCTTGAGTTTCCTCTCCTTTCCCCCACGTTAATGTGTCTGCACATATTAACAGCTGGGCTATAGGAAGAAGAATGTGGCATCAGGATTAGACGAAAACTCATTAACAGCCTGTGATATGAAGATGACACAACCTTGCTTGCTGAAAGTGAAGATGACTTGAAGAACTAACTGATGAAGATTAGACTGCAGTCTGCATTATGGATTGCACCTTAACATAAAGAAAACAAAACTCCTCACAACTGGACCAATAAGCTGTATCATGATAAATGCAGAAGATTAAAATTGTCAAATATTTCATATTACTTGGATCCACAATCAACATTCATGGAAGCAGTAGTCAATAAATCAGACATCATATTACACAGGGCAAATCTGCTGCAAAAGACCTCTTTGAAGCATTGAAGAGCAAAGCTGTCACTTTGAAGACTAAAATGTGTTCATCCCAAGGCGTGATATTTTCAATCGCCTAATATGCATTTTGGGAGCTCTGGTAGCATAGTGCCTAAGGCACTTGACTGCTAACCAGAAGGCTAGCGGTTCAAACCCACCAGCCACTCCTCGGAAGGAAGGTT
>NW_006921808.1:531269-535781 GCF_000298275.1 Orycteropus afer afer
CCTACTTCCGTAGTGATACTGCCTCGGAAACCCAAGGAGGGGTCACTATGAGTCGGGGCCAACTCGACAGCATACAACAACAACAAAAATATGCATTTAAATGCTGGAAAGTGAATAAGGAAGAGTTGATGCCTTTAAAATGTGTTCACGAAGAACACTGATAATACCATAGACTACCAGAAGAAAAAATCTGTCCTGGAAGAAGTGCAGTTGGAATGCTCCTTGGAAGAAGAATGGACAGACTTCATCTCACCTACTTTGATCATGTTCTCAGAAGGGACTATTCCCTGGAGGACTCTCAATGAGATGAATTGACACAGTGGTTGCAACAATGGACTCAAGTACAGCAAGAATTTTGAGGATGGTGCACGACTGGGAAGTGTTTCATTCTGTTGTATGTAGGGTTGGTATGAGTCAGAGTCGACTCAATGGCACTAAACAACATCAACTTCTAGTTAGTGATTGACACTTCCTTTCCCACCTACCCTTGGTAATCCTTAAAGAATAATTCGTGTTTAAGACTTTTCTTGACATTTTACAGCAGTGATCTCATACAATATGTGTCTTTTTGTGATTGACCAATTTCACTCAGCATAATGCCCTCTAAGTTCATCCAAGTTATGAGGTGTTTCAGAGAATCATCTACTCTTTAACATTTCATAGTATTCCATTCTGCGTATGTACCATAATTTGTTTATCCATTCATCCAAAGATATGCACTTAGATTGTTTCCATTTTTTTGCTATTGTGGATAATGCTGCAGATAAAATTGGTGTGCATATAACTGTTCATGTCACAGCTCTTAACTAGTACTGGAAATGCTGGATCCTCTAATATTTTCATATCAAAATTGTTTAGGAAGCACCATAAAGTTTTCCACAGTAGTTGTATCATTTTATAGTCCCACCAACAATGTAAGAAAACTCCAGTCTCCCTATATTCTTGCCAACATTGTTTTTTTTTTTTTGTTTTGTTTTTTTTTTTTGTTTTTGTTGTTGTTGTTGTTGTTCCCCCTTTGTTTTTTTTGTTTAAAAGAAAAAATAATTTCATGCTGGGGAGAGATGATATCTCAGTTTTGCTTAAATTTGCATCTCTCTAATGGCTAATAATCACGGGCATTTGGTCTTGTGCTTGTTAGCCACCTGACTGTATTCTTTCGTGAAATAGCTATTCATATCTTCTGCCCATATTTTTTTTAAAGTTTGGAAGTATTGATGTTTGCTGTAAATTTTAGAGATCAGACCCTTGTCCAATATGTCATTGCAAAAAAACTTTCCCCTACTTGTAGATTTTTTTCACTCTTTTGGAGTTCTGTAATGCACATAAATGTTTAATTTTTAGGAGGCCCCAGTCTTCTAGTTTTTCTTCTGCTGCTTCTGCATTTTTAGCTATGCTTGATTTTATATATACGCCATGTATTAGGGCATCTATGTTTGCCTCTTTTTTCTCTTCAGTGATCTTTATAGTTTTTTAAGTTTTACATTTTTGTTTTTTATTAATCTTGAGTTAGATTTTGTATGTAGTGAGAGACATAGATCTTGTTCCATTTTTATCTGAAAATGAGTATCCTGTTTTGCCAGTCCCATTTATTGATGAGATTATCTGTTTCCCATTTTACTGACTTTCAGAACTTTATCAAAGACCAGCTGTCTGTAGATGGATGGATTTACTTCTGGGTTCTCAATTTTGTTCCATTGGGTTATGTGTTTATCATTGTATCAATACCAGGCAGTTTTGACTACTGTGGCTGTATAGTAGACATTGAGATCAGGGAGTGTGAGACTTCCTTGTTTGTTTTTCTTCTTTAGTAGTGCTTTATCTCGTGTCTCTTTCCTTACTGTAAAAATTTGGTGATTAGTTTTTCTACCTCTTTAGAGAAATATGATGGAGGGAGACCAGCAAGATGGTGAACTAGGCAGAAAGACTGCACAGACCTTCTTCAACAAATAAAAGGGAAACCAATTAACACAGACACAGAAGATAATCCTGGACCCCTGAGCCTTGAAGGGAAGGATATAGAAGTGGACTAAACCCCAACTAGCAGAAGAATTTGTATGAAAATACCAAAAAAGGAGACATATGGAGCTGTGGTCTGGCAGTGATCCTGAGTGATGCTGATGGCCCAGACAGCTTGGAGATTCCTGAGTGGTGGTAGGATGTAAGAATTAACCAAAAAATCAGCCCTGCTAGCCAGGAACTGCACTGTGCACGGTTGCTGGGGAATAAATGGAGAAGGTGAAAAGAAAGATGGGCTGAGCTGTGGACTTTTGCCAGTCTATGGGGTGCCACCATTTTGAAGGTTTAAAAGCAACTTGACTAATTTGCATATTTAAAGAGACAGCACCCTCGCAGATTCCTGGAGCATAAGAACAGGTTCTGCTTTCCAGCAACCCCAAGGACACTCCAGACCCACAAGACTAAAGGAGTATGACATTCCTCTTGTTACTCTTAAACCCTACACCTGCTTGGTAAACAGAGGTGAAGCCATCCCACACTCCCACCTACCTTCTGGGCCCACAGGAACTCCATCAAAGTCTGTGTGCTCAGACAGAGCCTGGGGGCCCTGCCCTATCCTCCACTGATTCTTTATTATTATTATTATTCTCTTTTTTTAAAATTTTAATTTTATTTTTTTTCTTTTTCACTTTTCTTTTTCTGGTGATTTGTCTGCTTGTATTTGTCTGTTTAAAAACAACTAAAATTCTTAATACTTTTGTACTTTTTATTATTATCTTTATCTTCCCCTCCCATGTGCTAGTTTTAAGCATTTTTTCTTTTCCCTGTTCTGGATGAATTTTTTTTTTCTTTAATTTAAGGTATTTTTTTTTTCCATTTCCTCTCATGCTTAACCCTGTCCCTTGTTTTTCTTTTTGCAATTTTCCCATTTTTTGCCTTAATTGTTCTCCTTTTCTCCTTTTTTCCTCTTAGTGCCCTATCCCCAGATATTGCAGGATTTCTTGTTTTTCTTCTTCTTTTTCCCTTTTTTCTTTTTTGGCTACTGTCCCTGTGTTATTACATGGTGTGTTTTTTAACCATGTGCTTTTAGTTTTTTATGGTTATTCAATTATAATTTGTGTCTAAGTGAGTGGGAGACAACAAAAGTTCCCATAAGACACAATTACACTGAAACATCCTGTAACTTCACTTACTGAGTGACAGCCACTACCTCCTTCTCCACCAATGGGCCAATGATAAAAAAACACCAAGAAAAGCCTGAATCACCCTTGGCTGTTCTTCACAAACAGTTAAGAGAGATCTAAGTACAACAATGCCACAATGCCTCGGAAACAACAGATCATCACAGTGCACACAAAGAAGCAGAATCAAGTGGTAGAAACAAGGGAGCAGGATACAGGCCAAGAACACATCCCTGAGAAAGAAGCAACATTGGAACTCTCTGATAAGGAATTCAAAAGAATTATCTTTAGGTATCTTCAAAGGATTGAGAGACAGACCAAAGAAAACACAGAAAAAACCTTAGAAGACTTTTGGAAGAAAATACAAGAACAAAATGACAAAATAAATGAAAAATTAGAAATGATTCTAAATCTATGGATAGAAATCCAGAAGATTAATACTAAAATGTCAGAAATAGATAAGATATTGGAAGGACAAAGGAGTAAAATTGATGCAATGGAAGACAGAATTAATGAGATTGAAGACCAATACCTGACTACGCCTTTGGAAAGGGAACAATCAGAAAAAAGTCAAAACAAAATGAAGAAAGCCTAAGGTTAATGTAAGATACCATCAAAAGGAATAACATACGTGTCATTGGAATCCCAGAACAGGAAGAGAAAAACAAAACCACCGAGAAAATTGTCCAAGACTTGCTGGAGGAAAATGTCCCTGATATGATGAAAGATGAGAATATATCCATCCAGGAAGTCCAACGAACCCCAAACAGGACAGACCCCAAAAGAAAATCACCAAGACACATCATCACCAAACGCATGAAAACAAAAGACAAAGACAGAATCCCAAAACCAGCACAGGAAAAACAAAAAAGTTACCTACAAAGGATAGCCAGTAAGAATAAGCTCTGATTTCTCAGCAGAAATTATGCAAGCAAAAAGACCATGGGATGATATATATAAAACCCTGAAAGAGAAAAGTTTTCAACCAAGAATTATATACCCGGCAAAATTGACCCTCAATTATGATGGTGAAATTAGGAGATTTCAAGATAAGCAGAAACTAAGGGAATTTGTTAAAGCCAGACCAGCCTTAGAAGAGATGCTAAAGAGATTCTTTTGAACAGAGAACCAAAAATGGCAAATAGCAACCGACCATTAATACACAAGATGACATAACCAAGAAACCACAGCTATGGACATATAAAAAATAAAATGAGCTTACAAGATTGTAAACAGGAAACCAGAGACATCAATTGGTAAGTGAGGACAATTACAAACAAAAAGAGGGAAAAGACTGTGTAGTTACAGAACCTCTAAATGGTGAGGAAGTTAAGAGTTGCAAGATGCAATGGACTGTTCTAAACTCAGGGATAAA
>NW_006921808.1:536043-537711 GCF_000298275.1 Orycteropus afer afer
TCATCAATAATTACCATGAATATTAATGGATTAAATGCACCACTCAAGAGATGGAGAGTTGCAGATTGGGTAAGAAAACACAACCCATCAATATGCTGCCTACAAGAGACACACCTTAGAGATAAAGACAAAAACAGACTAAAAATCTAAGGTTGGAAAAAGATATATGAAGCAAATGGCAACTGTGAGAGAGCAGGATTGGCAGTATTAATTTTGGATCAAATTGACTTTAAGACAAAAATCACCATACGAGACAAGGAAGGACCTTATATAATGATTAGATGATCAACTGAATATGAAGATATAACCATAATAAATATCTAAGGACCCAAATAAAGAGCCCCAAAATACATAAATCAGACTTCAAAAGAGTTGAAAAGACAAATAGATGACTCCACCATCATAGTGGAAGACTGTAATACATGACTTTCATTGAAAGATAGAACAACTGGAAAGAAATTCAACAAAGATGAAGAAGAGCTAAACAATACAATCCACCAATTTGGCCTTATGGACCTCTACAGAGCACTTCACCCAACACCACCACGACATACATTCTTCTCTAGTGCACATGGAACATTTTACATGATAGACCATATATTAGGCCATAAAGCAAGCCTTAAAATTCAAAAACATTGAAATACTGCAAAGCATCTTCTCAGATCATAATGCTATCAAATTAGAAATCAACAATAGGAAGATCAAGAGAAAAAGAGTAAATACATGAATACTGAACAACACCCTCCTTGAGAAAGACTGGGTAAGAGAAGAAATCAAAATTGAAATTCAAAAATTACTTCAATCAAATGAGAATGAAAACACAACATACCAAAATCTTTGGGACACAGCAAAAGCAGTAATCAGAGGCCAATTTATAGCAACAAATGCACACATCAAAAAAGAAGAAAGAGCCAAAATCCACACTTTAAACCAACATCTCCAACAATTAGGAAAGAACTGCAAGAAAAGCCTACAGTCACCAGAAAAAAAAAGGAAATAATCAAGATTTGAGCGGAAATCAATGAAACAGAAAATAGAAGGACTATAGAAAAAAATCAACAAGACCACAACTTGGTTTTTTGAAAACATCAATAAAATTGACAAACCACTGGCAAATTTAACAAAGTAAAAGAGGGACAGAATACAAATGACACGAATAAGGAACAAAATAGGTGGCATCACAACAGAACCAACTGAAATCAAAAGGATAATATCAGGATACTATGAAGACCTGTACTCCAACAAGTTTGAAAATCTGGAAGAAATAGACAAATTTCTAGAAACAACCACTTACCTAAACTAACACAGATTGATGTGGAAAATTTGAACAAGCCCATCACAAAAGAAGAAATTGAACAGATCATCAAAAAATTACCAACTAAAAAAGTCCTGGCCCCAATGGTTTTACTGGAGAATTCTACAAAACATTCAGAAAGAACTGATACCAATCCTATTCAAACTATTCCAAAACATAGAAAAGGAAGGAATCCTCCCTAATTCATTTTCTGAAGCAACCATAACCTTGATACCAAAACCAGGCAAAGACATCACTCAAAAGGAAAACTACAGACCAATATCCCTCATGAATATAGATGCCAAAAACTTCAACAAAATCCTAGCCAATAGACTGAAACAACATATCAAGAAAATCATTCATCATGACCAAGT
>NW_006921808.1:539783-564770 GCF_000298275.1 Orycteropus afer afer
AATCCTACTTCCGTAGTGATACTGCCTCAGAAACCCAAGGAGGGGTCGCTATGAGTCGGGGCCGACTCGACGGCAAACAACAACAACAACAACAGATATAGATATAGATAGATATATATTCCTAAATACTTAATCTTTTGGGTGGCTATTCCAAATGGCATTGTTTTTCTGATTTCCTTTTCAGAGATCTCTTAATTATTGGAAAGGAATGTGATCAATTTTTGTATGTTGATTTTTCTGCCCTACCACTTTGCTAAATCCTATTATTTCCAGTGATTTTCTTTTTGAGTATCTAGGATTGTCAGTGTATAGGATCACATCATCTGAAAATACAGGTAGTTTTACTTTGCCAATTTGAACACCATTTATTTCCCTTTCTTGCCTTACTGCTTTGGCTAGGACTTCCAATACAATATTGAATTGGGGTGGTGATAAAGGGCATACTTCTCTGGTTTCCATTTGCAAGAGGAATATTTTCAGTCTCTCTCCATTGAGAATATGTTGGCCATTGGTTTTATTTATATGCCCTGAATTATGTTGAAGAATTTCCTTTCTATTCCTATTTTACATTTTTATCAACAATGATTGGATTTTCTCAAATGCCTTTTCTGCATCAATTGATATGATCATGTAGTTATTTTTCTTTGTTTTATTTATGTGAATTATGTTGTTTTTCCATCATTGGTGTGTGAACCATCATTGTATATTCAGTGTGAATTCCACTAATTGTGATCTATTATTTCTTTGATATATTGTTGGATTTATTTGGCTAGAATTTTGTTGATAATTTTTGTGTCAATGTTCTTGAGGGATATCGGCTTGTAATCCCCCCCCCCTTTTTTTCTTTTGTGTCAGGATTATGCTTGCTTCATAAAATGTGATTAGTGGTATTCCATCCTTTTCTATATTCTGGAATAGTTTGCATAGAATTGGTGTCAACTCTTCTCTGTTTGTTTGGTAGGATTTCCCAGTGAAGCCATTTAGGCCAGGATGTTATGTTATTGGGAGGTTTTTCTGTTTCTTTCTTTTTAAAAAAAAAAAAAAAATGTTCAAATTTTCTAACTTAAATTGTGTTAGTTTGGGAAGGTAAAATGTTTCTAAAAATTTGCCCATTTCTTCTAGGTTTTCAAATTTGTTGAAGTACAGTTTTTCTTAGTATTCTGTTATTATCCTTTTTATTTCAGTAGTTTCTGTTGCAACATCACCTATTTCCCCTTTTATTCATGTCATTTGCATTTTCTTCTTTTCCTTTGTTAAATATGCCAATGGTTAGTCAATTTTATTAATCCTTACAAAACATCAACTTCTGGTTTTGTTAATTCTATTGCTTTTGCTGTTTTCTGTTTCATTTATTTCTGCTCAAATCTTTACTATTTCCTTTCTTGTGGTACCTATCAATTATTTTGCTGTTCTCTTTCTAATTGTTACAGATGTTAAAGTGTTGATTTGGGTTTTTCTTCTTTTTTGACATGTGCATTTATTGCTATAATTCTTCTCTGAACACTGTTTTTCTGTGTCCCAAATTTTGGTATGTTGTGCTTTCATTCTAATTTTATTCAAGGAATTTTTCAAGTTCACTTTTTTCCATTTCTTCTATTACCCAGTAGTGTTTAAGTAGGGTGTTATTTAGTTTCTATGCTTTTTTTTTTTTTCTCTCTTTATCTTGGTCGTCCTGGTATTGATTTATAATTTTATAGCATTTTGATCTGAGAAGGTACACGATAGTATTTTGATGTTTTAAAATTTATTGAGGCTTGCTTTGTAAACTAACATATGGTCTATTCTGTAGAATGTTCCCTGTGCATAGGAAAAGGATGTATATGGTGCTGTTGTAGGGTGGAGGGTTTTAGTTTTTTCTAGTTCTGCCCTTCATCAAAACTGCTGTATTAAAATACCCTAATATTATTGTTGAGTTGTGAATTTCTCTTTTCAGTTCTTTTAAAGTTTGGTTTATATATTTTCAGCCTCCTTCATTGAGTGTGTAAATATATATTATGATATATCCTCTTGTTGTATAGAACTTTTAATACATTTAATACAATGTCCTTCCTGTCTCTTTTACTGTTTTTCTTTTTTTTCCTTAGAATCTATTTTACCAGAAATAAATATTGCCTCTTCTGGTCTTTTTTGGTTACCATTTGCTCAGTGTATGTTTTTCCATCCTTTGATTTCTAGATTGTTTTCCATTATGTCTGAGGTATGTCTTTTGTAGACAGCATATTGATGAGTCATGTTTTCTTATACATTCAGCTACTCTATGTCTCTTGAGCAGTGCATCTAATCCATTTACATTCAGTGTAATTATTGGTAGATATGAGTTTACTTTTTTCATTTTGCTGTGTTTTTTGTGGGGTGGAGTGTTGATGGTTTCTTTCATATTTTTTCTGTGCTGAATTAATTTGT
The DNA here is from genome assembly GCF_000298275.1 of Orycteropus afer afer. NCBI lineage: Eukaryota > Metazoa > Chordata > Mammalia > Tubulidentata > Orycteropodidae > Orycteropus > Orycteropus afer. The sequence continues at coordinate 542,187 of NW_006921808.1, forward strand.
TTATGAAATTTCTTATCATTTATTTTGCTGTTATTGTTGTAGTGTTTACTGACACTTGATGATTTCATTTTTCATTTTGGTGAGAAGGTTTATCAATTTTCTTTGAGAGTCCTCTGTAATTTATTATTACGTCCCCAAGGTTAAACAATTCCCATTCTATTTTATATTGTCTTGACTTCTTCTCCATTTGGAATTCTGTAATTACTTCATTTATTCCCTATTTTTACTTTGTATTTACCATTAGTTACATATTGAGATCTCTGGTTATCTATCTTCAGTCTTGAAGGTTTATTTTATTTTTGATACTTTTATATCTGGGTTGATTTTTAGGTGATATTGTCATGTGTCTTAATCTCTGGTTGTTGTCATCAGCAGTTGCTGGTTTATCTAGACTTGTCCTAATTTTCCCTCCATATATGAAGGACAACTTTGCTGGGTATATAATTCTTAGTTGGCAATTTTTCTTCTTTCTGGATTTTATATATGTTATCCCATTGCCTTCTTGCCTGCATGGTTTCTGCCATGAAATCACAGCTTAATCTTATTAGTTCTCCTTTGCAGGTAATCCCCCCACCCTCTGAGCTGCCTTCAGGATTCTTTCTTTGTCTTTGTTTTGGAAAATTTGATTGTGATATGTCTTGGTTATTTTCATTTGGAATCTACCTTATTTGGGGTTCATTGATCTTCTTGAATGCATATCTTCCCACCTTTCATCATATAAGAGAAGTTTTTTTTCCCACAAATCTTTGACAATTTTCTCAGTGCTCTTATTTATTTGTTCATTTGTTTGTTTGTTTTAGTCTCTTCCTGTTCTGGACAGCTAATCACACATAAGTTATTCCTCTTGATAAAGTCCCAAATAATTCTTCACATTTGTTCATTTTTTGTTATTTATTTATTCTGATTGTTCCTCAAACAGATTAGTATTAAGAGATTTGTCTTCAATCTCACTAATTCTGTGTTTTATTGATTCAATTCTACTCTGCCTTCCCAAAGTGTTATCTATTTCTAAAGTTTTAGTATTAATCTTTTGGATTTATATTTGCTAGTTTCATGTGGTTCCTTATTTTCCATTTATTTTGTCAATTTGTTCTTTATTGTTTTTAATTCTCTAGAATTTTTTCTGTTTTCTTTTATTTTGTCTGTGTTATCCTAAAACTTTCTTTCAATTCATTGAAGGTGGTTAATTGTAATTCTTTTAAATTCTTTACCAGGTAATTCTAATAACATGTCTTCCTCCCAAAGATTTTCTGGCCCTTTATTTTGGTAAATTGTTTGAGCCATTTTGTCCTGTTTGTTTGTGTGTGTGTGTGTGTGTGTGTGTGAGAGAGAGAGAGAGAGAGAGAGAGAGATTTAAAGTTGTCTGCTGTCTCAGAGACATTGTTGTATTACTGCATTAATTTGTTGATTGTGTGTTGGATTGCTTCACTCTGATTTTTTTTGCTTATTTTGTTTTAATATATCCAAGCAACAGTGTTGGTTTGTTACTCTGAACAATAATCTGGTAGCTCTGGGGCACCCATTACCTGTCTCCAGGTGGATTTGGTAGCAGGTGGGAGTGTGGTGTGAGTTGCTGATCAGTGAAAAGTCAGAGCAGCTGAGGGCAGGCTAGGTGAGTGTTGGCCCAGTACCACTGAGTTAGTGGTGCTGGAGCAGGTGGTGGCACTCACCTAGTGGGTAGGTCAGCAGGTATGGCCTGATATGTCTGGGTAGAGTTTCTGACTCCAACCTGTTGGGGAAATATAGAAAAAGGGGGGAAAATAGGCTAGAGGGCAAAAAAAGGTATGGGATAAAAGTGGGCCATGGGAAGAGGGGAGAGCTTAGAAAAAATAGATAAAAAGAAGAAAGAAAGCAAAACAAAAATGCAGCACAGTAGTGGTGCAAGTGCTAAATGCCAAATATAGCTACACTGGAAATGCAGGACATTATGCTGAGTGAAATAAGTCAATCACAGAAGGGCAAGTACTATATGAGCCCATTAGTGTAAAAAGACAAAGAAGGGTTTGCTTGGGAAAGGGAACTCACCTAGTAGGTTACCAGGATGGGGAAGGAATGGGAGGAATTAATTTAGGCCTAGTTGGGGCTTACATGCTGACACGGGTAGGGGGAGGGTTATACAAGAAGGATATATGACCACCATGATAACATTGGTAAATGAGAGGACACTGAACTGTGCACATAAGAGATAGATGACAGATGCTAAAACCAACCAATGTGTCACAATACCACATTGCCATTAACAACAAACACTAGGCTATACAGATAAACACATAAACACCTGAGATGATTAGACAGGGGTCAGTGAATAGAGGTATACTCTAGACCAAGGATGGACTCAGCTGAGCCTAATCTTTTACAGACCCAGTGATATAAAATACCTGTAGTCCTTACAGAAACCATAGAAGACAGACACAGAGTAATCCCTCACAGACATCCCGACACTATGAGAGAGAGATCCAATTGAGCTACTACCTCAGGACCATAGTACTGGGGTACACCAGACTCAATTGGCACAATAAAATACATAAAAGCACCACTCTACATCCTACATTGGTGAGTAACGACTGGGGTCTTAAAAGCTTTCAAGCAGCCATCTACGATGCAGCTAATGGTAGAAGCAATCAGCCCTAGGACACAATGGCCCTCCAGACCAGAAGAACTGGATGGTGCCTGGCTACGAATGCCAACCACTCAGGAAAGGATCAAATCTGGAGATCCTGGATAAAGCAGGAGGGAAAACATGGAACAAAATCCAAAACCTCAATAATGACCAGAATTACTGGTCAGATGAAATCTGGTGAGACTTCCAATACTACGGCCCTGAGATACATTCAGTGCCTGGAATAAAATTTACCCCCAGGGGTGGGCTGTCAGCCCAGTAGTTAACAAGAGTACACACAGACCACCCAACCCAGGATGCCACACCCACCCATTCAATGGTAATACCTCCCTTAGTAACCAGACGGCTGGTGGTTCAAACCCACCAGCCACTCCTCGGAAGGAAGGTTGGGCAATCCTACTTCCGTAGTGATATTGCCTCAGAAACCCAAGGAGGGGTCGCTATGAGTCGGGGCCAACTCAATGGCACATAACAACAACAAAGAGCAATAGACCATGGGACACCAAAGGACCAACATTCAAACTGAGGAAATGCAGGACAAACGAGAGTGCATAATTATGAGGGGCATAGGGTGAGTGTTGCAGGGTAGGGAGGGGAGGAGACTGAGTTAGGGTTGGACATGATGAATAGGGAATGAAACTAATTGTACGTGTGACATAAAAAAAGAATAAATTCTTTTTAAAAAAGAAGAAAACAAGCAAAACGAAAATGCAGCCCAATAGTGGTGCAAGTGCTAAATGCTAAATATAGCTGCATTGGAAATGTGGCACTCTACTCACCACCAAATAGAGAGGGGCAGGGGTAGTACTGCTGAACGTCAAAGTAGGGGTACAAGGCACTCACTCAGCTAGATCAAATAAAAAGTGAGGGAAAGAGGTTAAAGGGAGATGCAGCAAGGCACTCGCTCAGCCAGATCAAATAAAAGGTGAAAAGGGGGTGGGGTGGGATGGGGATGGGGAAAAGGAAAGAACTGAGAAGAAGGGAAAACAAGAAAGTAAAAAATGAGGGGAAAATAAAAAACTGAAGCAAGTGTTATCCACAAAACACAATTGCAGCAGGAACATGGAGCTTGCTCCAGAGGAGTGTACACTGCCATCCACTGAGGGTACGGGCAGGCACTGCTGACCTTGGATGGGCATGTGGGCACCTGCTCTGTGGGACCAAAAAAAGAGGGGGAGAAGGGATAAAAGATGAAAAGGAAGAAAAAAAGTAAAGAAAGTGGAGGAAACAAGTGAGAAACGAAGGGCAGAACTAAGAAGGGGGCGAGGAGTAAGAAAAGAAAAGCACCAAAGTACTGAAAAAAAGGGCCAGCCACCAAACAGGGATGTACAGGAACAAAGCATGTGCTTCATGGGAGAATGCAACTCCAACCATGGAGGGGTGGGGAAGGTGCTGCTAAGCACATGGGCAGTGGAGGTGGGACTCCCACTCTTCAGAATCCAAATAAACGGGCAAAGAAAGTGAAAGTTAAAAAGGAAAATTAAAAAAAAAAAAAGAAAGGAAGGGTGGGAGGGAAAGAGAGAGAAGGAGGGAGAGAGGAAAGAGAGAAAGAAGGGAGGGAGGGAGGAAGGAACAGAGAGAGAGAGAAAGGAAAGAAAAAGAGAAAACTGGGGAGATGGAAGAACTAAGCAGAAAGATTTCCAGTACCCGCTGTGGGGGGAGTTTGACCTTGGCTACTTGGGGTAGGGTGTCTGGGATGGGGCTTTGCTTCTGGTCACTGGGAGGATGTGCAAGGTAGGAGTCCGAGGTGTCACACCTCTCTGGTCACCTGGTCACCAATGTGGGTGCTGGTGCTGTCCTGGGCAAGCAGAACCAGTTATCTGGTTCCTGCTCTAATCAAACATTGCTGGCAATAATTCAAAATGATTGTGTTGCACCAATTGCTATTTTACTGCTCCTTGTTCACTATTTTCATTCAGTTCTGCTTTTCTTTCATATTTGGACTACTTCTTCATCCTTCCCTTTGAAGCTTCAGAATATAAGATTGTCATCCATAGCCATTTCTCTTGTCATTTTTTCAAGTCTTTGTTGTACAGGGTCTGGATAGTGTATCTCCCTAATGTCCATCATCTTGAATCCTCCTCTCCCAAGGGTTTTTTTTTTTTTTTTTTGCTTTGTTTTTAAATAAACACCTGTCTATGCAAAGTGCCTAAGGCAGTTGTCTGCTAACCAGAAGGCTGGTGGCTCAAACCCACCAGCCACTCCTTGGAAGGAAGGTTGGGCAATCTGCTTCTGTAGTGATACTGCCTCAGAAACCCAAGGTGGGGTCGCTGTGAGTCGAGTCTGACTCGACGGCATATAACAACAACAAACAACATGCGTATCTCTGTATGCTGGTGTTTGGTGCTATTGGTAATGCAGTATTCTGCATGTAATAGTATTTGCCTCTATTGTCTATACCTTATGTGCATGTTTCCGTATCCCTCTTTTCCCCAATGTCATCATGCTGGTCACAGACTCTTTCCATACCATCCCTCCCCTCACCCAAATCAACATGTGACCCCCAAATAGTCTTAAATTTTCTCTCCCCTTCCTTTGTGTCCCCAGTAACCAACAAAGTGAATTTCCTTCCCTGAGTAAACCTTTCCTTGATGTGCTACCATAATGGGCTTGTACAATATTTGTCCTTCTGTCATTGACTTATAACACTCAGCATTATGTCATCCAAATTCATCCACATTATGAGATAATTCGTGTATTTTTCATGATTCTTAATGTTGCCTAGTTAAATCATTATGTAAATGTAAATGTACCATAGTTTGGTTATCCATTCATCTGTTGATGGGCATTTAGGTTGTTTCCATCTCTTTGCTATAATGAATTTTGCTGCAGTGAATATGGAGGTGCATATATCTATTCATGTCCTGTCTCTCCCCTCTTTAGGATATATTCCTAATAGTGGAATTGCTGCATTAAAAGGTATTTCTATTTTTAGCTTTTCAAGGAAATACCATATCATTTTCAATAATTATTGTACCATTTTTCAGTCCCACCAGTAGTGTGTGAGAGTTCCAATCTCACCACAATCACACTAGTATTTGTTATTTTCTGTCTTGTTGAATTTTGCTATTATTGATGGATGAGATGATATCTCATTATTATTTTGATTTTCAGCTCTTAATGGCTCATGATTGTGAGCATTTCCTCATGTGCTTGTTGGCCACCAATATATATTCTTTAGGGAAATGTCTGTTCACATCCCTTGCCCATTTTTTAATTGGGTTGTTTGCCTTTTTGGTGTTGAGGTGTTAACATTTTCTATAAATTTTGGAGATAAATCCCTTGTCAGATATGTCATAGCCAAATATTTTTTTCCAAATCTGTAGGTTCTCTTTTTCCTCTTTTGGAGAGTTCTTTTGATGTGTATAAGAATTCAATTTTTAAAAATTGAGGTCCCAGTCATCTCACTTGGATGTGCATTATGGTTTATGCTTGATAGGCTATTTATGTAATTGATTAGGGGCCCTAGATTTGCACCTGTTTTAACTTTGATGAACAGTATGGTTTTGTGTTAAATTTAAGTCATTGATCCACCTGGAGTTCATTTTTGTATATGGAGTGAGATATGGGTCTAGTTTTATTTTTCTGCAAGTGGATATCCAATTTTGCTGACACCATTTGTTAAAGAGCCTATCTTATCCCTATATAGTGAATGGCTTTTCATCCTTTGTCAAATATCATATGTCCATAGATGGATGGGTCTATTTCTGAATTTTCAAATCTCTTCCATTTGTCTGTCTATCATTGTCCCAATACCACCTTATTTTAACTACTGTGGTTGTATAGTAGGTTTTGGGATCTAGGAGTGTGAGACATTCTGCTTTGATTTTCTTCTCCATCAGTGCTTTGCTTATCCAAGGTCTCTTTCCTTGCCGTATGAAATCAGTGATTGCTTTTTTCATGTCCTTAAAAATTGCTGTGTTAGACTGGGTTCTCTAGAGAAGCAAAACCAGTAAATCTTATATGTATGTATGTATATATACATATATATATATATATATAGAGAGAGAGAGAGAGAGACAGAGAGAGAGAGAGAAATTTATCTTAGGAAAGTGGCTCACACACTTATAGAAGCTAGCAAGTTCCATGTTCTTGGACCAAACATTAAGCTGGAGGCTTTTCCTGACTCACGCAGCTGCACGGGCTGATGAGCTCAAGGTTGGCAGGCAGTGTACTCTCCAATGAATGATGAATCCAAGATCACCAGGCCAAATGTTAGATTGTTTGGTCATAGACAGTTGTAGGCAGCACAACAGGATCCCTATCCACAGAAGAGTGTCTCTTTTCCCAGGATGTCCATAAATATATTAGAAACAGACCACACACCTAGAGAAACTCCCTTTCAATGGATTGGCTGCTCAAAACATATACATCTGATCTCATCATGGGAATAACCACATCACCACTGTTTAAACCACTCAGAATTGTGGCCCAGCCAAGTTGACACACAACTCCAACTATCACAGTCCACCCCTTGTCAAATTAGTAGTTGTACACATCTCCTTAAACATATATATTCTCTAAATAAAGACAATTATAAAGCCATATTTCACCTAATATGATACCCTAACATGCATACAATCAAAACACATTAACACTGTTTATATTTCATAGTGCATAACATAAGGAAACAAAAAAATTGATATACACATACAATGAAGATATATAACAATCATAGTCCTCGTTTCTGCAACTGGTCACATGGTCATACTTGATATTCAGAACTACCTTCTTCTACTACCCATTCCATATTTCCCTTGCCCTCAGCAATCACCTCAGCTTATCTTGATTCTTTACCTGGTGGAGTGACCCAAACTTTCATTCCTGAAGGGTTTGAGCCATTAATCGTCATATCAGAATTGGGATGCTGCAGTTTTACATTGACTTTAATCACAGGGAGGTAGTACTAAGAGACATACTAAAGAATCTCCTGTATTCCAGACATATTCTTCTTTACTTTTATTATGTAATATCAATCCAATTTCCTGTTGTCAATCAGGATCTATCGCACTAGATAGTACAGTAAAGCCCTTCTTTGCCTGTTGATCCAGAGGCATGAGGAAGCCAAAATGGCCGGGTGGCATTCTTAACTTGCAGTTCAATGCAATCAATATTGTGTCTCCAGGTGGGAGTGTTCCTCCATTTAGGACTAAGATCTCCAGAATTTCATAGCATAGGATACCAGGGACAGGAAGCTTTTTTTTTTTTTTTTTGAGTGGGTCAGTAAGTATAATAGTGAGTGATACCTCTCCCATTTCCACTTCTTGCTTCCTGGACACATGAATCCTGGCTATTGAAGAAACAGCACTGTATATTGGATGCTAGCTGGTGCTGTCATTGTGTTTTAGTAGGACATTCCATCGTTCTATCAAGCCAGCTGCTTCAGGATGATAGGGAACATGTAAGACCAGTGAATTCCAAGAGCATAGGCCCATTGCCCCACCTTGTTTGTGTAAAGTGAGCCCCTTGATCTGAAGCAATGCTGTGGGATACCATGACAATGGCTAAGGCATTCTGTAAGTCCATGGATGGTAGTTTTGGCAGAAGCATTACATGCAGGGAAAGCAAATCCATATCCAGAATAAGTATCTATTCCAGTAAGAAAAAAATTCTGTCTTTTCCATGATGGAAGTGATCCAATGTAATCAACCTGCCACCAGGTTGCTGGCTGATCACCCCCAAGGAATGGTTCCATATCGCAGACACAGTGCTGGTCTCTGCTGCTGGCAGATTTGGCACTCAGCAGTGGCAGTAGGCAAATCAGCCTTGCTAAGTGGAAATCCATGTTGCTGAGCCCATGCATAACCTCCATCCATGCCACCATAACCCCCTAGGTTTCAAAGAGTTAGACCTTCACCAACTTGGTTCTGAAGTGTGGGACTGCTCATTTATGTGGGCCCATGGGATGGAGCCATAGCTGCTGCACAGGAGAGAGGGAGTAGGACTACTATAATCAAGAGATGGAATGATGGGTCCCTCCAGGCCAAGAAGGTAGGTTGCCACCCAGGAACTAGGGGATTAGAGCCACCCAGTGAAGGAGATCTGTATTTATATCAGCCATTGAAGACCTGTACAGTTGCCAAGTTGACAAGGGGTGGAATTGTGGTAGTTAAGTTTATGTGTCAACTTACCTGGGCAGCGGCAGGTTGTAGTATTCCCCATGATGAGACTGGTAAGCAACTTCATGGTGGAATCTACTGTGAGCAGCTGAGTAGCTGGCTTAGGTATACGGTCTACTTCCTGTATTCAAGGATAAGCCTTGGGGAATGGTCTCTAACTAAAGGCACACTTGAACACTGCATGTAGCCATGTCATTGTTCAGCAGCCTGCCATGTTCTGCCAACCTTGGGACTTTCAATGGATTTGAATTAATGTCCTGCTGTGTGGTTTGGTAACATCAGGACTGTGCCTTTTTACTTAACAACCTTGGGTTTGTCAGCCTCAGCAGCCAGCAGCTGAGTGAAGAAAAGCCTTCAGCTTCAGTGGGCTGGGAGCAGGAGGCAGAGCTGAAGCCCAAGGTTGAGGAGCTTTCACCCAGCCCCTAGAGCCTGGCACTTTGAACTTGGACTTAAAGCCTTCAAACTGTAAGAGAATAAACTCCTGATTGTTCAAGCATCCTATTTGTGGTATATTCTTGTCAGAGAGGCACTAGGTAACAAGAAAAACTGCTGATGGAGTCTGGATTGGGATTGCATTGAATGTACAGATTCCTTTGGGTAGTATTGATATTTTCACAATATTCAGTCTTCCTATCCATGAACGAGGCCTGTTCTTCCATTTGTGTACATCCCTTATAGTTTCTTGTAGTAATGTTTTATAGTTTTCCCTGCATAGGTCTTGTCTCCCTGATAAAACTTATTCCTAACTATTTTATCTTTTGGTAGCTTTTTGGTAGTTATTGTAAATGGTATTGTTTTCCTTATTTCCTTTTCAGAGAAGTCTTTGTTGATGCAGAAAAATCCAACTGATTTTTGTATATTGACCTTGTATCCTGCCACTTTGCTAAACTTTTCTATTAGTTCCAGCAATTTCTTTTGCTGAGTTTCTTGGGTTTTGTATGTATAGGATCATGTCACTTGTGAATAGAGATAGCTTTATTTTTCTTAGCCAATTTGGATGCCTCTTATTTCTCTTTCTTGCCTTATTGGCCTGGCTAGGCACTTGACTGCTAACCAGAAGGCTGGTGGTTCAAACCCACCAGCCACTCCTTGGAAGGAAGGTTGGGAAATCTACTTCTGTATTGATACCACCTCAGAAGCCCAAGGAGGGGTCACTATGAGTCAGGTCCGACCCCACAGCACATAACAAAAACAACAGGACTTCCAATACAATGTTAAATAAAAGTGGTGATAGGAGACAAGCTTGTCTCGTTCCTGTTCACAAGGTGAATACTTTGAGTCTTTCTCTGTTAACAATAATGTTAGGTGTTGGTTTTGCTTACATGTGCTTTATTATGTTGAGGATTTTCCCTTCCATTGTGCTGAGAATTTTGAACAGGAATGGGCATTGTATTTTATTGAATGTCTTTTCTGCATTGATTGATATAATCATATGGTTCTCTTTTGTTTTGTTTATGGGGTGGATTGCATCAATTGTTTTTCTGATGTTGAAGCATCCTTGCATACCTGGAGGGAATCCCACTTGGTCATGATGTATTTATATTTATATATATACTATTGGAGTCTATTGGCTAGGATTTTTCTATCTATATTCATGAAGGATATTGGATTGTAGTTTTCCTTTCTGGTGTTGTCTTTACCTGGATTTGGTATTAAAGTTATGTACTCCATCTTTTTCTATGTTCTGGAATAATTTGTGTAGTGTAGGTCTCAACTCTTCTCTGAACATTTGGTAGAGTTCTCCAGGGAAGTCGTCTGGGCCAAGACTTTTGTTTCTGGTGAGTTTTTGTATGACTTGCTCAATTTCTTCTTATGTTATGGATCTGTTCAAGTATTCTCTCTCAAACTGGGTTAGTTTAGGTAGGTCTTGTGTTTCTAGAAACTTGCCCATCTCTTCTAAGATCTTGAATCTGTTGGAGTACAGTTCTTCATAATATTCTGTTATGATCTTTTCTATTTCAGTTGGTTCTGTTGTGAGGTGTCCCATTTCATTTATTATTTGTGTTATTTGCATCTTCTCTTTCTTTTCCTTTGTTAAATTTGCCAATGGTTGGTCAATTTGATTAATCTTTTTGAAGAATCAATTTTTTTTTTAATTTTGTTGATTTTCTCTTTTTATTTTTCCTGCTTCATTTATGTCTGCTCTAATCTTTATTTCCTTACTTCTGGATACTGTAGGTTTCTTTTGTTACTCTTTCCCTAATTGTTGGAGTTTTGGAGTTAAAGTGCTGATTTTGATTCTTTCCTCTATTTTGATGTGTGCATTTATTGCTATAAATTGACCTCTGAGTACTGCTTGCTCTATGTCCTAAAGGTTTTGGGAAGTTGCATCTTCATCCTCATTTGTTTCTGGGATTTTTTTTTTTTTTAATTTCACATTTTATTTCTTCTGTTACTCAGTAGGTTTTGAGCAGTGTATTATTCTGTTTCCACATATTTGATTTGTTTTTCTTTTGTCTTTCTATTATTGATTTCTAATTTTATAGCATTGTGATCCAAGAAGATGCTTTGTAGGATCTCAATGATTTTTAATTTATTGAGGCTTGCTTTGTGTCCTAACATATGGTCTATTCTGGAGAATGATCTATGTGTACTACAGAAGAATATGTATTGTGCTTTTGTTGGCTGGAGTGACCTGTGTATGTCTATGAGGTCAAGTTGTTTAATTGTGTTGTTGAATTCTTCTGTATCTTTGTTGAGTTTTTTGTAGTTGTTTTGTCCCTCCTTGAAAGTGGTGTGTTAAAGTCTCCTACTATTATTGTAGAGTTGTCTATTTTTCCTTTCAATTCAATTAATATTTGCTTTATGGGTGCATAGACATTTATTATGGTAATGTCTTCTTGGTCAATTGATAATTTTAGCACCATATAATGTCCTCCTTTCTACCTTGTGCTGTTTTTCACCTTGAAATCTATTTTATCAGAAATTAATTTTGCCACTCCTGCTCTTTTTTGGTTGTCATTAGCTTGATTTTTTTTTTTTCCACCACTTAATTTTATTTGTTTTTATCTTTGTGTCTTAAGGTGGGTCTCTTATACACAGCATATCCATGGGTCTTCCTGTTGTAGCCAATCTACCACTCAACTTTTCTTGAGTGGTGCATTTGGTACATTCACATTGGGTGTGATTAGTGATAGGTATGAATTTATTGCTGTCATTTTATTTTGTTTTTTATTGTGTTGTTGGTGATTACCAAATGTTTTCCTGTGCTGAGTTCATTTTGTTATCAAGTGTAATTTCTCTTTTTCTTCATTATTGTTGGTTTTGTGTTTAGTAAGCCACTGTATGTTTCTTCTTTCTGAGTTTGCTTAGAAGGATTGTTAATTTTCTTTGTGGTTACCCTGAAGTAAACTCTTATCTCCGTAAGTTTGGAACAATCTGTTCTATAAAGTCATTGCCTTGTCTTCCTCTCCATCTGGAAGTTTTGTAATTATAACTTTTATTCCCTCTATTTGTGTTGCTGCTAGTGTCATCTGAAGATTGACTCCCTTGTTTCTTTATGTACATTTATTTTATGAGCTTATTTTGAGCATCTATTTCTGGTTTGGTTTCTCAGTGGTGGTATAAAGTGTCTTGATTTTAATTTGTTGTTCTCTGTTGTGGGTTCTCTATTGGAAGGACTTCCTTTAGCATTTCTTGTAGAGTTGGTCTAGTTTTCAAAAATTCCCTTAATTTCTGTTTGTCTGAAATTGTCTTGATTTTACCCTCATAGTTGAGGGACAATTTGGGTAGGTAAATAATTCTTGGCTGGCTATTCTTTTCCTTCATGGTTTTATATATGCCATCCCACTGCCTTCTTGCCTGCATGGTTTCTGCTGAGAAATCAGAGCTTAGTCTTATCAGTTATATATTGTAGGTGACATTTTGTTTTTCCCAAGTTGCTTCCAAGATTCCTTCTTTGTTTTTGGTTTTGGAAAGTTTAATTATGGTTATGATATGTCTTGGTGACTTTCTCTTGGGTTCTATCCTGTATGGGGTTCATTGAGGTTCTTGGATGGCTATCTTTTTTCCCTTCATAATATGGGATAAATTTTCTGATATTAAGTCTTTGACAATTTTCTCAGTAGTTTTCTTGTTTGTTTGTTTTGTTTTGTTTTCCTCCTCTAGTTCTGAGATTCCAATCAGTCATATGTTTTTCTTTTCTTGTCATCCCATATAACTCTTTGGTTCTCTTCATTTCTCTTAAATCTTTGCTCTGATTTTTCTTCATACAGGCTGGCATCAAAGGATTCGTCTTCTAGTTGGGAAATGTTTTCTTCTGCCAGTTCTAGTCTACTCTTTTATCCTTCCACTGTGTTATCTAGCTCTGTAATTTTAGTATTTATCTTCTGGATTTCTAATTGATGTTTTGTATAAGTTCTAATTGTGTATTTATCTTGTTATTTTATTCTTGAATGATTTTCCTGAATTCTTCCAGGGTACTATACATTTTCTAATCATTTCTTTTTATGGTTTTCTTTAGCTCTTGGAGAGTCACACACACACACACACACACATACACACACACATACACACACATAGATATACACATATATCTTCTGAATTCTTTCCCAAATAGTTCTATTGCTTGTTCTTCTTCTATGATAGATAATTCTTAGTCTGGGCTTTTATTTTGATTATCTTGTCCTGTTTTTTTTTTTTTTATTATTATTATTTGAGGTTTCTCTGTTGTTTCCTATACGTTTTGAAGTTGTCTTCTTTAATTGTTAGTTATGTATTGATTTTTTGACTCTGATTTTACATTTTACTATATCTCAAAGTGTGGAGCAGCTGTACTTCTTTGGGTATTAACTTGTGTATCCTGGGTCATTTTCTAGCTCTCACTTAGTTGGTAGAGTCACTGTTGTGGATGTGGGTGCAGGTCTCTTTTTGTCATGAAAAGGATTTGGAGTTGGGATGAGCAGGTGTTTTCAACTGTTTGTTGTTGATCCTGTGGCACAGGAGCTATTGGTGTTACCTAACTATTAGATAAGGCGTTCAGTGTAATGGCTCTGGTTTCCTAGTGGAAGTTTAATGTATTCCTCCTATTGGACATGGCAAGGGGAAAGGAAAAAAAAAAAAAAAAAAGGCTCCAGAAGCAAACCTCAGGATAGAAAGGCAGAAGGAGTTTTTCATGTTTGGAGCAAGATAATTCAGTCAGTGATGCAGGCATAGGCAGGGAAGCCGGAGTCCTTTGGAGAAATCATCTTCTCATGAGGATGCCCTACTGTCAGTCAAAGACATGCAGTTCCAAAACAAAAGGGGCCCCTAAGGATAAAGTACCACCACTTTCACGTGTATTGACAAGCCACAAAATCCCAGTAGACAGATCCACTCTGCACCAAAATGGGTCACCAAGAATTGAACCCAAGGACTTCCAGTAAGATGGAGGAATAGGCAGAAAAGCAACACAGACCCTCTTCAACAAATAAAAGAAAAAACAATTGACAGAGATACAAAAGATAATCCTGGATCCCTGAGCTTTGAAAGGAAATATACAGAAGTGGATTAGGCACCAACCAGTGGAAAAATCTGAACAAAAACAGTGAGTACAGAGATGGTCAGAGCTGTGAACTGTCAGCTACTCTGATGGGACCAACATCCTGAATATTTCCAAATGGTGTTTGGACCTGAGAATTGACCTAAAGATCAGTCCTGGTCACCAAGGACTGAAGGGATGACTGTGCTGGTGGCCTTTGATTAGGAAGAGAAACAGCAAGCAGGGAGACAACCTGAGCTGTTGACTTTCCACTGTCCAGAGGGCACAGCCATTTTGAGTGTTTACACGCGGCAGTCATTTTGGATATTTAAAGTGAATGAGGGCACAACCACTTTAAATCTTTACAAGTGGCAACAATTTTGGATTTTAAAGTGATAGCATTCTCATTGAGATTCCAGGGACCTAAGAATAGGCTCTGTTTGTCAAGGTTGGTAGGGACATAAGAGAGGCTGACCACAGGAAAGGGGACAGGTGATGAGTGTATAAATGCTGTCAATTAGCAAATAGAAGAGCACAGTACCCTGCTTGCATAGATAGCATAAAAAGAAAACAAAAATTGTGGGGAAGTCACTTTAACATATAATCACCAATTAAATATAAACACAAAACCTCACAATGCCTCAGAGACAACAGAGCATCACAGTCCACACAAAGAAGCAAGATAAATCAAGAGAAACAAGGGACAAGAATACAGACCCAAAACACATCCTTGAGGAAGATGCAGCATTGGAACTCCCTGATAAGTAATTCAAAAGAATTGTATTTAGGTATCTTCAATGAATTGAGAGACAGATCAATGAAAACACAGAGAAAACCCTAGAACAATTTCAAAAGACAATAAAAGAACAAAATGACAAAATAAATGAAAAATTAGAAATGATACAAAATCTACACACAGAAATCCAGAAGATTAATACTAAATTTTCAGAAATAGATAACACATTGAATGGGCAAAAGAAAAGAGTTGAATCAATGGAAGACAGAATTAGTGAGATTGAAGGCATATACCTTAATATTTCTTTGGAAAGGGATCAATCAGAAAAAAAGATCAAAACAAAATGAAGAAAGCCTAGGTTCATGTGGAATATCATCAAAAGGAAACCTACATCTAATCAGAATTCCAGAACAGGAAGAGACAAATAAAACCACAGAGAAAATTGTCAAAGATTTGTTGGGAGAGAATTTTCCTGGTATGTTGGAAGATGAGAATATATCCATTCAGGAAGTCCAACAAACTCCAAACAGGATAGACCCTAAAAGAAAATCACCCAGACATATCATCATCAAACTCACCAAAACCAAAGACAAATAAAAAATCATGAAACAGCATGGCAAAAATGAAAAGTTACCTACAAGGAACAACAAATAAGACTAAGCTCAAATTTCTCAACAGAACCATACAGGCAAGAAGACAAAGGGATGGTATATATAAAACACTGAAAGAGAAAATTTTCCAACCAAGAACTATGTACCCAGTAAAATAGCCCCTCAAATATGATGGTAAAAGTAGGACATTTCCAGATAAACAGAAATTAAGGGAATTTGTTAAAACCAGACCAACCATACAAGAGATGCTAAGGGGAGTCCTTTGGACAGAGAAGAAACAACAGCCAACAACTGACCATTAACATACATGATGACATAACCCAGAAACCAACCCAGCTATGGAAGTATCCAAAGTAAATAAGCCTACAAGACTGTAAACAGGGACATAGAGACATCAATTGACAAATGAAGACAACTACAAACCAAAAAGAAGGAAAAAAAATTGTGTTGTTACAGAACTTCTAGATGGTAGCAAAGTCAAGACAACTACAAGATAGAACGGACTGTTCTAAACTTGAGAAGAAAACTATAAATCACAAGGAAACCTCAAAGGAAAATGATAAACCTTCACATCAAAAAAGAAGACCAGCATAAATATTCAGCAAATACTAAAACAATGGCAATGAAGAAAGTGATAACATGATTCATAAACAAAACGAGCTCAGCAGCATAGAAAATTATATGGAACAAAGAAATAGACACCATGAAAAATCACATAACAAAAATAACAGCAACAAATTCATTTTTGCCAAAAATTACATATTGGGCAAGGGACTTATCTCTACGATTTATAGTGGAAGAGTGGATGACCAAACTATGGTACATACACATAATGGAATGCTATGTAGCACTAAAGAATAATGTAGAGTCTGCAAAGTACCACATAATATGGATGAATTTGGAGGACATTATGCTGAGTGACATAAGTCAATCACAGAAGGACAAATATAATATTAGCTCATTATTGTGGAGAGTCAAGGAAAGGTTTATATGGAGGGAAACTTTTTTTGTTGGTTGCCAGGGAGGGGTGGGAGGGGAGGGGAGGGAACACTTCAAAAATTAAAAAAAAACATTGACCCATGTCACTTAGTTTTGTGTATTTCACTGTACATAAATTATATTTCAATAAAATGCATTAAAAAAAAGAAAGAAAAGTAAAGAACTGGACCCTAACCCACTGCCATGCACCTGTTCTGGGGCTACACCTACTCAAAGATTCTTCCTTTCCCCCACTCCTTTCCAGACTCCACAGCAGCCCAAGTCAAGGGGGGTTTTGATCTCTTTCTCAGTAAGAATCTCATTCTCATTCAGAGCCACACTTTACCTGGAAAAACTCCCAGTGTGTCTGTTCTGAGTTTCCAATGCCAGTGGGTTGATGATTTTTTTTTTCTTTCCTTCCCTCCTCCTTGACCTTATTTGTATTTCTAATGACTCCTCTCCTTCTCTGTCTCAGTGTCCATCTCTGTCTCCACCTACACTGGCTAGACTTGTTCATTTCTTTTTCTCCATCGTTTGATCTGCTCTCTTTCTTCACCCTCATTGAATCTAATACTTTATCTTCTCCTTAGTTTCTCATAAGTCCAGCATCATTGTTTGTATTTGCTTTACCTAGTAACTCGGAATCTCATTTGGAACAAGGACTATACTGCATGCTATCTGTGCAACACCATCTTCTTTCAGGCCATGAAGAAAGGGTTTTTATGCACAGCATTATCAATAAATCTTCATAATGTGTCCCTAAGAACAGATATGAATGAAAAACCAATTTTAATAGCAGGTCCTCAGGAAAGCCTGTTCTGTGATTGTCTTATAACCACCTTGTGACTATGACTCAGGGTTGCATGATCATTTATGAGAGCTTAAAATCAGAGGCACTTGGTGTGTGCAAATAGAACAGTCTGAAAGTGGTGACTTAACTCCATTTTGGCCTTGGCATGAGGTGAGAATCCATGTTGAATTTTAAAGCTGCCTTTTCTAACAGCACTTCCATAAATAGTAAAGGAGACTCTGAAGATGGTGCATACTACAATCTATTCCCAGTGAGTCTTCTCACTATGGTCAAACAGATTCAAGATGTGTCAGCTTATACCCAAAGGGTCTTGATGCACAGCATTATTGATATATCTTTACAATGACCCACAGAAACAGAAATCATTCATAAAACAATATTTATAACAGGTTATCTTAAAAAACTGTCCTGCCATTGTCCTGTGACTATGTTATTATAAACTAAAGTGTGCATACACTTGAAATAGTGTACTCTTAGCCAATTATGTAATCCCACTTATGTGCTATCCACCTATCCCTGCTAAAGTCTCACTTTTAGGTATCCTGCCTTTGACTCCCTGATTGTCTTTCAGCCAATTATGATTTTGTAACTTTTAGTTAAGGCTCCAACTGTACAAAAATGTTTCCTTCCTCATTGTCCGGTGGAGCAGCCATCTTCACTTTGTGAATTTGGACATCTTCGCAGTCTGGACCATCCCTATCCCTCAAAAAACCTCTTTTGCTTTTACATAAGCAGTCTCCATAATGCTGCTCCACAGCAATCATGAGTCAGCTTCAGCAACCATATAACCAGGTGATTGAAGCCCCAAAAGCAATCCTATAACCTTTTTTAACTTGCAGTTGTGTATGTATCCCAATTGTTGAAATTTCCCCACTTCTATAATCCCACCTGTGACAGTGATGAATTGACCTGTCATCAATCATAATCTAATGATGATATTCTCTGTCCTATATAGTATATAATGAACACCATGACTATATTGAGCAGATTCCTTCTGCCTATGTAAGGGGTACATGCTAATGGCCTCCCTTGTTTGAATGATTGTCTTTGTTTTTTGTCCCTAACATGTTTAAGGCTTAAGAAAAGGGTCTCTGTAAACCATTTTCTGGTTTGGGGCCTTTCACCCTAACACAGAAGGAAGAAAGGAAGGAGGGAGGGAGGAAAGAAGGGAAGAAATTGAGGGATGAATGAAAAGAGGAAGCCTAGAAATAGGGAAATTTTGAAAGATTCCTGGTTTATGATAAAAGAGTTAACATGGAGGATATGCCAGCTGAGGAAAACCAGCCCCTTCCTAGCATCTGGGGCTACAACTCCAGCCCCATAGCCAAGCCCTCAACACCACAGTGAGCAGAGCCCTTTCTTTGAATGAGGACTCACAGTCCTCTGAAAGCCTGAGGTGGGGACACTTGCTCTTTCCAGCAACCACTGGTAACAGAGGTAGATAAGGACTAGAATGCAGGATGAAGACACAGTCCCAACTCTTCGGGAGCCCCTTGTTAATTCTTGGGACATAGACATAACTCATGGGAAGAAGAACCATACTCACAAAGACAACTAAATAGTCACTCAGGTATCAAAGACATTGCCAAACATTACTAAAAAAAGGTAGGGTCAGTTTCTCCTTCATTGGTCATGCCCCACATCCTACGTCACTGTTACATCACTTCTGTACTTTATCATGAAAACCAAATCATGCCTTAGTTCTTCAGTCAAATTAGATCAGACCAGTTTCCATCCTCTCCCTCTCCAATCTCTTAAGGTCCCTTCCTAGTGATGCTGACCCAGGATATGATCCTACCCCCAGGTGTCTTGCCCAAGAGGCAATGGAAATCTCTCACATACAATCTGGGATAGACCTTCCTTTCTGTGGCATCCAGACACATGCCCTGAATCCATCCAGACTCGTGGCACTGGAGTCTACCTCGGTCACTGCTTCAAAAATCTATTTGAAATCTAGCCAGATATTTCTTCCTCCTTCTACTCAGCATCTTTTTCACCAGGGAGGAGGATAGGCAAAAATAAGGAAAATTCTACATAAGGCAAACTAAGAATACTAGGCTAGTTTCAAAATAGGGATCAGAACTCTGTAACCTGTCAACACCATACTCCACTGTCACCATGCTATACTTATTGTAGAGATTGAAATCTGAATACCCCACATCTCCTATCTAACTAAACTCCCTTTAATCATTCAGCACATTTCTCATAATGATGAACATTTATGAAATCAAACGTCTTGCAATTAAACTCCAAAGAAACTTACCAGACATCAGGCAGAGAAGAATGTCTAGGGAAAGTTGGCTTTGCTTGTATATGGAAGAAGGATAAAAATAATAGAAGGTACGTATCCATCTAATATTGTTTTTAGTGCCATTGAGTCAGCAACTTTATATTCAATAGAATGAAACATTACCTGTCCTGTGCCATTCTTCATGATTGTTACTATGGTTGAGTCCATTGTTGTGCACATTGTGTAGTGCCTTCCAACCAAGGCACTCAACTTCCAGCACTCTATCAAACAATATTCTGTTGTGACCCATAGGGTTTTCATTGGCTAATTTTCAGAAGTAGATCACCAGGCCTTTTCTCCTATCCTCTCTTAATATGGAAGAGCCACAGAAATCTGTCCACCATGATGACCCTGTCCATCAGGATGTCCCTGTTAGTATTTGAAATACCTGTGGCTTAACAACAGCAACATGCAAGCTACCACAATATGACAAACTGACAGACAAGTGGTGCAACCAGTCCTTTCAATTGATTATCTGCTTTGATAGCATCACATAAATTTTATCTTAAATACAAATTTCTAATCTTCATTTAGAATGTCTTCAAAAAGACAGTATTGGAGCAAGAATTCATCATGCCTTCTGGAGAGAGCCATTCATTTACCAGGTGGTGCAATTAGAAGCAACAGAAGCTACCACCCCCATACACACCTCCTACCATCCCACCCCCAACACAGACTGCCATATTTCCAAAGTTAACAGAGGAAGAGAGGCCATCACTCAGGAGTAGAACAGCCATATGTTAAAAACATCAGACTGATTCTCAAGACAGGCTGCTTTAGTTCTAGCAATATATGTTAATAAAGAAAAAGGAAAGCTAAGTTTAATCAATGGAAAAGGCAAAAGAACTCTTGCATTTTTGAGATGCTTGAGACTATATTGACAATCCTAAGTGCTCCCAGAGGTACACATCACAGTCCTCCACAGTGCAGGTCTTCAGGGGCTCTAGGCTACTTTGGTCAGTGCCACGATGGAGAAAGACATTCAATGCCAAGTAGGAAGAAGGCATATTCAAGCATTAGTCTTGATTCTTATTAGAAAAGAAATCTAATGATTTAGATAAAGGCATACTCTTTCAGTAGTCAAAGATCATTTTGTAAAATGCTATAGCCACTGTGGAAAACAGTTTGGTGTCTGCTCAAAAAAATGTACATAAAACTATCATACGACCTAGGAATCCCAGTTCTCAAAAAAAAAAACTCATTGCCATCCAGTTGATTCAACTCATAGCGACCACTCCTTGGGTTTCCAAGGTGGTGTCACTATGGAAGTAGATTGCCCAATCTTCTTTCCGAGGAGTGGTTGGTGGGTTTGAACCTCCAGTCTTCTGGTTAGGAGTCAAATGCCTTAGGCACTACGCCACCAGAGCTCCTATCCCAATCCTAATTATACGCAGAAGAAGTGAAAGCAGGAATGCAAACAGAAGCCTGTACAACAATGTTCAGTGCAGCACTTTTCAAAATAGTCAAAAGGGGAAAACAACAGTAATGTTCACCAACAAATCAATGGATTTATCACACATTGTGTGATATATACACACAATGAAGTAGAACTCATCTATAAAAATAAATGAAGTTCAGATGCATGTCACAACATGGATGAACCTTGAGAACATAATATTAAGTAAAGTAAGTCAGTTCCACAAAAACAAATACTGTATGGTCTCACTTCTATTAAATAACTTGTTCTTGTTGTTGTTATGTGCCGTCGAGTCAGACCTGACTCATAGCGACCCCTCCTTGGGTTTCCGAGGCAGTATCACTATGGAAGTACATTGCCCCATCTTCCTTCTGAGAAGTGGCTAGTGGGTTTGAACCACCAGCCTTCTGGTTAGCAGTCAAGTGCTTTAGCCATTATGCTACCAGAGCTCCTTAAATAACTAAATGTATATAAACTAAAGATTATTATTTGTTTATCAAGGGTGAGAGGAATAAGGAAAAGGGAAGTTCTTGCTTAGAAGAGTACATGTATATTTATGGAAGTGGAATAATTTGGAAAAGGATAGTGAAAATGATTGCACAACTTGAAGAATCTAATCAGTCATTAAATTATAAATGTATAAAAAGTTTAATTGCCATATGTTATGTTGTGTATATTTTCACCATAATAAAAAAAAATCACAATAAAAATACTGATTTCATTTAATACAGCACTTCTACTTTTTTCTAAAATGAAATTATGTAGATGATATGTCTTGCAGTATGACATTTCATTTGATTCAAGAAAATCCAGTATAGTAGTGGAGGATCTACTAGGGATCAGGCACTGTTTTCCATGACCAGCCATATTTCTTGTCCAAAATGCGCTCACAGATGTGTGGATGAGACAGATGAGTAAGCAAGACTAAAATGGAGATACATGTGGGTCTTCAGGAGCACCCAGCAGATATTCCAACACCTTGTTTGTAATATTAGGGGAAGTTGATTTCTAAGCCAACCACAAAAGGTGATGAGTTAGCCAAGACAAGAATTACAGGATGGATTACAAGGCAGTGGACACAGTATATGGCAAAGTCAAAGGACAAATGAGAGGGTGACACTTTGGGGAGAATATAAGGAATTTCTTTTGGCTGGAGTACTGAGAGTCGAGTGAGAGAATGACATTTGTCTTAGTTTTTTACTGCTGCTGTAACAGAAATACCACAAGTAGGATACTTAACAAACAGAAATTTACTCTTTCACAGTTTAGGAGACCAGCAGTCCTAATTCATGGTGCCAGCTGTAAGGGAAGGCTTTCACTATTGGCTTCAGAGGAAAGTCCTTGTCTCTTCAACTTCTGCTTCCTGGTTCCTTGGAAATCTCCGTGTGTGTTGGCATCTCTCTTCCCCATCTTTGCCTGCTTTTATTTTCTTCTATATCTCAAAAGAAATTGACTCCGGATAGACTCAACAGTAATCCTGTTTCATTAACATAACAAAGACAACCTATTCCCATAGGGAATTTTATATATATATATATATATAT
>NW_006921808.1:570960-577275 GCF_000298275.1 Orycteropus afer afer
TTCTGGGTCTGTATCCTGCTCCCTTGTTTCTACCACTTTATCCTTCTTCTTTTTGTGGACTCTGATGGTCTGTTGTTTCTGGGGCATTGTGACGTTTTTGTATTTATATCTCTGTTAACTGTTTGTGAAGAGCTGCCAAGGGTTGGTCAGGCTTTTCTCAGTGGTTTTTTTATTGTTGGCCCATTGGTGGAGAAGGAGGAAGTGGCTCTCGCTCAGTAAGGAAAGTCGCAGGAGGTGTGGGTGTAGTTGTGTCTTATGAGGACTGTTGTTGTCTCCCACTCAGTTAGACACAAATTACAATTGAATAACCATCAAAAAACTAAAATCCCATGGAAGAAAAACAGACCATGTAATCACACATGAACAATAACCAAAAAAAAAGAGAAAAGGGAGAACAAAAGAAGAAGAAGAAAAAACAAGCAAACCTGGAATATCTGGGAATGGGACACTAAGAAGAAAAAGAAAAAAAGTAGGGAAGGAGAATAATAAATGAATAAATAAATAGGAAGATTGAAAAAAAAAAACAAGGAATGGGGTTAGTCACGAGAAAAAAAAAATGGGGAAAAAACAAACAAACAAACAAACAAAAACCCCTTAAATTGGGGGGGTGGGCAGAATTTCAACCAGGCACAGGGAAAAGAAAACTGCTGAAAACTAGGACCTGGTAGGTGAAGATTAAGAATAATAATAAAAAGGACAAAGGTATTAATAATATTATTTGGTTTGAAATGGACAAATACAAGCAAACTAATCACCAGGAAAAAGAAAGTGAAAAGGAATAAATAGAAAAAGAAAGAAAAAGAAAATAAAAATAAAAAAATTGGTGGAGGACTGCGTAGGGCACCCAGGCTCCGTCTGAGCACACAGGCTGTGATGGAGTTCTTGTGGGCCCAGAAGGTAGGTGGGAGTGGGGATGGCCACACCTCTGTTTACCAAGTGGGTGTAGGGTGTAGTAACAAGAAGAATGTCGTACCTTTTCAGTCTTGCAAGCCCTGAGTGTCCTTGGGGTTGCTGGAAAGCAGAATGTGATTTTAAGCCCCAGAAATCCGTGAGAGCACTGTCTCTTTAAATATCCAAAATAGTCAAGCCGTTTTTTAAACCTTCAAAATGGCATCGGCCTCCGGACTGGAACAAGTCCACAGCTCAGCCCACCTTTCTCTTCACCTTCCCCGTTTGTTCCCCAGCCACCGTACACAGTCCTCCGTGCAGTCCCTGGCTAGAAGGGTGATTTTTAGGTTAATTTTTAGGTCCTACCACCACTCTGGAATGCCCAAGCCGTTTGTGCCATCAGGGGCTCTCAGGCCCTGCCAGACCGCAACTCTGTATGTCTCCTTTTTTGGTATTTTCACGCAAATTCTTCTGCTAGTTGGGGTTTAGTCTACTGCTGTATCCTTCCCTTCAAGGCTCAGGGGTCCAAGATTATCTTCTCTGTCTGTGTCAATTGGTTTCCCCTTTCTTTGTTGAAGAGGGTCTGTGCAGTCCTTCTGCCTAGTGCGCCATCTTGCAGGAACTCTCCCACAGGGAATTATAACCACAGGCAAACAGGTTAGGATTTACAACACATATTATTGGGGGATACAATTCAATCCCTAACACTGGAGAAGTAAATTCAGATTGTGAAAATCCAAAAAATATGCCTCAGTCTTTGTCATAAAAGAATTTAGAGCACAGAGGTGATGTAACAGATTCACAAATATAAAGTGCAAGGTATGCAGCACAGAGGATGAGTTGGAGGAAGGCAAATCAGAGACCAGGAGAAGCTTTTGTAACATTATAGGTGAAGAATACTGGGGTCTAGAACCAGAGTGATGATGCTAGGGATGGGAGAAAGGAATGGTTTGAGGAATATTAGGAGGCAACATCAAGAGGCATGGGAAATTGATTGGATGTGGAAACGGAAGAAGGTAAAAAGATGCCTTTGGTGCCTGCCTGTATAGAATGCCCATTCACCAAAGTAAGGCAAACAGGTTCAATGGTAATTAGTTGAGGTTTCAATTTCTTATTATCTGACTTGTGATTTGAAAATATATCCAGTGATCAGCATGTCTTGAACAGCAACAGTGTGCCAGGCATGGAGCTTGACCATAGGAAAAGAGAAGTGATAGACCTTCATAGAATTCTCAGGCTAGGGGAAAACTCAGCCCTAGATTCCATACTATCTCTTTCCAACTAGCCTTGTTACCTGTCATAGCAGGCCTGTGACAGCTTCCTCAGTGCTGTCAAGTTCTGGTTTCCTGGTTTCAGAGCCATTCTCCCCTCTTCCCCATGTAAGCCTGGTATTTTGTAAGTGAATGGCCCTATTTTGGTAGCAAGCACTGAGTGGAGCCAGATAGAGAGAAAAGAATCTGCACCTCCATGGATAATGTCCGTGCAAGATTCTCCTTTCAGTTTTGGACTGCAGGCCAGGTTCCAAATGGGTGTCCTCCAGATATCTTAGACCAGAGCAATCTCTTCTCTCTCTATCACACAAAACTTGCACCCACCCACACACACACACCCCACACTCACACATCACATGTACACATTCACACATCAAACGTACACATTCACACACACTACACATACTGCACATATCTCACACTTACATCACATTAAAAGACAGTACACTCATACCACACACACCACTCACGCACACATCTCACTCACAAACACACATATACACACACCACATACATATACATCCACACATGCACACCCCATGTAGTGATGTACACATCACACATATATACCACGTACACCACACACAACTATACAACACACTCACACAACACACACATACATATGCAAAATACACACAAAAAAACACATATGCACCACATACACCACACAACAGAGACTTAGCTTCTCTAAAATTCACAGCAACATCAATGAATATGTTTCCCTGTTTATTCACCAGCCTCTTTTGCTTCTATATTACAGCCCCCAAGGTTCATGTATAAAATAACAAGATCACAGATTGCAAAGGACCTTGCATAATTGAAAGCACCCTTTCTGCTATGAGAAAGCAAACAGAGCTCTGAATTACACTAGTTCCCCACTTTGCCTCCCATCCCAGTGAACTTCCAGAATAGGGTCACATCTCCATCTCTTCCCCAGCCTCATTGCAGTCACGGTGCTGGCCAAGAGTAGCCATGTCTGTGGGCTGGCTGGTCCCTGGAGGAAGCACTGTAGAGAAGCAGAGCAAAAATATCATATGGCCTGGCATCTCTACCTGCTGCACCAATGCCAGCCATCCAATTTAACTGGGCTAGACCACTGTTCATCCAATCAGTCCCCTCCTGTAACCTCTTCCACACTTCCTTCTCACCTCTCTTCTAGTTCAACTCCAAAATCACCTCCACTGAGAAGTGATATCTCTACCTCTGTCTCTCTCGTTTAGGTAAGTTTATGGTGTTTAAATGGTGTCCTCAACATGCAGACCAACAGAACAAAATTGAGAACCCACAAATAGGTCCATCAACATATGTTCAGCTGATCTTTGACAAAGGGCTGAAATTCATTAAATGGAAAAGAGATAGTCTCTTTAACAAATGATGACAGCAAAACTGGATAGCCATTTAGAGATAAATAAAAACAAGGTCCATACCTCACACCATATACAAAAACTAACTTAAGATGGATTAAAGACCTAAATGTAATATCTAAAACTATAAAGATCAAAGAAAAAATAGGGACAAATTTAAGGGTCCTAATTCATGGCATAAATAGACTATCAAACACAACCAAAAATGCACAAACAGCAAAAGATAAACTAGATGGCTCAGACCTTCTGAAAATTAAATTCTTATGTGCATCAAAAGACTTCACCAAAAGAGTGAAAAGAAGTTCTGGGTCTAAAATGGCAGAGTAGGGAGATATACTATCTAGACCTTCTACAACAAAGACTCAAAAAGCACAAGGGAAAGAGCTACAGGTGACAGACAGTCCTGGATCCCAGAGCTTCAAAGGAAAGTATAAAGAAGTAGGTAGGAAACTGATGAGAGGAAGGGACTGGATGGAAACAGTGAAAAAAGAGTAATAAATTGTCACATTGTGACTATTTTGAATTATTGCAAGTAGTATTCCAATCAGAGCAAGAACCACACTACCAGCTCCACTTCCCCTTGACTTCACCAGCATCAACATCAGAGATCAGGTGACCAGAGAGGCATGTCCTCCCCTCTTACCTTGAACAACCTCTCAGTGATCAGAAACATGGCCCTCCCCACTCCCACCCACTGATTCAAACTTCCCCAACTGCCAGTGCTCGGCTGCTTTTTTGTTTTGTTTTGTTTTTAATCTTTCTGCTTAGTTCTTCAATCCTTCTGTCATACCCAGAGTGAGAGCCTCACCCCTGCTGTTCACATGGTTAGCAGTACCTGTCTGCAATCCTCACTGGCTGAAAGTACACTGTGGAAGGGGGAACACTACATTCTAGCACAGCTGTATTTGGTGGCTGGCTTATGCAACAGTACTGTGCTTTTATTTTGGTTTCTTTCTTCTTCTTTTTTTTTTTTTTTCTTCTTAGTTTTTCCATTTTCTGTCCTTTGATTTCCTCTCCCTTATCTTCTTATATTTCTTCCTTTTCACAATACCCTTTTTCCCTTTCTTTTCTGTTTCCTCTTGTCCCTGCTCCCACCTCTGTGGTCAGCAGCACCTGCCCCCATCTCTCTCTGGATGGCATTGTGAGCTCTTCTGGAGTAAGGCCTGTTTTCTGATGCAGCTATGATTGCAACTTATTTTTTCACTCTCTCTCTTTTTCCTATTTCTTTCTTCCTTTCCTACCAATACTTCTCTGCCCCCCCTTTTTTCTTCTTCTTCTTTTTTGTTTTTCTTCTACTTTCCATTACAATTTTTAAAATTTTCCTTCTTCCTTTTTTTTTAAATCTGATTGAGTGAGTACCTTGCCTCCCACCACCTCCATATTTAGTAGTACCACCCCTGACACTTTGTATTTGGTACTGCATGCTCCCATGGAGCTAGTGCCCCATTTCCAAATGCAGCAATGTTTGCAGGCTATCAGTTGTGTCTGTATTGTGCCACATTTGTTTCTTATTTTTATTGTTAATGCTTGTCTTTCTGCCTTTTCTCTTTTCTCTTTTCCTTTTTCCTCTTTTTCTTTCTTCTTCTATCTCCCCTCTCCCCTTCCCCCTGGTTATTTATTCTTTTCTTACTTTTTTTTTTTCAATCTCTTCTCCTCCATCCTTCTACTTCCTCTTTTTTTTTTTTCTTTCTGTTTTTCCTCAGCAGTTGGGAAAAAGTGACCTTACCCAACCATACCCACCCAGACCTGATGTCCCACCCATGGGGTGAGTGCCACCACCAATTCCAGCCTACTGGACTGATGACAGAATGTGGCCAACACTCATCTAGCCTGCCTTCAGCTGCTCTGCATGGTCAGTGATCAGAGACATGCACCCATACTCTCACCTGTCACCAAATATACCCAGAGACAGATAGTGAGAGCCCCAGTGTTACCAAATTAGTGACCACAAGCTCAACTTCTCTGTTGCCTGAATATATTAAAACAGGGGGAAAAAATAACAGGGTGAAACAAACCAACATGCAATCAACAAATTAATGCAGAAACACCACAATGTCTTGAACACAAAAGACAACTTCAAGTCACACCAAAATAACAGGATCAGATACCTCAAACAAGTGATTTAAGTACAGGACCAGAAAATCTTCCAGAAGAAGAAATACCAGTGGAATTACCCAATAAGGAATTCCAAATGTATACCAAAATATATTGAGAGGGAGTTTGAGGGAACTACAGACAAAATCAAGGAAAACCCAGATAAAAATCAAAAAGAATTCAAAACAAATTGACAAAATAAATTGAAAATTAGGAAACATATTCTGGACAAGGAGAGACCCAACATTGCATCTAGATGGCTGCTTGCAAGCTTTAAATATCCCAGTCACTACTCACAAAAGTAAAAGGTGGAACAATGATTTATGTTTTATGTTATGCCAATTGAGCTTGATGTCCCCGGTGACTATCGTCCCAAGCCCAGAGGTTCAATTACTCACTCCTGCAAGGTAGCTGGCTGTGATCAAGAAGTGACTACAACCGTATCACTTGTCAGCTCTGCTATACACCTGGGAATTCTTACAGAACATACAAATACACTTGTAGAACCATTGTCTGCCAACCCTATACATGGTCTTGGGTACACTTCCTGCTGTATAGACACACCTAATAGTTTAGCCTGTCCACCCATCTATCCACCTGTATATTCTATTTTACTATTCTTTAAACATTCTGCTTTTCTGTCCACCCTTTTTCCCCAGATATTTTTGGAGTTTTTTCACTTTTTCTCATTATCTTTC
>NW_006921808.1:577423-595511 GCF_000298275.1 Orycteropus afer afer
TTTTGTTATCTTGCTTTTATTTATTTATGATTTATTATTTTTGTGGTGTATTTATTTATCTATCAAACTGAATAGGATATAGCAACCATGCCCACAAAACCCAATCATACCTGCACCTCCTGCTGCCTTATCCACTGAGTAGGACCACTACTTGCTTCTGCACTGACTAACAAAGGATAGATACTAACAAACTATTAAAGGTAAGAAAAATAAGCCAATACTAGCTCAAATTACCCTCAACTTTCCTTCAAGAAGAGCTAACATAAATCTGTGCACCCTCATTCTTTATCACACCCACCAGGAGACAAGTGATAAGTGCCTAAGTACTAACAACTAGCAAATAGAGGAGCACAGTACCCTTCTCACATGGGTGTATCAATACAAAATAAAGGGACTAAAGTATTGGGCAAATCACACCAACATACAACCACAAATTGAACTTAAATACAACATCAAAATGTCTCAGAGAAAACTGATCATCCCAGTTCACAGAAAGAAGCAGGATAAAGTAGTACAAACAAGGGACCAGGATATAGAGCCAGAAGACATTGCTCAGGAAGAACCAGCATTGCAACTCCCAGATAAGGAATTCAAGAGAATTATATGTAGGTACCATCAATGGATTGCGAGGCAGATCAAGGAAAACACTAAAAAAAAAAAAAAAAAAACAAGGAAAACACTGAGAAAATTAAGGAAAACTATTAAAAAAAAAAACAACTCTAGAACAATTTAGGAAAACAATTCAAGATGAAACTGACAAAATAAACAAACAAACAAAAAAAGATAAATCTTACAAAAATGACAAGTAGATATCCAGAAGATTAATACTAAGCTTTCAGAAACAGATAACACACTGAATGGACAAAGTAGTAGAATCAAATCAAAGGAAGACAAAATTAATGAGATTAAGAACAAATACCTTAATACTAGAAAAAAAAATCAAAACACAATGAAGAAAGGCCAGGATTCATGTGGGATATGATCAAGAAGAATAACCTATATATAATCAAAATTTCAGAACAGCAAGAGACAGAAACTAAAGAGAAAAAAATTTGTTGGAACAGAATTGCCTATTATGATGAAAGATGAAGAAATAAAATATTAACAAGTTATAAAAGAAAAGAAAAATAAGTAAATAATAATAATAATAATAAATAGCAAGGAACAAAATAAGAAAATCCATGAGCAAAGTGAGCTCAGCCCAGAAATATATATGGAACAAAGAAACCATCAACATCATTTAAAAGCAACAACAACAACAAAATGGCAAAATAAACTTATTAGTATGCTATCTACAAGAGAGACACCTTAGACACAAAGATAAAAATAACGTACAAATCAAAGATTGGCAGAATATATGGCAAGCAAATGGCTTCCAGAAAAGAGTAGGGGTAGCAATAGTAATTTCTGATTAAATAAACTTTTAGGCAAAAACTGCAAAACAGAAAAGGAAGGACATTATATAATGATTAAAGTGTCAATTGAATAAGAGGATATAAACATAATTATCTATACATCTAATGTCAGAGACTCAAAGAACATAAATCAAAATGTAAACAGAAAGGAAAATAGAAAACTCCATAATAGTAGTGGGAGATATTAATACACCACTTTCAAAGGACAGAACAACTAGAAGTAAACTTAAAGACACAGATCTAAATAACATGATCTCATAGATGTATACAGAATAGTCCCTCCCAACAACAGCAGAATATCCATTCCTTTCCAGTGCATATGGAACTTTCTCCAGAATAGACTATATGTTAGAACACAAGGCAAGACTACATAAATTTAAAAACATAAAAACATTACAAAGTACTTCTGCTAAGATAGCAGAATAAGCAGACAAGCTACACAGACCCTCTTCAACAAAGAAAAGAGAAAACAATTGACACAGATACAGAAGATAATCCTGGACCCAGGAACTTTAAAGTGAAGGATATAGAAGTGCACTTAACTCCAACTAGCAGAAGAATTCGCATGAAAATACCAGAAAAGGAGACATACACAGCTGGGTCTGGCAGTGATCCAAATGGCACAAACAGCTTGGCTATTGCTGAGTGGTGGTAGGACCTAAGAATTAACCTAAAAACCAGCCTTGCTAGCCAGGGGCTACATGGAAAACTTCTCTGGTGGCTGGGGAATAAAAGGGGAAGCAGAAAAGAGGAAGGTGGGCTGAGCTGTGGACTTTTGCCTGCCCTGAGGGTGCAGCCATTTTGAATGTTTACAAGCGGCTTTACCATTTTGGATATTTAAAACAACAATGTTCTCCCAGATTCCAGGGACTTAAGAACAGGCTCCACTTGCTGGGAACCACAAAGACATCCCTGAAACATGGACTACTGAAAAAGTGCAACATTCCCTTGTTGCTTTTATATCTCACACCCTCTTGGTGAACAGAGGCATGGCCATTCCTCACTCCCACGCACCTTCTAGGCTGCCAGGAATTCCATGCTAATTTGTGTGCTCCTATGGAGCTCGATGCCCTGCCTTGCACAGTTCAGACATTAAAAAAAAAAAAAAAAACTTTGTTGTTTTTGTCTGTTTTCAAACTACTACTATTATTATTACTCTTGTCTTTTTATTATCATTCTTTATTCTTCCCTTCCCAAGTTCTAGTTTTCAGCTTTTTTTCTTTTCCCTGTTCCTAGTTCCATTTTTTCTTTCTTTCTTTCTTGTTGGTAAACCCATTCCTTGTCTTTCTTTTTCCATTTGTTCCATTTTTTTCTTCATTATTCTTCTTCTCTACTTTTTTCTCTTATTGCCTTCTCTCCAGATATTGTGGTGTTTTTTTTGTTTTGTTTTATATTGTTTTTGGATTTTTTCCCTTTTCTCTTCTTTCATTACTGTTCCTGTGTGATTAAACAGTGTGTTTTTTGTGCATTTGCTTTTATTTTTTGATGATTTTTCAATTGTTATTTTTGTCTAACAGAGTGGGAGACATCAAAAGTCCCCATATGACACAACTACAACCACACTTCCTGCAGCTTCACTTACTGAGAGTCACCAAATCCTTCTCCATCAATGAGCCTGTGATAAAAAACCACAAAGAAGAGTCTGACTCACCCTAGGCTGCTCTTCACAAACAGTTAACAGAGATCTAAATACAACAATGTCACAATGTCTTGGAGACAACAGACCATTACAGTCCACACAAAAAAGCAAGATAAAATGGTAGAAACAAGGGAGCATGATACACACCCAGAACACATCCCTGAAAAAGAAATAGCATTGGAACTCTCTGTTAAGGAATTCAAAATAATTATATTTAGGTATCTTCAAAGGATTGAGAAATAGATCAAGGAAAACACACACACACACAAAAAAAAATCCCTAGAAGAAATTTGGAAGAAAATACAAGAACAAAATGACAAAATAAATGAAAAATTAGAAATGATTAAAAATCTACAGATAGAAATCCAGAAGATTAATACTAAATTTTCAGAAATAGATAACACATTGAAAGAGCAAAGGAGCAGAATTGAATGAATGGATGACAGATTTAAAGACATTAAAGATAAATACCTCAATACTTCTTTGGAAAGGGATCAATAAGAAATAAAAGATCAAAACAAAATGAATGAAAAAAGCCTAAGATTCATGTCAGATACAATAAAAGGGAATAACTTACATGTAACTGGAATTCTAGAACAGGAAGAGAAAAATAAAACCACTGAGAAAATTGTTCAGGATTGGTTGGAAGAGAATTTCACTGATATGATGAAAGATAAGAATATATCCATTCAGGAAGTCCAACGAACCCCAAACAGGATAGATCCCAAAAGAAAATTGTCAAGACATATCATAATCAAACTCACAAAACCAAAGACAAATAAATAGTCCTGAAAGCAGCAGGAGAAACACAAAACTTACCTACATAGGCCAACCAATAAGACTAAAGTCTGATTTCTCAGCAGAAACCATGTAACAGAGAAGGCAATGGGATGGTATATATAAAAACTTGAAAGAGAAAAATTTTCAACCAAGACTTATGTTGTTGTTGTTGCTGCTGCTGCTGCTGTTAGTTGTCATCGAGTTGCTTCTGACTCATAGCCACCCCAAGCACAGTAGAACGAAACACTGCCCGATCCCACCCCAGCTCCATGATCCTTGCTGTACTTGAGCCCATTCTCACAGCCACCATGTCAATCTATCTTGTTGAAGGCCTTCCCTTCTTTTGCTGACCCTCCACCTTACCAAGCATGACATCCTTCTCCAGGGAATGGTCCCCTCAGATAACATGACCAAAGTAGGTGGGGCGAAGTCTGGCCATCCTCGCTTCCAAGGAGCATCTCTGTTGCACTTCTTCCAGGACAGATCTGTTAGTTCTTTTGGCAGTCCATGGTGCCTTCAGCATTCTTCACCAGCACCACAACTCAAAAGCTTCAACTCTTCTTCGGTCTTCCTTATTCGTTGTCCAGCTCTCACATGCATATGATGCAATTGGAAATATCATGACTGTGTCAGGCACACCTTAGTCCTCAAGGAGACATCCTTGCTCCTCAGCACTTGAAAGAGTTCCTTCACAGCTGACCTGCCCAGTGCTACACATTGTCTAATTTCCTGACTGCTGCTTCCATTGGCCTCAATTGTAGAACCAAGCAATGTGTATTCTTTGACAACCTCAATCTTTTCTCCTTTTATCGTGATGCTGCTTATTGGTCCAGTTGTGAGAATTTTTGTCTTCTTTATATTGAGATGTAATCCATACTTCAGACTGTGTTCCTCAATCTTCATCAGTAAGTGCCTCAAGTCATCCTCACTTTCAGCAAGCAAAGTTGTATCCATCAGCGTATCTCAGGTTGTTAATGATTCTTCCTCCAATCCTGATGCCACATTTTTCTTAATATACTCCAGCTTCTCAGATTATTTGTTAAGCATATAGATTGAATAAGTAAGGGGAAAGGATACAAACCTGACACACTCCCTTCCTGATTTAAAACCATGCAGTGGCCCCTTGTTCCATTTGAATGAAAGCCTCCTGGTCAAGTTACAGATTCCACATGAGTACAATCAAGTGTTCGGGAATTCCCATTCTTCTCAATGTTATCCATAATTTGTCATGATCCACACAATCAAATGCCTTTGCATAGTCAATAAAGTACAAGTAAACATCTTTCTGGTATTCTTTGCCTTGAGCCAAGATCCATCTGACAACAGCTATGATATCCCTGGTTCCACATCCTCTTCTGAGTCCAGCTTGCACCTCTGGAAGTTCTCTGTCAATATGCTGCTGCAAACGTTTTTGAAATATTTTTAGTAAGATCTTACTGGCATCTGATATTAATGATATTGTTCGATGATTTCCACATTCTGTCAGATCACCTTTCTTTGGAATAGGTACAAATATGGATCTCTTCCAGTCAGTTGGCCAGGTAGTTGTCTTCCAAATCCCTTGGCATAACCGAGTGAGTGCCTCCACTGGGGCATCCATTTGTTGAAATATCTCAATGGGTATCCCATCAATTCCTGGAGCCTTGCTCTTTACCAATTCCTTCATTGGAGCTTTGACTTCCTCCTTCAATACCATTGGTTCTAGATCATATGCTACCTCCTGAAATGGATGAAGACTGACCAGTTCTTTTTGGTACAGTGACTCTGTGTATTCCTTCCATCATCTTTGGATGTTCCTTGCACCATTTAATGCTTTGCTCTTAGAATCTGTCAATATTGCAACTCGAGGCTTAAACTTTTTCTTCAATTCTTTCAGCTTGAGAAATGATGAGACTGTTCTTCCTTTTTGGTTTTCTAACTCCAGGTCTTTGCACATTTCATTATAGTAATTGGCTTTGGCTTCTTGAGCTGCTCTTTGAAATCTTTGGTTCAATTCTTTTATCATATCATTTCTTCCATTTGTTTTACCTAATATCCACTCAAGGGCAAGTTTCAGAGTCTCTTCTGTCATCCATTTTGGTCTTCTCTTCTTTCATTGTCTTTTTAGTGACCTCTTGCTTTCTTCATGGATGATTCTCTTGATGTCATCCCACAATTCATCTGGTTTCTGATCACTGGTATTTAATGTATCAAATCTATTCTTTAGATGATCTCTAAATTCAGGAGGGATGTATTCAAGATCATATTTTGGCTCTCATGGATTTGTTTTAATTGTCTTTAACTTCAAATTGGACTTGCATATGAGCAGTTGGTGGTCTGTTCCACAATCAGCTCCTGGCCTGGTTCTGGCTGAAGATATTGAGCTTCTCCATTGCCTCTTGCCACAGATGTAGTCAATCTGATTCCTGTGTGTTCCATCTGAAGTCCACGTGTAAAGCCACCATTTTTGTTGTTGAAAAATGGTGTTTGCAATGAGCAAGTCGTTGGTCTTGCAAAATTCTATCATGCGAGTTCCAGCATTATTTCTGTCACCAAGGACAAATTTTCCAACTACCGGTGACTCTTCTTTGTTTCCAACTTTTGCATTCCAGTCACCAGTCATAATTAAAACAACCTGATTGCAAGTTTGGTCAATTTCAGGCTGCAGAAGTTGATAAAAATCTTCAATTTCCTCATCTTTGGTTTCGGTGGTTAGTGAATAGATTTGAATAATAGTCATATTAATGGGTCTTCCTTGTAGGCATATGGATGTTATCCTATCACTGACAGCACTGTACTTCAGGACAGATCTTGAAACATCCTTTGTGATGATGAATGCCACACCATTCCTCTTTAAACTGTCGTTCTCAGCATAGTAGATCATATGGTTGTCTGATTCAAAATGGCCTAAACCAGTCCATTTCAGCTCACTAATGTCTGGGATACCAATCTTTATGCATTCCATTTCATTTTTGACAACTTTCAATTTTCCTAGATTCATACTTTGTACATTCCATGTTCCGATGATTAATGGATGTCTGTGGCTGTTTCTCCTCAATTTGAGTGGTGCCACATCAACAAATGGAGGTCTCGAAAGCTTTACCTTATCCCTGTGAATAAGGCTGGTTTTACTCTGATAATGCAGCTCTTGCCCACTCCTACTTTGAGAGATTTCTAAGCTAAGTGACTCCTCTTCCTCCTCTGTATTGAACAATGTTTCTGGACTAATCATAAAGTTGTGCAGTAATGTATCAGACAGTATTTCTCTGCTATTCATAAGGTTTTCCCTGGCCAGTTCTTTGAGAAGTGTATGTCTTCCTCCTTCTTCCTAGTCTCTCTCAGTATGAAAGCCTGGCTGATACCTGTGCAACAGGTGCACCCCACTGGGTTTGAAACACCAGTGGCACAGCCTCAAGACTCACAGCAACATGTCACCACAGTAGGACAAACCAACAGACAAGTTTGTCTCTCTTGGCTGTTGGAAACCCCTCCAGTCACCTTTACCTGGATCCCTGTGGCTAAATCCTTGATCTGTTCC
The DNA here is from genome assembly GCF_000298275.1 of Orycteropus afer afer. Lineage (NCBI taxonomy): Eukaryota > Metazoa > Chordata > Mammalia > Tubulidentata > Orycteropodidae > Orycteropus > Orycteropus afer. Next base: position 584,775 of record NW_006921808.1, read on the forward strand.
TATCCCCTTTGCCTTTCCTGTCCTCTCCCTGCCTTCCTGCCTCACTCCTTGTGGGATGTGGCCTGGGTTCCCTCTCTTCACCTGGGTCCCTGAGGCTGACTTCTCAATCTGTTCTGGTCCCCCTTGCCTTTTTTTTTCCTCTCCCTGCTTCCTGCCTCACTGCCTGTTCTTAGGTCCCTTTTTTTGTCCTCTCCCTGCTTCCAACCTCACTCCCTGTTCTTAGGTCCCTGGAACCAAATGAGAATGCTATCACTTTAAAATCCAAAATGGTTGCCACTTGGAAACATTTAAGATTGCTGTGCCCTTGGTCACTTTAAATATCCAAACTGGCCACCACTTGTAAACATTCAAAATGGCTGCACCCTCGGTCGCTTTAAATATCCATCATGGTGACCACTTGATTCAAAATGCAGTCTCATCTATAAGCACCATGCTATTTCCCTCTAGCATCTTAGTTATTGAAAAAGTAGGTACTGCAGTATGAATTAGGGGTTTTGGTGCTCTGAACAGCTCACTGAATCAGAGTGCACCAAACGCAGAAGAGCAGAATTAGAGGAAAGACACAGGGAGATTATTTAAGAAAGATCTACCTGGCGGAGGACAGATGGGCAGCTGAGAGAGGCCATTGGAAACTTCCCTGGGACAGTCACTGACTAGTGGGTGAGGGTCGCCACCTGAGATCTCTGTGAGCCAAAAAAGAAGACAGCCTATATCAGCATACCAGTGACCACACCAACATCCCAGCAAACAACCCCAAGGATCTGCCTCCAGCACCTGATTTTATCGGTAACTTGGGTCACCTAAGTGCAAACGGGCATGCATAGCACCACTGAAACTCAAGTGGAGAGCTCACTGGTGCTCCAGGAGGGTGAGCTCGCTCCCCCCTCAGCGGGTCACTGAACAGGCTTGGGTCAGACTGGGAGTCATTGAGAGGTCAGTGCTTATCTTTGTCCCATATCAGGACCACAGTTTACTAGAAGCTACTCTCTTGACTCCAGCACAGCTGAAATGATGCGCATCTTTGGTGGTGCAGGTGGGCAGTATCACAGACAAACTCCCAAGTCATTCACATTCTGGGGGAATTGCACCAGCACGGTGGGCAGATGGGGTGGGGAGAGAGAGGAAGCTGCAGCTGAGTGCCCAGGAATTTGCCTTGGATCTGCTTTTTGCCACTGAAGGGCCTTGGAAGCAGTGTCTTTGAGTGTGCTGAGCCTGGCAGAAAGTGGCTACTTCCTAATAACAGGAATCTTTCCTGAGATTGAGCCACAGACTTGGAAATAACTACCTCATCAATAACAGCCTGCACAGAGCCCCAGAAATTGATCCTAGAAATACCAATCTTTCCTTCTTCTGCTCCCACCTTCTCCACCAATAACTTCACTCATTCAATAGAAGAAACCATATTCAGCCAATTGCCATAAAACCTCCTGGTTTGAACTCTAAACCCTCTTTACAACAAAAAGAAACACATTTCCACATTCCATACAGTGATTCCACCATCACAAAGAAAACAGCAAAGCAACCCAACATACTTGAATCAATAATAAAATAAAATACACCATCTTCACCTTTTCAAAATATTAAACCATAAAACCAAGACAAAACAAATCAACATGTAACCAGCAGCTAAAGACAACCTCGAAACAGCTAGGAAACAGGCAACCTCAAATCAAACAAAAAAACAGGATAAGGCATTAGAAGCAAAACCACAAGCAAGGGTCTCATTATACATGAAGGAAGAGGAGGCAATATAATTATCTGAGAAGGAATTTAGGAGATATATTCATAGAGCTATACAAAAGCCTAAGGAAACCCCAAACAGAAACAAGGAGAACACACACAATTCCCTGGAGGAACTCAGGAAAATCATTGAGGAACGGAATATTAAGATTAATGCACAATCAGAACTCATACAAAATCAGCAATTAGAAATGCAGAAAATGTCTATTGAAATGCAAATCATGAACGCCAAAATGACAGAACTACACAACACAGTAGAAGCTCAAAAGAGCAGATGAGAACTGGCTGAAGAACGCATATCCAAACTCGAAGACAAATTCCTGGATATTAGCCTGTATGATGAAAAATCATTTAAGAGAAATGAAGAGAGCCCAAGAATTATATGCAATGACATGAGATGAAACAATATAAGACTAATTGGAATTCCAGAACAAGAAGAGGTGAAAAAGACCACTGAAAAAATTGTGGAAGACCTGCTAGCAGGAAACTTCCCCCATATCATGAAGGAAGAAAAGATATTTGTCCAAGAAGCTCATAGAACCCATACAGGATTGACCCCAAAAGAAAGACACCGAGGCATGTTATAATCAAACTTTCCAAAACCAAAGACAAAGAAAAAATTTTGAAAGCTGCCCAGGAAAAAAGAAATATTACCTATAATAATCAAAGAGTTAAGCTGAGCTCTGATTACTCAGCAGAAACCATGCAGGTAACAAGGCAATGGGACGGCATATATAAAATTCTGAAAGAAAAAAAAAAAACTTCCAACCAAGAATCCTATATCCAGCCAAATTATCCATAAAATATGAGGGTGAAATCAAGGCATTCTCAGATAAACAGAAATTAAGAGACTTTGTGAAAACTAGACCAACCCTACAAGAAATGCTTAAGGAAGTCCTACCAATAGAGAACCCACAACAGAGTTCAGCAAAACCAGGATATGTGACATCAACTGTAAAACCAAATCAGAAATAGATACTCATAATAAGACCATAAAACATTCTACCTTAAAAACCAAGGAACTCAAGCAGCACACAACAACAGCAACTAACCTATCAAAGGGAATATTATTTCTAGGTACAGACCCTCAAATGGAGAGGAAAACATGACGATATCTTTGCAGCCTCACTATTCTAAAAATATGGAGACAAGAATATACTCCAAAGTAACCACAGAGAAGAGTAACAATGCTTCTAAGCAAATCCAGAACATACGGGCTTAATAAACACAAAACTGACTATAAAGAAGAAAAAGGGAGAAAGCAATAACCAACAAACTGAACTTAGCACAGAAATATACACGGACTAAGGAATCACCAACGACATGACAAAAAACCACAATAGAATGACACCAATCAACTCATACCTATCACTAATTACACTCAATGTGAATGGACTAAATGCACCTATAAAGAGAAAGAGAGTGGCAGACTGGATAAGAAAAGAAGACCCTTGGATATGCTGCCTACAAGAGACACTCCTTAGACACAAAGATAAAAACAAATTAAGAGATAAAGGATGGAAAAGAATATACTAAGCCACTGGAAACCAAAAAAGGGCAGGGGTAGCAATTGTGATTTCTGATAAAACAAACATTAAGGTGAAAATCATCTTAAAAGACCAGGATGGGCATTATATGATGCTGAAAGGGTCAATCAACAAAGAAGAGTTTACAATAATAAAGATTTGTGCACTCAATGAAAATGCTCCAAAATATGTGAAACAAATATTAACATAATTAAAAGGAATGATAGACAACTCTATATTAATAGTGGGGGATTTTAACACACCACTTTCAAGGATAGATAGGTCAATGGGAAAGAAGCTCAGCAAAGATACAGAAGAACTTAACAACACAATCAACCAACTGGAACTCATAGACATATATAGAGTACTTCACCCAACAAAAACACAATTCACATTCTTTTCCAGTGCACATGGATCCTTCTCCAGAATAGACCATATGCTAGGACATAAAACAAGCCTCAATATATTCAAAAGCTTTGAAATACTGCAAAGCATCGTCCCTGACCACAATGCTATAAAACTAGAAATTAATAATAGGAAGAGCAAGGAAAAAGCATCAAACATATGGAAGCTGAATAACTCTCTGCTTAAAAACTATTGGGTTACAGAAAAGATAAAAACTGAAATAAAAAAAAAAAATCCTAGAAACTAATGAGCATGAAGATACATCCTACCAAATCCTATGAGACACAGCAGAAGCAGTATTCAGAGAACAGTTTATAGCAATAAATGCATACATCAGAAAAGAGGAAAGAAACAAAATCAACACTCTAACTTATCAACTACAACAACTAAAAATAGAACAACAAAAGAGTCCTACAGTATCTAGAAGCAAGGAAATAATAAAGATCAGAGCAGAAATAAATGAAACAGAAAACAAAAAAAAATTGAGAAAATCAACAAAACAAAGAGATGGTTCTTCGAAAACATTAATGAAATCGATAAACCATTGGCAGACCTAACTAAAGAAAAGGAGAAGACCCATATCACAAGAATTGTAAATAAAAATGATGTCATCACAACACAATAAATTGAAATAAAAAAGATACAGAATATTATGAAAAACTGTACACCAATAGATATGAGACTCTAGAAGAGATGGACAGGTTTCTAGAAACACAACATTTACCTAAACTAACAGAGACTGGTGTGGAAAAGTTGAACAAATCCATAACAAGGGAAGAAATTGAACAGGTCATAAAAAAACTTCCCACAAAGAAAAGCCCTGGCCCTGATGGCTTCACTGGAGAATTCTATCAAATATTCAGAGAAGAGTTGACACCTATGCTACTCAAGCTATTCCAGAACATAGAAAAAGATGGAGTACTCCCAAACTCATTTTATGAAGCAAGCGTAACACTAATACCAAAACCAGGGAAAGAAAACTATAGACCAATATCACTCATGAACATAAATGCAAAAGTCTTTAACAAAATCCTGGCCAACAGAATCCAACAACATATCAAAAAATTAATGCATCTGGACCAAGTGGGATTCATACCAAGTTTGCAAGGGTGATTCAACATCAGAAAGTCAATCAATGTAATCCAGCACATAAACAGAACATAGGAAAAGGATCATTTGATTATATCAGTTGATGCAGAAAAGGCATTTGATAAAATACAACATCCATTCCTGTTTAAAACTCTCAGCAAAATAAGGATAGAAGGAAAATTCCTCAACATAATAAAGGGTATATATTCAAAGCCAATGGCCAACATCATTATTAATGAAGAAAGATTCAAGGCATTCCCATTATGAACGGGAACCAAACAGGGATGCCCTCTATCACCAGTTCTATTTAACATTGTATTGGAAGTCCTGGCCAGGGCAATAAGGCAAGAAAGAGAAATAAAAGGCATATATATTGGCAAAGAGGAATTTAAACTATATCTATTTGCAGATGATATGATCCTATACATAGAAAACCCAAGGGACTCAATAAAAAGACTACTGAAACTAATAGAGAGGTTCAGCAAAGTGGCAGGATACAAGATCAACATACAAAAATCAGTTGGATTTCTCTACACCAGCAAGGACTGCCCTGACAAAGAAATAAGGGAAACCATACCATTTACTATAGTTAAGAAAAAGATAAAATATCTAGGAATAAACCTCATCAGAGACACAAAAGACCTGTACAGAGAAAACTACAAAATACTACTACAAGAGACAACAAGGGTACTACATAAATGGAAGAACCTGCCTTGTTCATGGATAGGTAGACTAAAGATTGTGAAAATGTCAATACTACCTAAAGCAATCTATACATTTAATGCAATTCCGATCCCGATTTCAACAAAATTTGTTAAGGACATGGAAAAACTAATTACTAATTTCATATAGAGAGGAAAGAGACCTAGAAGAAGCAGAGCACTTCTCAAGAAGAAAAACAAAGTGGGAGGTCTCACACTCCCAGATCTTAAGAACTGCTATATAGCCACAGTAGTCAAAATAGCATGGTATTGGTACAATGACAGACAGATAGACCAATGGAACAGAATCGAAAACTCAGACATAGACCCATCCATTTACGGACAACTGGTCTTTGACAAAGGCCCAAAGCCCATTAAATGGGGAAGGGGATAGCAGATGGTGCTGGCAAAACTGGATATTCACCTGTAGAAAAATGAAACAAGACTCATACCTCACCCCATACACAAAAAATAAACTCAAGCTGGATCAAATACTTAAATATAAAACCCAAAACTACAAAATTCATCAAAGATAAAATAGTGGCAAATCTAGGAGTCCTAATTTACAGCATAAATAGACTATCAAGCATAACCCAGAATGTGCAGGAGAAAGAAGAGAAGCTAGATGACTGGGAGCTTTTAAAAAATAAATTATTGTGTGCATTGAAAGATTTCGTCAAAAGAGTAAAAAGAGAACCTACAGATTGGGAGAAAATATTTGCCTATGACATATCTGATAAAGGACTTATCTCCAAAATCTACAGGAAACTTCAACACCTCACTCAACACCAAAAAGACAAATAACCCAATTCACAAATGGGCAAAAGACTTGAACAGACACTTCACCAAAGAAGATATACAAGCAGCCAACAAACACATGAGTGATTGCTCACAATCATTAATCATTAGAGAGACGCAAATCAAAATAAAAATGAGGTATCATCTAACCCCAGCAATAATAGCAAAGTTCAACAGTTCAGATAGTAACAAATGCTGGCAGAGTTGTGGAGAGATTGGAACTCTTGTGCACTGCTGGTAGGATTGTAAAATGGTACAACCATTGTGGCAAATGGTATGGCATTTCCTTTAAAAACTGAAAATAGAAGTACCATTTGACCCAGCAATTCCATTACTAGGAATATATACTAAAGAGGTGAGAGAGAGCACACGAACAGACATATGCACACCTATGTTCACTGCAGCACAATTCACCATAGCAAAGAGATGGAAACAACCTAAATGCCCATCAACGGATGAGTGGATAACCAACTTATGGTATATCCACACAATGGAATATTATGCCACATTAAAGAACAATGAGGGACACACGAATCATCTTGCAATGTGTATGAAGCTGGAGGACATTATGCTGAGTGAAATAAGTCAATCACAGAAGGACAACTATTGTATGAGCCCATTGCTGTAAAAAGACAGAAAAGGGTTTGCTTGGGAGAGAGAACTCACCTAGTAGGTTACCGGGATGGGGAGGGAAAAGGAGGGATTAATTTAGGGCTAGTTGGGGCTTACATGCTGATATGGGTAGGGGGAGAGATATACGGGAAGGATATATGACCACCATGATAACATTGGGAAAAGAGTGGACACCGAACTGTGCACATAAGAGATAGATGACAGATGTTAAAACCAACCTATGTGTCCACAATACCACATTGCCATTAACACCAAACACTAGGCTATACATATAAACACAAAAACACCTGAAATGAGCAGACAGGGATCGGTGAATAAAGGTATTCTCTAGACCAAGGATAGACTCAGCTGAGGCTTATCTTGTACACCAGTGATACAAAATACCTGCAGTCCTTACAGAAACAACAGAAGGCAGACACAGAGTAATATCTCACAGACATCCCAACATTATGGGAGAGAGATCAAATAGAGCTACTACCTCAGGATCATAGTACTGGGGTACACCAGACTCAATTGGCACAACAAAATACATGAAAACATTGTTCCACTTCTTACATTGGTGAGTAGCAACTGGGGTCTTAAAAGCTTTCAAGCAGCCATCTAGGAAGCAGATAATGTTCTCCTAGCATCGGAAGTGAAGAAGAATGCACACACAAAAAAATGGCCCTCGAGACCAGAAGAACCAGATGATGCCTGACTACCAATGCCAACCACTCAGGAAAGGATCAAATCTGGAAATCCTGGATAGAGTGGGAGGGAAAACGTGGAACAAAATCCAAAAACTCAAAAATGACCAGAATTACTGGTCAGATGAACTCTGGTGAGAATTCCAATCCTATGGCCCTGAAATACATTTGGCACCTGGAATAAAACTCAACCCCGGGGCAGGCTCTCAGCCCAATAGTTAACAAGATGTACATGCAGACCACTCAACCCAGGATGCTGCACCCACACACTCAATGGTAATACATCCTTTAAACCAATAGACATGGGACACCAAAGGACCAACATTCAAACTGAGGAAATGCAGGACAAAGAGGAGTGCATAATTATGAGGGGCACAGAGGGAGTGTTGCAGGGTAGGGAGGGGAGGAGACTGGGTTAGGGTTGGACATGGCGAATGGGGAATGAAACTAAATGTACGCATGACTTTGAACGTAAGACAAGCTCTTAAAATAAAAATAAAAATAAAACAAAATGGCTACTACTTGTAGACAAACAAGATCAGTGAAAAAAACAAGAAAACCTGCTATATTTGGGGATAGGGCAATAAGAGAAAAAGACAGAGAACGAGAATAAGAAAGAAAAAAAAATGGGAAAAATGCAAAAAGAAAAAAAAAAGGAATGGGGTTAACCACGAGAGGAAAAAAAATTGCAACCAGGAAGAGAGAAAAGAAAAAAGCTGAAAACTAGGATCTGGGAGGGGAAGAATAAAGAATAATAGTAAAAAGTACAAAAGTATTAAAAATAGTAGTACTTTTAAAACAGACAAAAGCAAGCAAACTAAAAACCAGAAAAAAAGAGAAAAAAAATCAGGGGAGGGCAGGGCACCCAGGTTCCGTCCGAGCACACAGAGTGGGGTGGAGTTCCTATGGGCCCAAAAGGTGTGTGGGAGTGGGGGATGGCAGAACCTCCATTCACCAAGCGGGTGTGGGGTATTAGAGTAAAAATATCCCTTGTTGCAGGAGTGGGACAGAGGAAATACCTGGGGCAGTGAGGTCCCTGTTGTGATGGGAAGGGTTGCCAGGCAGAGCTCAGGGTGAGTGGCAGATATTTGGGTAGGTCTTTAGGCCTTCTGGTGAACTGGGAGGGAGAAGAGGAGAAAGGTAGGCAGACCAGTGGCCTTGGAGCCAGCCCTGACTCACAGCACCGTGTGTGTGTCAGAGTGGACTTGCACCCCACAAGAATTCATTGACTGATTTTTCACTCTTCCCAGGTGCCTCTGGGTGGCCTTGAACCACCAATATTTCAGCTGGCAGCCAAGTGCATCAACTGTATGTACCACCCTGGGACTCCAGGAAGGTAGGCAAGGTTAGAAGATGGCCTGAATTGATTTCTGTGATGGAGGAGGTGTTTTCATTCCCTAAAGCCTCAGGCCCTGAGAGGGTTGGGGAGGAGTCTTACCTAGGGTTCAGGTTTGAGGCCAGGCTCTTGGGGAATGGTTGAGGTTGTTGGCTGCTGCTGCTGTTCTTCTGGGTGCTGTGGAGTTGCTTCAGGCTCACAGCAACCCCATGTGATAGATCAGAGCTCCCCTAGAGTTTCCTGGGCTTAGTCTAATTTGGTGGCTTAGTCTAATTGGGCCACCGCATAATCCATGCTTCTGTAAGTCAACCAAATAAATTATTAGATCCTTTCCTAAACTCTCAAGAGTTATAGAAGCTGGCAAGTCCAAAGTTCTTGGATCAAGAACTATATACCCAGCAAAATTATACCTCAAATACGATCATGAAATTAGGAGATTTCCAGATAAGCAGAAACAAGGTGGTAGAAATAAGGGAGCAGGATACAGGCCCAGAACACATCCCTGAGAAATAAACAGCATTAGAACTCCCTGAAACTTCAAAAGAATTATATTACATATCTTCAAAGAATTGAGGGAAAGATCAAGGAACACAGAGACAAATCACTAGAAGAGTTTTGGAAGAAAATAAAAGAACAAAATGACAAAATAGAGGAAAAATTAGAAATGATTCAAAATATTCAGATAAAAATCCAGAAAATTAATACTAAATTGGGGATTTGTTAAAACCAGACCAATGTTACAAGAGATACTAAAGGGAGTCCTTTGACCAGAGAACCAAAAATAGCAAATAAAAACTAACCATTAATACACAAGATGACATAACCCAGAAACCACATCTATGGATATATCTAAAGTAAAATAAGCTTAAAAGATCATAAACAGGGAAATCAGAGACTTCAAATGGCAAACAAAGACAACAACAAACCAAAAAGAGGGAAAATACTGTGTAGTTACAGAACTTCCAAATGGTGAAGAAGTCAAGAGAGTTATATGATAAAAGGGACTATTCCAAACTCGGGGAGAAAATTATAAATTCCAGTTAACCTCAAAGAAAAATGCTAAACCTTCACATCACAGTAAAAAAGAGGACAAGCACAAATATTCAGAAAATACTAAAACAACAGCAACAAAGGTAATGATAACACGATTCATAAACATAATGAGCTTAGCACAGAAAATAATATGGAACAAAGAAATAAGGGACATCATTAAAAAACACATAACAAAAAGACAGCAATCAATTCATACTTATCAATAATTACACTGAATGGTAATGGATTAAATGTACCACTCAAGAGATGGAGAGTTGTAGATTGGATAAGAAAACAAAACACATCAATATGCTATCTAGAAGAGACATACCATAGAGACAAAGGCAAAAAATAGACTAAAAATCAAAGGTTGGAAAAAGATATATTAAGCAATTGGCAACTGTAAGAGAGCAGGAGTGGCAACATTAATTTCTGATGAAATTGACTTTAAGTTAAAAACCACCATATGAGACAAGGAATCATTTATAATGATTAAAGGATCAATTGAAGATGAAGATATAACCATAAAAATATCTATGGGCCCAATGAAAGAGCCCCAAAATACATAAATCAGACTATAATTTGCGTGAAAATACTAACAAAAGAGACAGACGGGATATGTAGGAGGCGGGGCAAGATGGCGGACTAGGCAGAAGGATTGCACAGACCCTCTTCAACAAAGAAAAGGGAAACCAATTAACACAGACACAGAAGATAATCTTGGACCCCTGAGCCTTGAAGGAAAGGATGCAGATTTGGACTAAACCCCAACTAGCAGAAGAATTTGCGTG
>NW_006921808.1:620381-634677 GCF_000298275.1 Orycteropus afer afer
GGCTGACTGTACCTCTGTCTGGCTTCCTGGCTTTTAATCCCCTTTCTCCTGCTCTTCTGCCCTGCTGTTTTGTGTGTCCCTGAGTTGTCCCTGGGGCTGACTGCTCCTCTGTCCAGGTTCCTTGCTTTTTTTCCCATTTTTCCTGCTCTTCCAGTCTGCTACTCTGGGTGGGCCTGAGTTGCCTCTCCTCACATAATCCCTTCGGCAGACTGCTCTTCTCTCTGGCTTCCTGGCTTTTATTCCCCTTTCTCCTGCTCTTCCCGCTTGCTACTTCGGGCGTCCCTGAGTTGTCTCTCCTCACCTGTAACCCTGGGGCTGTAACCCATTTACAATAGCTACCAAAAAAATAAAATACTTGGGAATAAATCTTACCAGGGACACAAAATACCTCAACAAAGAAAACTGTAAAAAACTACTTCAAGAAACCATAAGAGATCTACATAAATGGAAGAACATTCCGTGCTCATGGATAGGAAGATTGAACATTGTCAAAATGCCAGTTCTACCCAAAGCAATCTATACATTCAATGCAATCCCAATCCAGATCCCATCAACATTCTTTAGGGATATGGAAAAACCAATCACTAACTTTATATGGAAAAGAAAGAGACCTTGGATAAGCAAAGCCCTATTGAAAAAGAAAAACAAAGTAAGAGGTCTCACACTGCCAGATCTCAAAACCTACTACACAGCCACAGTAGTCAAAACTGCCTGGTATTGGTTTAATGACAGATACATAAAACAATTGAATAGAATTGAGAACCCAGAAATTGATCCATCGACCTATGGTAAGCTGATCTTTGACAAAGGCCCAAAATCTATTAAATGAAGAACAGAATGTTTAATAAATGGTGCTGGCAAAACTGGAGATCCATTTGCAGAAATATGAAACAAGATGTGTACCTCAAACTATACACAAAAATGAACTCCAGATGGATCAAAGACTTAAATGTGAAACTTAAAACTATACAGTTCCTCAAGGAAAATTTAGGGTCACATTTAAGGGCCCTAATATATGGCATAAATAGACTATCAAGCAGAACTCAAAATGCACAAACAGCAGAAGAGAAACCAGATGATTGGGACCTTCTAAAAATTAAATTTTTATATGGTTCCAAACACTTCTCCAAAAGAGTCAAAAGAGAACCTACAGATTGGGAAAAAATATTTGGTAATAACATATCTGACAAGGGACTTATCTCTAGAATTTCTAGAAAACACCAACACCTCAATAACAAAAAGACAAACAATGCAATTAGAAGATAGGCAGAAGACGTGAATAGACACTTCACCAAGGAGGATATTCAAGTGGCCAGCAAACATATGAAGAAATGCTCACAATCATTAGCATTAGAGAGATGCAAATCAAAACAACAATGAGGTACCATCTTGCTCCAGCACTAGTAGCAAAGTTCAATGAGACAGAAAACAACAAATGCTGGTGAGGTTGTGGAGAGATTGGGACTCTCATACACTTCTGGTGGGACTGTAAAATGGTACAACCATTGTGGAAATCAGAATGGCAATTCCTTCAAATTTGGAATTAGAAATACCATTTGATACAGCCATTCCATTATTAGGTATATACCCTAAATAAGTGAGAGCCATGACAAGAACAGATATATGCACACCCATATTCATAGCACTATTTACAATATCCAAAACATGCAAACAACCTAGTTGTCCATCAACTGAGGAATGGATAACCAAATTATGATACATACACACAATGGAATACTATGGAACACTAAAGAGTAATGTAGAATCTGCAAAACACTGCATAACATGGATGAACTTGGAGGACATTATGCTGATTGAAATAAGTCAATCACAAAAGGACAAATATTGTTTTAGCCCGTTATTGTAAAAGTTAAGGAAAGATTTATCTATAGAAGAAAATTTTCTTTGTTGGTTACCAGGGGTGGTAGGGAAGGGGAGAGAATGCTGTTAGATAGATAGAGATAAGTATGGATTTGGGTAAAGAGAAGGGCAATGTACCAAGTGTGAGTGAGCAATATGATACCATTGAGGATGAGAAAAACATACAAAGGTACGTGGGATGTACAGACAACAAATATGAACCCTTTTTCACATACAGTATTGCATTGTCAGTGAAGGCAAACATGGGTATATGGGTAGATAGATGGCTAAACGATTAGGTATGTCTATGAAATGGGGAGTGTATCCAAGAACAATGGTCCTATAAGTTTATGTGAATGATCAGAATTCCCAGGTGTATAGTAGAGCCGACAAGGGGCAAGGTTGTGGTCACTGCTTGGTCACAAGCAGCTACCCAGAGGGACCAAGTAGTTGAACCTGCAGGCTTGGTACCATAGTCGCAGGGGACATCAATCTCAATTGACATAACATACTATACAAAACATTGTTCGACCTCTTACCTTGGCAAGTAGCGACTGGGATCTTAAAAGCTAGCAAGCTGCCATCTAGATGCAACAATGAGTCTTTCCATATCCAGATCAAAGAAGAATGAAGGAAACCAAAATTCAGGGGAACAATTAGTCCTAGCAACTGGTACACCATCCGATCTGCAGCCCATACAACTATGAGACCAGAAGAACTAGATAGTGCCCATATACTACTGTCATCCACTTGGAAGGGGATCTATGTAGGAGATCCTGGATAGAGAGTGAGAACAATGTGGAACAAATCTCACAATCATTTAGAGAAAAAAAAGGGGGGGGACCAGATTTGCTGGTCCAATAGAGCCTGGTTTAACCACTGAGACTATGGCCCCTAGCTGCCCTTCAGGTCTGGAATTTAACCCACACCTGTGGTTTCCAGCCAAACAAAATACAAGCATATGAGTTGAACATTTACCTCAAGTAGATACACTACTTGGAGAGAACAATCATGGGAGAAAGAAGGGCTGCTTATGCACAGGGAGACGGCCCACGGGGCAGGAGTGTATGGAGGGATGGACACAGGGAAGAGGTAACTATGGGGAGGAAGTGAGAGGGGTGCTATTGCATTGTGGTAAACTGTGGTCAATGACATGAGACAAAGTATATGTGAACTGCTGTATGGAAAGTGAATTTGTTCTGTAAATCTTCACCCAAATCACAATTTAAAAAAAAGAAAAAGAAAGAAATATCATCTGCCAACCTTATATATGGACATAGGTATATTTCCTTTTGCCCTGGACATACCTGATCATTCAGCCTGTATATCAAGGTAAACATTTTTGGCAAGAATCCTCCTAGGTGGTGCTATGTCTCCCACCAAATCATTTCTGAAAGCACATTATGTCAGGGTGCCTCATTATTAGTGATTCTAAGTTTGATCACTTATTTCAGGTGATGACCACCAGATCTCTCTTCTCTAAAGGACGTTGCTGCCCTTTATAATTAATAAGTAATTTGTAATCCCACCTGAGGGATGACACTTTGAGACTGTGAGAATATTTTATTCCTCAACCTAGGCCTAGTGATCTGCTTCTGTAAAGACTATAATCAAGAAAAACCTTTGGGACAGTTGTACTCTGTAACAGATGAAGTCACCATGAGTCAGAATCAATTTGACAGAAACCAATGTTGTTTTGTTTGGTTCTTGGTTTTTAAAATTCAATGTGTTATACTTGTTCCAGTGAACTTATTGTGAAATTTTTTTTTTAAATAAAATCTTTTCTTTTTCAATAATTTAAAAAAAAGGATATCTACATAAATGGAAGAACATCCCCTGCTTGTGGATAGGAAGACTGAACATTGTGAAAATATCAGTTCTACCCAAAAGCAATCTATACATTCAATGCAATCCCCTTTCAGATCTCATGAACTTTCTTTAAGGATATGGAAAAACCAATCACTAACTTTATATGGAAAGGAAAGCGACCTCGGATAAGCAAAGCACTATTGAAGAAGAGCAAAGTAGGAGGTCTCACACTGCCGGATCTCAACACCTACTATACAGCCAAAGTAGAGAAAACTGCCTTGTATTGGTTTAATGACAGATACATAGACTGATGGAATAGAATTGAGAACCCAGAAATTGATCCATTACCTGTGCTCAGCTGATCTTTGACAAAGGTCCAAAATCCATTAAATGGGGAAGGTTTTGTTTAATAGATGGTGCTGTCAAAAATGGATGTCCATTTGCAAATAAATGAAACAAGATCTGTACCTCACATCATGCACAAAAACGAACTCCAGATGGATCAAAGACTTAAATGTGAAACCTAAAACTATAGAGTTCCTCAAGGAAAAACTAGGGGCAAATTTTGGGGCCCTAAGGAGCTCTGGTAGCATAGTGGCTAAGACACTTGCCTGCTAACCAGACCGCTGGCGGTTCAAACCCACCAGCCACTCCTCGGAAGGAAGGTTGGGCAATCTTACTTCTGTAGTGATACTGCCTCGGAAACCCAAGGAGAGGTCGCTATGAGTCAGGTATGACTCGACGGCACATAACAACAATAACAACAATACATGGCATAAATAGACTATCAAGCATAATCCAAAATGTACAAACAGCAGAAGAGAAATCAGATGAATGGAACCTTCTAAAAATTAAATTTTTATATGCTTCCAAAGACTTCTCCAAAACAGGCAGAAGAGAATCTACCAATTGGGAAAGAATATTTGGCAATGACATATCTGACAAAGGAGTTATCTCTAAAATTTATAGAGAACTCCAACAGCTCAATAATAAAAAGACAAGTAATCCCATTAAGAAATGGGTAGAAGATATGAATAGACACTTCACCAAGGAGGATATTCAGACAGCCAACAAACATATGAAGAAATACTAACAATCATTAGCTATTAGAGAGATGCAAATCAAAACAACAATGAGATATCATCTTGCTCCCGCACTAGCAGCAAAGTTCAACAAGACAGAAAACAACAAATGCTGGCGAGGATGTGGAGAGATTAGGAATCTCCTACACTGCTGGTGGAACTGTAAAATGGTTCAACCACTGTGGAAAGAAGTAAGGTGATTCCTTAAAAAGTTGGAATTAGAAATACCATTTGACCCAGCCATTCCATTACTAGGTATATATAATAAAGAAGTGAAAGCTATAACGAGAACAGACATATCCACACCCATGTTCATCACAGCACTATTTACAACAGCAAAAATTTGGAAACAACCTAGATGTCCATCAACTGAGGAATGGATAACCAAACTATGGTGCATATACACAATGGAATACTATGCAATGTTAAAGAATAATGTAGAATCTGCAAAACACCACATAACATGGATGAACTTGGAAGACATAATGCTGAGTGAAATAAGTCAATCACAGAAGTACAAATATTATATTAGCCTGTTATTGTAAAAGTCAAGGAATGGTTTATCTATGGAAGGAAAATTTATTTTTTGGTTACCAGGGGTGGGAGGGGAGAAAGGGAACACTGTTAGATGAATAGAGATAAGTATTGAATTGGGTGAAGAGAAGGGCAATGTACCAAATGTGAGTGATTGTGTTGAGGAAGAGGAATACATAGAGAGGTACATGGGAGGTGCATACAACAAAGATGAACTCTTCTGCACATACAGTACTGCATTGTCAGTGAAGGCAAAAATGGGTGTATGGGTGGATAGATGGGTGGATATGCTGAATTCATAGGTATGTCTATGCAGCAGGGAGTGTATCCAAGACCATGTATAGGGTTGGCCGACAATGACTCTACAAGTGTATTTGTATGTTCTGTAAGAATTCCCAGGTGTATAGTAGAGCTGGCAAGGGACAAGTTTGTATTTACTTCTTGGTCACAGCCAACTACCCAGAAAGAGTGAGTAGTTGAACCTGTGGGCTCAGGATCATAGTCACAGGGGACATCAACCTCATTTGGCATAGCATACTATACAAAACATTGTTCCACCTCCTACTTTGGCGAGTAGTGACTGGGATCTTGAAAGCTTGCAAACAGCCATCTAGATGCAGGGAAGGGTCTCTCCTCATCCAGAGCAAAGAAGATTGAAGAAAACCAAAGTTTCATGGAAACAATTAGTCCTTGTGAGTGATACACCATGCAATCCTCAGCCTATATGTGTATGAGACCAGAAGAACTAGATTCTGCCTGGCTACCATTGTCAAGTACTCAGAGTGGTATCTATGTAAGAGACCCTGGATAGAGAGGGACAACAATGTGGGGAAAAACTCAAAATCATTTGGGAAAAAAAAGGGGGGGACCAGGTTTTGTGGTCTGATTGAGTCTGGTGATACCACTGAGACTATGGTCCATAGCTTCCCTTCAGGTCTGGAATTGAACCCACACCTGTGGCTTCCAGCCAAGCAAAAGACAAGCATATGAGTTGAACATGTACCTGAGCTGGAAACACTCCTTGGAGAGAACAATCACGGGAGGAAGAAGGGCTTTTTATGCACACAGAGACAGTTCAGGAGGCAGGAGTGTATGGATGGATGGACACAGGGAAGAGGTAACTATCAGGAGGAAGTGGGAGTGGAGCTGTTGTATTGAGGTAAATTGTAGTCAATGTCATAAGACAACGTGTCTGTGAACTGCTGTATGGAAAGTGAATCAACAAATAAGAAAGGCTAAGATTCATGTGGGATACCAAGAAGGGGTACCTTCCATCAGAATTCCAGAACAGGAAGAGAAAACTACAAAGAAAATTGTTGAAGATTTTTTGGAAGAGAATTTATTTAATATGATGAAAGATGAGACTATATCCATTCAAGAAGTTCAATAAACCCCAAACAGGATAGAACCCAAAATAAAACCAACAAGACATACCAATATCAAACTCACCAAAACCAAAGACAAAGAAAGAATCCTGAGAGCAGCACAGGAGAAAATGAAAAGTTACCTACAAAGGGCAACCGATAAGACTAAGCTCTGATTTCTTGGCAGAAACCATGCAGGTGTGAAAAAATGGGATGGTATACATAAAACCCTGAAAAAAAAAAAAAAATCCAACCAAGAATTATCTACCCAGCAAAATCATTACTCAGATATGATGGTGAAATTAGTTCACTTCCAGATAAGCAGAAATTAAGAGAATTTGTTAATATCACACCAACTTTACAAGAGATACTAAAGGGATTCCTTTGGACAGAGAAGCAACAACAGCAAACAACCGACCATTAACATACATGACTAAATAACCCAGAAACCAACCCAGTTACAGAAATATCCAAAGTAAAATAAGCTTACAAGAGTTTAAACAGGGAACCAGAGACAGCAATTGACAAATGAAGACAACTACAAAGCAAAATGAGGGGAAAATTAGTGTAGTTATAGAACTTCTAAGCAGTGGGGAAGTCAGGACAAGATAAGCCAGACTGTTGTAAATTTGGGAAGAAAATCATAAGTCACAGGGTAACTTCAAAGAAAAATAACAAACCTACTTACTAAAATTAAAAAGCAGACAAGCATGATTATTTAGCTAATACTAAAACAATAGAAATGAAGGAAATGATAACACAATTCATAAATAAAATGAACTCAGCACAGAGAACTAAATGAAACAAATAAATCAGCAACGCCAAAAAAAAAAAAAAAATGACAACAAATTTGCACTTGTTGATAATTACACTGAATGTCAATGGATTAAATGCACCACTCAAGAGATGTAGAGTTGCAGACTGGATAAGAAAACATAACCTATCAGTATGCTGTCTACAAGAGACATGACTTAGAGACAGATAAAAATAGATTAAAAATCAAAGGTTGGAAAAAGACTACCCAGCAAATGGCAATCAAAAAGGAGTAGAAGTGGCAATAATAATACCTGATAAAATTGACTTTAAGATAAAAACCACTATAAGAGACAAGGAAGGACATTATATGATGATTAAAGGATCACTTGAACAAGATGACATAACCACAATAAATATCTATGCACTCAATGAAAGAGCCCCACAATACATAAATACAATTCTAACAGAATTGAAAAGACAAATAGATGACTCCAAAGTTGTAGTAGAAGACTTTCATATACCACTTTCAATGAAAGATAGAACAGTTGGAAATAAATTCAACAAAGACATAGAAAAACTAAATAATACAATCCACCAACTTGCCTTTATCCACAGAACACTTCACACAACAATAGCACAATACATATTCTTTCCTGTGCACATGGAACATTCTTCAGGATAAACTATATGTTAGGCCACAAAGTAAGCCTTGATAAATATAAAAAGTTTGAAATCCTGTAAAGCATTTTCTCAGATCACAATGCTATAAAATAGCAAATAGGAAGATAAATGGAAATGAAGTAAACACATGGAAACTGAATAACACACTCCTTAAATATGACTGGGTAATAGGAAATATTAAAAAAAATGAAAAAATTCCTTGAATTGAATGAGAATGAAAATACAGCATACCTGTATTTGGGACACAGCAAAAACAGTGATGAGGGGACAATTTGTGGAAATAAATGCACATATAAAAAAAGAAGTAGGAGCCAAAATCAACACCTTAACCCAACATCTCCAATTAGTAAAAGAGCAGAGGAACAAGAAAGAAAGAAAAAAGCCTACAATCACCAGAAGAAAAGAAATAATAAAGATTTGAACTGAAATAAATGAAACTGAAAATAGAAAGATAATAAAAAAAAAAATGAAAAAGACTAGAAGTTTTTTTTTTTTTCTTTTTAAAAAGAGTAATAAAATTGAGTGACACAGTGCCTAATGCATTTGACTGCTAACCAGATGGCTGCATATTCAAACCCACCAACCAGCCATTCCTCAGAGGGAAGATTCCCTAGAGATATCACCTTGGAAACCCAAGAAGGGGTCTCAATGAGAGGAATTGACTAGATGGCAGTGAATTTGGTTTGGTTTTGCACAAAGGAGAGAATACAAATAACATAAATAAGAAAAGGATTGGGTGACATCACAAAAGAATCAAAAAGGATAATATCAGTATACTGGAGCTCCTAAGGCACTTGACAGATAACCAGAAGGCTGGCAATTCAAACCCACCAGCCACTTCTTGGAAGGAAGAAGGTTGGGCAATCTACATCCGTAATGATCATGTCTCGGAAACCCAAGGAAGGGTCGCTATGAGTCGGGTCTGACTTGATGGTAAATACCAACAACATGAAAACTATACTCCAACAAATTTGAAAACCTAGAAGAAATGGACAGATTTCTAGAAGGATACTACTTACCTAAACTAACACAGACAGGTAGAAAATTTGAATAAAAGAAGAAATCCAATAGATCATAAAAAAAATTACCAAAAAAAAAAAAAAGTCCTGGCCCAGTTTCACTGGAGAATCCTACCAAACATTCAGAGAACTGACACCGATCCTACTTAAACTATTCCAGAACATAGAAATGAAGAACTCCTCCCAAATTCATTTTATGAAGCAAGCATAACACTTATACCAAAGCCAGGCAAAGACATCACCAAAAAGGAAAACTACAGACCAATATCCCTCATGAATATTGCTGCAAAAATGTTCAACAAAATCCTAGCCAATAGACCCCAACAATATATCAAAACAATACATTATGACCATGTGGAGTTCCGACAAATTATGCAAGCATGATTCGACTTTAGAAAAACAATATAATCCATTACAAAAGTAAAATAAAGAAAAAGAACCACATTATCATATCAGTTGATGCAGAAATGGCATTTGATAAAATTCAAGACCCATTCCTGATAAAAAAAAAAAAAACCTAAGAAAAATAAGAATAGAAAGGAAATTCCTCAACATAATTAAGGGCATATATGCAAAACCAACAGCACGCATTATTCTCAATGGAGAGAGATGGAAAACATTACCCTTGGGAACAGGAACCAGACAAGGATGCCCTCTATCACCACTTCTATTCAAGATTGTATTTGAAGTCCAAACCAGGGCAATAAGCCGAGAAAGGAAAATAAAGTCATCCTAATTGGAAAGGAAGAAATAAAACTCTCCCTATTTGCTGATGATATGATCCCATACATAGAAAACCCAAGAGATTCAGCAAGTAAACCACTGGAACTAATTCAGAAATTTGGCATAGTGGCAGAATACAAGATCAACATACAAAAATCATTTAGATTCCCCTACACCAGCAAAAGGAGCTCTGGTAGCATAGTGGCTAACACACTTGCCTGCTAACCAGATGGCTGGCAGTTCAAACCCACCAGCCACTCCTCGGAAGGAAGGTTGGGCAATCCTACTTCCGTAGTGATACTGCCTCGGAAACCCAAGGAGGGGTCTCTATGAGTCGGATTTGACTCGATGGCACATAACAACAACAACAACAACAACACCAGCAAAAAGGAAAATAAGGAAATCAATACTACTTATGATTGAAAAAAGGAAAATAAAGAAATAAAGTACAGGAAATAAGGAAGTCAATACCATTTATAATAGCTACCAATAAAATAAAATATTGGGGCTAAATCTTAACAGGGACACCCAAGACCTGTACAAAGAAAACTACAAAACACTACTTCAAGAAACCATAGATCTACATGAATGGAAGAACAAACCATGCTCATGGATAATAGGAAGACTGAACATTTTGAAAATGTCAATGATACACAAAGCAATCTATACATTCAATGCAATCCCAGTGCAGATCCCATTAACATTCTTTAAGGATATGGAAGCCCATATCCTTACTAATTTGATATGGAAAGGAAAGAGGCCTTGGATAAGCAATGTACTATTGAAGAACAAAGTAGGAATTCTCATACTCTCAGATCTCAAAACCTACTATCCAGCCACATTAGTCAAAACAGCCTGGTATTGGTACAACAACAGACACAGAGACCAGTAGAATAGAATTGAGAATCCAGAAACAGATCCATCGACCTATAGTCGGCTGACTTTTGACAAAGGGCTGAAATCCGTTTAATGGGCAAGAAGTGGTCTCTTTAACAAGTAGTGCTGGCAAAACCGGATATCCATTTGCATAAAATGAAACAAGATCCATGCTTTGCATCATACACAAAAACTAACTCCAGATGGATCAAAAACTTAAATATGAAACTTAAAACTAAAAAGTTCCTCAAGAAAAAAATAGAGGCAAATTTAGGTGTCCTAATTTATGACATAAACTGTTGAGCATAACCTAAAATGCACAAACAGCAGAAGATAAACTAGATGAATGGGACCTTCTAAAAATTAAATAGTTTTGTGCTTCAAAAGACTTCTCCAAAAGAGTCAAAAGAGAACCTACAGATTGGGAGAAAAAAAATTAGGCAACAGCATATCTGACAAGGGACTTATCTCTAAAATTTATAGAAAACTGCAACACCTCAACAACAAAAAGATTAACGATCTAATTTAAAAATTGGCAGAAGACATGAATACACACTTCACCAAATAGGGTATTCATGTGGCCAACAAACACATGAAGAAATGTTCACAGTCATCAGCATAGAGAGTTGCAAATCAAAACAACAATGAGATACTGTCTGGCCTCAGCACTAATGGCAAAGTTCAACAAGACAGAAAATAACAAATGCTGGCAAGGTTGTGGAGAGTTTGGAACTCTCATACACTGCTGGTGGGACTGTAAAATGGTACAACCACAGTGGAAAGCAGTATGGCAATTCCTTCAAAATTTGGAATTAGAAATACCACTTGACCCAGCCATTCCATTACTAGGTATATACCCTAAAGAAATGAGAGCCATGACAAGAACAGATATATGCACATCCATGTTCATCACAGCAGTATTTACAATAGCCAAAAGATGGAAACAACCTAGGTGTTCATCAACTGAGGAATGGATAAAAAAACTGTGATACATAAACAGAATAGAATAATATGCAACCCTAAAGAATAGTGTAGAATCTACAATACACCACAAAATGTGGATGAACTTGGAGGACACTTTGCTAAGTGAAATAAGTCAATCACAGAAGGACAAATATTGTATTAGTTCATTACTGTAAAAAGTCAAGAAAAGTCAAGGAAACTTCCTTTGCTGGTTACCAGCAGTGGGAGGGAAGGGGAAGAAACACTGATAGATAAGTAGAGACAAGTGTGGATTTGAGTGAAGATAAAGGCAATGTACCAAATGTGAGTGATCAACTTGTTGTCATCGAGGAAGAAGGAGACTTAAAGAGGTGCATAGGAGTAACAGAAAACAAAGATGAACCCTTTTGCATGCACAGTACTGCATTGTCAATGACGGCAAGCAGTAATCTACTGGTGGATATATGGGTGGACAGACAGAAAATCAAGTATGTCTCGGCAAGGGGTAGTGTGCCCGTGACCACATATAGGATTATCAGACAATGTTTCTACATCCATATTTGTATGCACTGTAAGAATGTCCAGGTGTATAGTAGATTTGACAAGGGTCAAGGTTGTGGTGGCATCTTGGCTACAACCAGCTACCCAGAGGGAGCAAGTGATTGGACCTGTGGCCTCGGGTCCATGGTCTCAGGGAGACACCAAGCTCAATTGGCATAACACACTGCACAAAAAAATTGTTCTATATCCTACGTTGGTGAGTAGCCACTGGGATCATAAAAGTTTGCAAGTGGCCATCTAGAGGCAAAGATGGATCTCTCCTCATCCAGAGCAAAGAAGAATGAAGAAAACCAAAGACACATGGAAACAATTAGTCCAAGAGACTAGTAGACCATGCAATCCTCAGCCTATATTACCATGAGACCAGAACTAGATGGTAGTTGGCTACCACTGTCAACCACTTGGAGGGGGATAAGTGTAGGAGATCCTGGATAGAGTGGAGAGAAATTTGGAACAAAACTCAAAATCAAGAAAAAAAATACTGAGTTTGTTGATCTGATATAGCCTAGCGAGACCCCTGAGACTATGGCTCTTAGCTACCCTCAGGTCTGGAATTGAACTCACCCCTGTAGCTTCCAGCAAAACAATAAAAAGGCATGTGAGATGAACATTTACATCAGGTACATACATTCCTTGGAAGAATTGATCATTGAAGAACAGAAGGGCAGTATTAGCACAGGGAGACAGCTGCGGAGGGCAGCAGATAGGAGTGCATGGAAGGAAAGGGCACAGGGAAAGGTAAGTACAGGGAGAAAGTGGGAAGAGAGTTGTTACATGGTGGGAAATTGCAGTCAATGTCATGGAACAAAATGTGTATGAACTGCTGTAAGGAAAATGAATTTTATCTGTAAACTTTCACCCAAATCACAATAAAAATTTAAAAAGAGAGAGAGAGAGAGAAATACTACAAGGCATCTTCTCAGATCAAAATGCTCTAAAATTACAAATCAATAACAGGAAGATCAAGGTGGGGGGAAATACATGGAAACTGAGTAACACTCTGCTTAAAAACCACTGGATAATAGAAGAAATAAAAGATGAAGTTTGAAAAATTCTTTGAATCAAACAAGAAGAAAAATAAAGCATGTCAAAATCTCTGGGATACTGTAAAAGCAGTGCTCAGAGAACAATTTATCACAATGAACACACACATCAAAAAAAAGAGAAAGAATCTAAATCAACACCTTAACCTCACTGACCCCCCCCAAAAAAAAAAGCCTACAGTCAAAAGAGGAAAGGAAATAATAAGGATTCAAATAGAAATAAATGAGATAGAAAGCAGAAAAACAAGAGAAAGAATCAACGTGACTAGAAGTTGGTTCTTTGAAAGGACTGATAAAATTGACAAGCCAATGGCAAACTAAAGAAGGAGAAGAAACAAATAACACAGATAAGAAATGAAATAGGTAATGTCACAACAGAAACTACTCACATAAAAAGGATAATAACAGAATACTATGAATAGCTGTACTTAAACATATTTGAAAAGCTAGAAGAAATGGAAATTTCTAGAAACACACTAACTACCTAAACCAACACAAATTGAGGTAGAAAATTTGAACAGATCAATCACAAAAGAAGAAATTGAATGAGTCGTAAAATAAAACTCACAACAACAACAAAAAAGTCCTAGACAAGACAGCTTTGCTGGCAAATTCTACCAAATATTCAGAGAAGAGCTGACACCAATACTATTTACAATATTCCAGAACATAGTAAAAGATGGGTTACCAGGCAAACACATCACTGAAAAATTAAATTATAGACTGGTACCCATCATGAACATCGATGCAAAAATTCTCAATATACCAAACCCAGTGCCATCAAGTGGATACTGACTCATAGTTACCCCCATTGAGTTTCCAAGGCTGTAAATCTCTATGGAGGTAGATTGCCTCATCTTCCTCCCACGGAGCATCTGGTGGGATTTGAACTGACAATCATCTGGTTAGCAGCCAAATAAGTACTTTTCCCACTATCAAAAAAAATACTACATCTTGATCAAATAGGATTTATACTAGATATGCAAGGATAATTCAACATTAGAAAAGCAATCAGGAGTTCTGGCAAGATGGCGGACTAGGCAGAA
>NW_006921808.1:637522-652323 GCF_000298275.1 Orycteropus afer afer
GATACTGCCTCGGAAACCCAAGGAGGGGTCACTATGAGTCAGGTCCAACTCAACAGCACATAACAACAACAACATAGTGGAGCTGACAAGGGGCAAGGTTGTGGTCACTGCTTGGTCACAGCCAGCTACCCAGAGGAAATGAGTATTTGAACCTGTGGCCTCAGGACCATAGTCACAGGGGACATCAAGCTCAATTGGCATAACGTACTATACAAAACATTGTTCCACCTCCTACTTTGGTGAGTAGCTACTGGGATCTTAAAAACTTGCAAGCTGCCATCTAGATGCAATGATGGGTCTCTCCTTGTCCAGAGCAAAGAAGAATGAAGAAAACCCAAAATTCATGGAAACAATTAGTCCTAGAGACTACACCGTGGGATCTGCAACCTATACGACTATGAGACGAGGAGAACTAGATGGTGCCCGGCTACCACTTTCAACCACTTGGAAGGGGATCTTATGTGGGAGATCCTTGATAGAAAGGGGGAACAATGTGGAACAAAACTCAAAATCATTTAGAGATTAAAAAAAAAAAGGAGGGGGGAGTTCGGACCAGCTTTGCTGGTCTAATAGAGCCTTGTGGAACCACTGAGACTATGGCCCCTTCAGGTCTGGAATTGAACCCACACATGTGGTTTCCAGCCAAACAAAGGACAGGCATATGAGTTGAATATTTACCTGAGGTAGATGCACTCCTTGGAGAGAACAATCATGGGAGAAAGAAGGGCTGCTTATGCACAGGGAGACAGCTCAGGGGGTGGGAATACATGGAGGGATGGATGCAGGGAAGAGGTAACTATGGGGAGGAAGAGGGAGGGAAGCTGTTGCATTGTGGTAAATTGTGGTCAATGTCATGAGACAAAGTGTATGTGAACTGCTGTATGGAAAGTGAATATGCTCTGTAAATTTTCACCCAACTCATAATAATAAAAAAAAAGTTACAGAGAACAAAGGTAAACAGTATTACATACAGAAGATCCTATATTATCAGTAATATCAAACATTTATCTATGAGTTGACACATAAGTAGAGAGGCAGGACAACAAGGCATGGGTAGGAAAACAGGGCTATACCCAAAACTATAAATAGATTTGGCAGATGATATTACTACATATACATTTGTATGTGGTTTAAAAATTGCCATGTATATAGTAGAACTAATGGGAGCAAATGAAGCTCTGGTAGCGTACTGCCTAAGGCTTTTGACTGCTAACCAGAAGACTGGCAGTTCATACCCACCAGCCACTCTTCAGAAGGAAGATTGGGCAATCTACCTCCATAATGATACTGCCTCAGAAATCCAAGGAGGGGTCACTATGAGTCAGATCCTACTTGATGGCAGTGAGTTTGGTTTGTTGGTAATGGGAGCAAATTTATTAAAACTTCTTTGCTATAACTGAATACCTTGAGGGAGTGGGACACTGGGCAACACTGTTGTTCCAAGAGCATAGTCTTGGAACAACAAGGTCAATTGGCATAACAAAGACATTATTCTACGTCTTATTTTGGTAAGTAGTGACTGGGATCTTAAAAGCTTGTGAGCAGCCACCTAAAAGGCAACTGTTGCTCTCTTCTCATCCAGAGCAAAGAAGTGTAAAGAAAATCAGGGACACATGGAAACAATTAGTCCAAAGGACTCATGGACCACATTAACCTCATCCCTCACAACCCTGAGACCTGTAGAACTAGATGGTGCCTATCTGTCACTGCCAACCACTCTGAAAGGGATCACTATAGGAGATTCTGAATATACTGGGAGAAAAATGTGAAACAAAACTCAAAAAAAAAAAAAAAAATTAAAAGACCAAGATATTTTCTGATTGAACTACTTCTGATGGACACTAGTGATACCCCTGAAACTCTGGCCTTTAGACATCCTTCAAGTCCAGAACTGTACTCATCTGCATGGCTCAGTGTCCATCCAAACAATAAACAAGCCTATGAGGTGAACAATCACACCAGGGAAATGCACAGTCCCTAGAGCCAACAACCATAAATAGATCAAAAGTATAGTATTTGTTAAGCTGAATCAGTGTTCAGGAGGGAGTAATGGAAAGGGAAAATAAATGCTTTCCAAATAAACAAAACTCCAAATAGGACCACGACAGTGGGCTCAAGTCCAACTCTTAGCAACACTTTTAAGTGGACTGGAACCGAGGTCTGGGATTTTGGGATGAGTGAATCCTAACAGAGAAGGGCTGTCTTATATCTCCTTCAGGGAGGCTGGCAGGTTTGAACTTCAGAGCTTGGACTGACAGCTAAATGCCACCATCAGCAAACAGCTCCAAACAGAGGCAGGGCCCGCAGCTGTCCTTATACACACTTGCATCACCAGCTGAACTATCTCACACTAAGTACACACACCAAAAAAAAAAAAAAAAAGCTTTAGTTTTCTCTCCTTAAGGTCACTTCTTGTGCCAATCTTCTTTCTCCTACATGAGTACTCAGTGAATGAGCCGATTCTGCCACAACAGCCAGTTCCTAGAGTTGCTGGCTGAACATAGCTAGAAAACTCCCTCCTCAAATACCTTACCCTCCCTTCATTCTACTACTTTCCTCTTACTCAATTTTTCTTCCTTTCTATCTGATCGTTTACCCATTTACTTCCCCATCTTCTTTAATTTTTACCAAACATTTATCCCTCTCACTCACCCATTTTGTTTTCTCTCTTTTTCTTATATTCTTTTTCCTTTTTCCCTATTTCTTACCATCTATTTTATTCTATCTTTTCATTTTTCTTTCTTCTCTTAAGCTTTTTTTACCCCTTGCCTCATCCAATGAGAGGAACATAATAATTCCTGGCTAGTAAACCAGGGCCACTACATTGACCACCTCACCCAACAGATGAGTAACACTAATAGCTCCTGCTTTTGCCAACTGCAACTGCTCTTCATGATGAACAGAGACCTGAACCCACATCCTGACCAGTGACTCATTCCACCAATGCAGAGAAAGCTGGAGACTGACCCAGTACCGCCAAGCTAACGACCAAAGAAGTACACCTGCTCCACATTACCAGATGTATTGAAACAAAGTAAAACATAAAACTATGATGAAACATAGCTAACAAATAAAGACAACTTCAAAATGTCTAATAAACAACAGACAAAAAAAAAAAAAAAAAAAAAAAACAGAAGATAGTAGAAACAAGAGTCCAAACTAAAGAACTAGAAAATGTCCCCAAGGAAAAACAAGTAATAAAACTATCTGAATATGTAACTATCTATATATGACCCTCCAAGAGCTCAAGGAAACCATGAACAGAAGCAATGAGAAGACAGACAATACCTTTGAAGAATCCAGGAATATCATTCAAGAGCAAAATGACAAAATAAATACACAATTAGAAATAATGCAAAAATAACAATTAGAAATCCAGAACATGAATATTAGATTTACAGACAAATAATACATTGGAAGGACAAAAGTGTAGACTAGAACTGACTGAAGAATGCATTTCCCAACTAGAAGACAAAACACTTGATGCCAGCCTGCATGAGGAAAAATCAGAACAAAGATTTAAAAGAAATGAATAAAACCCAAGAGTTATATGTGTTGACATGAAACGAAATATCATACACCTGATTGGAATCCCAGAGCAAGAAGAGACAAAAGAAAGAAAGAAAAAAAAAAAAAATACTGAGAAAGTTGTCAAAGACGTTCTAACAGAAAATTCCCCATATCATGAAAGAAGAAAAGATATCCATCCAAGAAACTGAACAAACCTTATATAAGATAGACCCCAACAGAATGTCACCAAGACATATCATAACCATAATCAAACTTTCCAAAAGCAAAGACAAAGGAAGAATCTTGGGAGCAGCTTGAGAAAAGTGAAATGGTACCTATAATGGACAGTCAATGAGACTAAGCTCTGATTTCTCAGAAGAAGGCAATGGGATGGCATATACAAAATCTTGAAGGAAAAGAATTACCTACAAAGAACTACAAATCCAACCAAACTGTCCCTCAAATAAAGGTGAAATTAAGACATTTCCAGAGACCACCAAAATTAAGGGAATTTGTAAATACCAGACCAACCCTATAAGAAATGCTGAAGGGAGTACTTCCATTAGGAAACCCACAACAGACAACAACAAATTGAAATCAAGGCACTTGACACTACCACCTAGAAACTAACCTAGAAAAAGTTTCTCAAAATAAGCTCACACATAATATAAACAAAGAAATGGAGAAGTCAATCTATAAATGACACCAACAACAAATCAAATAGAGGGAATAAATGTTATATTTATAAAACTTTCAAATGGAGAAGAAATCAGGACAAGGAACAGACTGTTCCAAACTTAAGGAGATAAGAATTTTATTCAGGGTAAATATACACACACAAAAAAAATGAAAAGTTTCTCTAACCAAACTAAGAAAGAAGACAATCACAAGGGCTTAGTAAACACAAAACCAAAAATAATGAAGAAAAGAGAAAATACATTGATAACAAAATGAACTTAACCCAGAAAAATATTTGGAACAAAGAAATCACCAACAACACAACAACAACAACAACAAAAAAAAAAATAGTATGACAGCAATAAATTCATACTTATCATTAATTGCATTGAATGTGAATGTACTAAATGCACCAGTCAAGAAAAAACAGTGGCAGATTTGATAAGAAAAGTAGACCCATCGATATGCTGCCAATAAGGACCCATCTTAGACACAAAGATAAAAATAAATTAAAAATCAAGGGGTGAAAAAATATATATACCAAGCTAATACCCACCAAAAAGAGCAGGAGTGGCAATAATAATTTCTGATAAAATGGGGGGGGGGTGTGTCTGTGTGTGTGGAGCACCCCATGGGGCTGGCTAGGTAAGGGTACAGGGTGGAGGAGATCAGGAAATGAGCAGAGTAGTTACAGCTAGGGAGACAAACTTCTATGTCTGTTTGTCATAATGTGGTGCTTTGAGTGCTGCTGTGAGGCTGGAAGCTATGCCACTGGTGTTTCAAATGCCACCAGGATTACCCATAGCGGATAGGCTTCAGCAGAGCTTCCACATTAAGACAGACTCAGAAGAAGGAAGAGGCCATCCACTTCTCAAACAATTGGCCATTGAAAAACTTATGAATAACAGAGAAACACTGTCCAATATACTAATGAAAAACTTTATGAATAGCCCTGAAACATTGTACTATGTAGTGCTGGACTGAGGGACTCATTCCTCAGGTCAGAAGGCACTCAAAATACAATTGGAAAAGAGCTGCCTCCTCAGAGTAGTTTGTTGTTTTGTTTTGTTATGTGCTATCAAGTCAGACCCGACTCATAGCGACCCCTCCTTGGGTTTCCGAGGCAGTATCACTATGGAAGTAGATTGTCCCATCTTCCTTCCAAGGAGTAGCTGGTGGGTTTGAACTGCCAGCCTTCTGGTTAGCAGTCAAGTGCCTTAGGCACTATGCTACCAGAGCTCCTCAGAATAGAGCCAACCTTAATGATGTGGATAGAGTTACCCTTTTGGGACCTCCATTTACTGATGTGGGATGTCTCAAAATGAGAAGAAACAGCTGCAAACATCCATTAATAATCAGGACATGGCATGTACAAAGTATGAAGCTAGGAAAACTGGAAGTTGTCAAAAATGAAATGGAAGGCATAAAGATCAATATCCTAGGTGTTGTTGTTGTTGTTATGTGCTGTTAAGTTGGACCCAACTCATAATGACGCCTTCTTGGGTTTCCGAGGTAGTATCACTACGGGTTTGAACTGCCAACCTTCTGGTTAGCAGTTAAGTACCTTAGACACTACATCACCAGAGCTCCCATCTTAGGCATTAGTGAGCTGAAATGGACTGGTTTGGGCCATTTTGAATCAGATGATCATATGATCTCCTATGCTGGGAATGACAAATTAAAGAAGAATGGCATGGAACTCATCATCACAAAGAATGTATCAAGATCTGTTCTGAAGTACAATGCTGTCAGTGATAGGATAATATCCATATGCCTACTAGGAAGACCAGTTAATACTACTATTATTCAGATTTATGCACCAACCACCAAAGACAAAGATGAGGAAATTGAAGATTTTTACCAACTTCGGCAGTCTGAAATTGACCAAACATGCAATCAAGATGTGTTAATTATCACTGGTGACTGGAATACAAAAGTTGGAAACAAAGAAGAATCACCAGTAGTTGAAAAATATGGCTTTTGTGATAGAAAGGATTCTGGAGATCGTATGATAGAATTTTGCAAGACCAATAATTTATTCATCACAAATACCGTTTTTCAACAACACAAACAGTGGCTATACATGTGGACGTCACCAGATGGAGTACACAGAAATCAGGTAGACTACATCTGTGGAAAGAGGCAACAGAGAAACTCAATATCTTCAGTCAAAGCAAGGCCAGGAACTGATTGCAGAACAGACCATGAACTGCACATACAAGTTCAGATTGAAGCTGAAGACAATTAAAAGAAGTCTCTAAGAGCCAAAGTATGACCTTGATTACATCCTTCCTGAATTTAGAGACCATCTAAAGAATAGATTTGATGCATTGAACAATGACCAAAAACTAGAGGAATTGTGGAATGACATCAAGAATATCATCCATGAAGAAAGTAGAAGGTGATTAAAAAGACAGGAAAAGAAGACCAAAGTGGAGGTCAGAAGAGACTCTGAAACTTGCCATTGAACGGAGAGTAGCTAAAGCAAATTGAAGAATCAACAGGATAAAAGAGCTGAACAGAAGATTTCAAAGAGAAGCTTGAGAAGCCAAAGTCAATTATTATAATGAAATGTCCAAAGACCTAGAGTTAGAAAACCAAAAGGGAAGAACACACTCGGAATTTCTCAAGCTGAAAGAACTGAGAAAAAAAAAATTAAGCCTTGAATTAAAATACTGAAAGAATCCATGGGCACTATGCTGAATGATGCAAGAAACATCAAAAGAAGATGTAAGGAATACATGTAGTCACTATACCAAAAAGAATTGGTAGGTAATCATCCATTTCAGGGAGTGGCATCTGATCAAGAACCAATGGTATTGAAAGAAGAAGTCAAAGCTGCACTGAAGAGATTGGCAAAAAAAAAAAAAAAAAGGCTCCAGGAATTGATGGAATACCCATTTAGATGTTTAAACAAACGGATGTTGTGCTGGAGGTACCACTTGCCGATGCCAAGAGATTTGGAAGACAGCTACCTGGCCAACTGACTGGAAGAGATCCATATTTGTACCCATTCCAAAGAAAGGGAATCCCACAGAATATGGAAATTATCAAACAATATCATTGATATCACACACAAGTAAAATCTTACTGAAGATAATTCAAAAATGGTTGCAGCAGTATACTGACAGAGAACTTCCATAAATGCAACCTGGATTCAGAAGGGGACATGGAGTGAAGGATATCACAGCTGATGTGAGACAGCTCTTGGCTCAAAGCAAAGAATACCAGAAAGATCCTTACTTGTGATTTATCGACTATCCAAAGGCATTTGATTTTGTGGATCATAACAAATTGTGGATAACATTGAGAAGAGTGGGCATTCCAGAACACTTAATTGTGCTCATGAGGAACCTGTACATAGACCAGGAGGCTGTCGTTCACACAGAATAAGGGGATACTGCATGATTTAAAATCAGAAATGGAGTGTGTCAGGGTTGTATCCTTTCACCACACTTATTCAATGTATATGCTGACCAAATAATCTGAGAAGCTGGACTATATGAAGAAGAAAATGGCATTATGATTGGGGGAAGGCTCAAGAACAACCTGAGATACACAGACAACACAACTTGTTTGCTGAAAGTGAGGATGAGTTGAAGTACTTATTGATGAAGATTAAAGACTACAGTCTGCAGAAGGATTACATCTCAATATAAAGAAAAAAAAAATCCTCACAACCAATAAGCATCACAATAAGTGGAGAAAAGATTGAAGTTGTCAAAGACCTCATATTATATGGTTCAATGCCAATGGAAGTAGAAGTCAAGACATCAAAAGATGTATTGCACTGGGAAAATCTGTTGCAAAAGACCTCTTTCAAGTGCTGTGGAGCAAAGATATCTCCTTGAAGACTAAGATGAGCCTAACCCAAGCCATAATATTTTCAATTGCCTCATATGCATGTGAGAGCTGGACAATGCATAAGGAAGACTGAAGAAGAGTTGATGGTTTTGAGTTGTAGTGTTTGCAAACAATGCTGAAAGTACTGTGAACTGTTAAAAGAACTAACAAATCTATCCTGGAAGAAGTGAAGCCAAAAAGAATGCTCATTAGAAGGGAGAATGGCCAGACTTCCTCTCACTGAATTTGGTCATGTTGTCAGAAGGACCATTCTCTGGAGAAGGATGCCATGCTTGGTAAAGTGGAGGGTCAACAAAAAATGGGAAGGCCCTCAACAAAATGGATTGACACAGTAGCTGCAGAGATGGGCTCAGGTATAGTAGGGATCATGAGGCTGGCACAGGACCAGAAAATGTTTTTTTCTGTTGTATATAAGGTCACTATGAGTCAGAGACAACTCGATGGCACATAACAACAACAACAACAATCTGAAGATGACTTGATCCTATACATTGAAAACCCAAGAGACCAAGCAAGAAAATTACTGGAAGTAATACAAAGGTTGAGCAAAATGGCAGGATACAAGATCAACATAGAAAAGTCAGTTGAATGCCTCTACATTAACAAAGAAATCTCTGAAAAGGAAATAATGAAAACAATAGCTTTTGCAATAGCTAACAAAAAGATAAAATACTTAGGAATAAATCTTACCAGGGACACAAAAGACCTATACAGAGAATACTACACAATACTACTGCAAGAAACTACAAGAGACCTACATAAATGGAAGACCATGATATTCATGGATAGGAAGACTGAATATTGTGAAATGTCAATATTACTCAAAGCAATCTGTACATTCCATGCAATCCTGATCCACATTCCATCAGCATTCTTTAAGGACATTGAAAAACCAATCCCTAATTTCATATGGAAAAGAAGACATGTCTGATAAGGAAAGCACTGCTGAAGAAGAAAAACAAAGTAGAAGGTCTTACACTCCCCGATCTCAAAACCTACTATACAATCACAGTACTCAAAATAGTGTGGTATTGGTACAATGATAGACAAATAGTTTGATGGAACAGAATCAAGAACCCAGAACTGTTTCAAGAATGCATCCACTTATGGACATCTTTGTACCTTTGACAAAGGGCCAAACCCCATTAAATGAGGGACATATAGCCTTGTTAACAAATGGTGCTGGCAAAATGAAATATCCATTTGCAGAAAAATGAAACAAAATTTATACCTCACCCCATGCACAAAAACAAGATGGATCCAAGACTTAAATGTAAAACCCAAAACCATAAAGATCATCAAAGATAAAAGAAAGGGAGGGGGCAAACTTAGGGGCCAGAATTTGTGGCATAAGTATTCTAGCAAACATAACCCAAAATGCACAAGCAGCAGAAGAGAAACTAGATGACTGAGACCTTATAAAAATTAAATTCTTATGTGCATCAAAAGACTTCTCCAAAAAGTTAAAAAGAGAACCTACAGACTGGGAAGAAAATACTATGATGTATCTGATGAGGGACTTATCTCTAAGACTTATAGAAAATTCAACATATCAACACCAAAAAAAAAAAAAAAAAAAAAGGTCCAATTCAAAAATGGGCAAGGGACATGAACAGACACTTCACTAAAGAAGATATACAGTCTGCCAACAAATCCATGAGGAAATGTTCACAATCATTACCAATTAGAGAGATGCAAATCAAAACAATGAGATATCATCTCACACCAAAAATAATAACAAAGTTCAAAAAGACAGAAAATAACAAATGCTGGTAAGGGTGTGGAGAGACTGGAACTATCATACACTGCTGATGGAACTGTAAAATACAGTCACTGTGAAAAACAGTATGGTGTTTCCTTAAAAAATTGAAAATAGAGATACCATTTGATCCAGAAATTCTATTACTAAGAATATATCCTGTAGAGATGAGAGCCAGGACATGAGTAGACATATGCACACCCATGTTCATTGCAGCACAATTCACTGTAGCAAAGAGGTGGAAACAACCTAAATGCTTATCAACAGATGAATGGATAACCTACCTAACTATGGTACATTCACACAATGGAACACTATACAACAATTAAGAATAACAAACAATCCACAAATCACCCACAACATGAATGGATTTGGAGGATATTATGCTGAGTGAAATAAGTCAATCACAGACGGACAAATATTGCTTGAGTCCATTAGTGTAAAAAGTCAAGCAAAGTTTTATACAGGGAAGGAAATTCACTTTGTTGTTTACTAGGGAAAGGAGGAAAATTTTCTGACTAGTTAATAGTCACATATTGAATTGGGTGAATGGAAAGGCAATATTAAAAAAGTGTGTGACAAGCACAGACAATAGGAAAATGAGGACACAGAAATGTGCACAACACAGGCACAATACTGGCAATAAACACTACACTATGAGTAAATGCATAGACAGCTGAGATCAGATATGGTTAAGAAAATATGAATATACCCAGAACCAAGGATAGATTTGGCTGAAGATAGTCCTACATATGTATTTATGCTACAAAATTATCTGCATGCATTTGAGAAGTAATTGCAGACAAGTAGCTTCTTAGAGACAATCAATCACTTTGACAGAGAGAGTCACCAGGCCTGCAGATGTGGGACCAAAGTCCCAGAGGACATCATGTTTAATTGGCACAACACTGTACATAAAAATCTTGTTCTACAGCCTACTTTGAGGAGTGGTGACTTGGGTCTTAACAGCTTTTGAGTGAAACAACAATGAGACACCATCTCACCCCAGCACTAATGGCAAAGTTCAACAAGGCAGGAAATAACAAATGCTGGCAAGGATGTGGAGAGATTGGGACCTCTCATACACTGCTGGTGGGACTGTCAAATGATTCAACCACTGTGGAAAGCAGTATGGTGATTCCTTTAAAAGCTGGAATTAGAAATACCGTTTGACCCAGCAATCCCATTACTAGGCATATATCCTAAAGGAGTTAGAGCCAGGACAAGAACAGATATATGCACACCCATGATCATCACAGCACTATTCACAATAGCAAAAAGATGGAAACAACCTCAATGCCCATCAACAGAAGAATGGATAACCAAACTGTGATACATACACACAATGGAATATTGTGCAACACTAAAGAATAATGCAGAATCTGCAAAACACCGCATAACATTGATGAACTTGGAGGACATTATGCTGCGTGAAATGTCAGAAGGTCAAATATAGTATTAGTTCATTATTATAAAAAGTCAAAGAAAGATTTATATATAGAAGGAAACTTTCTTTGTTTGTTACCAAAGGTGGGAGGGGATAGAAGGGAACACCGCAAAAAAAAAAAAAAAAAGAAAAAAGTATTGACCCATGTCATTTTAGTTTTATGTATTTCACTGTACATAAACTGCATTTCAATAAAATGTATTTAAAATTAAAAAAAATAAATGAAAGCTTTTGAGTGGCCATCTAAGATGAAATTATCGGTATCCTCTCATCTAGAGCAAAGAAGAGTGAAGAAAATAAAATATATATAAATATATATATATATATATATATATATATATATATATATATATATATATATATATATATATATCCAAAGATACAATGGATGATGGGGACTTCAGCCTTCAGGACCCTGAGCAGAAGAACCAGATGGTGCCTAGTACCAATACCAATCACTCGGAAAGAAATCAAAATTGAATATCCTGTATGGAGTGGGAGGAAAAAATTGGAACCAAACTCAAAAACACAAAAATGACCAGAATTACTGGTTGGGCAGAGATTGCTGGAAGTCAAAGACTAGCCCCAGGGTATCCTTCAGGCCTGGAACTGGACTCACTTCTATGGATTAGATGTCAGCCAAAAATATAAAGACCTACAAACAGAACACCTACCCTTAGATCAATCAATCATGAGACATGAGAAGGGCGTCATTCACAAAGAGGGAAAGCTGGACAGGAATGCAAATATAGGAAGGACACAGGGAAGCCGTAGTCACAGGGAGAAGTTGGAAGGAGAGCTTTTTATGGTTGGGGATTGTAATCAGGGCTGTGATACCAAATGTGCATGAACTGTTGAGAGTAAACTAAATTGGTTTTATAAATTTGCATCCAAATCACAATAAATTTTTTTTTTTTTTTAAAAAAAGGACAGCATTTGCCCAGGAATAAGGCTCAGTAGGCAGGAGTGTATAGGAAAGAAGGACAAACCACAGGGAGGAAGTGGGAACAGTATTATTACAGTGTGGGGATTGCAATAAATGTATGAACTGTTGAATGGAAAACCAAACTTACCCTGTCACCTTTCCCCAAATCACAATTAAAATTTTTTTAAAAATAAAAGCAGTATCTTCAGATACAGAAGCTCTTCTTCAAATAAGGAGTTTTCACAGGCAGCGCTATCAATGACAGAATGCAGCTTGCCACCAGAAGAGAATTGCGTGGAAAGAACTTTCTAGTAATGGTTCTCTACAGGGGCTCCCTATGTGGACCTGGCAGGGGACTCAGCTTCTCTCAACTATATAGCTTGTTTCTTCATCAGAAGATGAGAAGAAGGGGGTGAAAGCTTTCAAAATGAATAACAGACATGACTCCTTCAGAGAGAACCACAGATGAAGGCACTGACATTCCACATACCACTCATGTAATCAAGTTTGAGCTGGTTTTTCGATAGAAGCTACTGTTCCAGAGCTGAGCTCCACACAACCAGGCGTGGGCTACTGGGAGTATTTCTATATCAAGATGTCTTTACACAGCATGATGTGGAAATGCCCTGGAATGAAATTAAACAGCAGTCTGATTACACTTTATTCATCACAGGCAGATCAGGATGCTGTTGTGATTATGACAAAAGAATCTAAATTTATTGTCCTTTGGGGACATTGAAGATACAGTGATCTTTCTGCAAGGCACACAATTTATTCATAAAGCTGGAGCACCCATTGTATTTGTAAGTTCCTTACAGAGTCAGGAACCAAGGATAGAGCCCCTACTCAGGAAGTTTGCTGGCAATGGCCCCGGCTTAGTGAATGGGGGAAGTATCAATTTCCAGCCTGCACACATAGAAAACAGTGTGGGATGGGTGGAAGCCACCTTAGATGGAGCTGGCCATGCACACAGGGGTGATGGTTCTTCTATGCCATTAAATACAAAAAAGGAGCAAGCTCAGTATGTAAGTGAGAACACTAGAAATGTCAATAGGAAAAACAAAGACCACACAAACAGTTCCAGAAAATGAGCAAAGGGGAAGCTTCAAAAGTTCTTTCACTTTCCGTTCCTGTGCCCACATATGACTCATGATTGAAAATGCCTGTAACTAAGCAGGCATTCATGAAACTCCTACACAATACCTAGCTGCAGAATAGAAAAGGCTGAGGGTAAGGGATGAAGCTATAAATATACATAAAATACCATCTAATGAAATGCCACAAATTCTCAACCATGCGGGATGTCAGAGATCCTGGGGCAAAAACCTGGGGCCCACCAACAAATCAATGAAACTGCCCATTGCAGGCCTGGTGGGAGGTGCTCAGTTAGGAAACGGAGACTGAGGTTAAATAAAGGAGAGAAGCAATCTTTAGCTTCCCCATAATCTCAGAGGTCAAAGAGGTTGAGAGGTGGTTTATAAGGGAATATTCTACCAGCCACAGCCAAGCAGCCCCAACCCCAGTTACTATCCATCCAGCAGAGTTGCCTGAAACTGGCTCAAACCCACTCATGAGAACCAGCATGCACATCTCTTCCCTGCTTTGCCATCAGTGCTTCTGGTGTTTAAAAAAAAAAAAAAAACTCACTGCTGTCAAGTCGGGTCCCACTCATAGCAACCCCTCCTTGGGTTTCTGAGGCTGTATCACTACAGAAGTAGATTGCCCAACCTTCCTTCCAAGGAGTGGCTGGTGGGTTTGAACCACCAGCCTTCTTGTTACCAGTCAAATGCCTTAGGCACTACACCACCAGAGCTCCTGGTAGGAGTATTTATGCCACAGAAACCACCAAACACTACAAAGCAAGGTTTCTTTTTTCCTGCTAGTTGTTAAACATTTGCCAGCACATCATGGCCCCTATCCCATGCCTCCCCACTCTGAAGACGAGGATGATTAGGGGAAAAAAAAATGAATTCCAGCCATCTCCAAGCTATTTTAAAACAGATTCTGACACTTTATGTCCTTAGGCCTGCCTGCAAAGGGTTCTGTTAAGGGTCAAGAAATATGTGTCATCTACCCTTCAAGGCATGAAAAGAAAGTGTCATCTCTTCCAAGTTTGCAGCTTCTGGCCTGGGTTTTCACAATCAAAAATAAATATGAGTGATCACAAATTTGATCTCTCGCTTGCTCTCACACATACACACACATTCACACAACTCTAATAAAAACTTTCACACACATTTTACACACTCATATACACTCTGACACATACATACATACCCTCTCACAAACATAACTCTCTCACACATACAACCACATTCTCACACACTCTCTACATGTACACTGACATGTACATGTTCTCAAGTACATGCTCTCTCACACACACAATTTCACACACAGTCTCCACACTCTCATGCACTGTCTGTGTCTCTCTATCTTACACACACACAGCTAACATGTGTTGAGTATCTGTCTAAGACAAGATGCTAAGGACTTTACATAATTACTGTATTCTTTTTAACAAGACAAGAAATAGATACTGTTTTCATCTTCATGTTATTTATTTATTTAGGTTTTTTTTTCATATTTGCTTTATATTTTTATTTGTATTTCTATATAAA
>NW_006921808.1:652423-660891 GCF_000298275.1 Orycteropus afer afer
CTGTCTGTGTCTCTCTATCTTACACACACACAGCTAACATGTGTTGAGTATCTGTCTAAGACAAGATGCTAAGGACTTTACATAATTACTGTATTAGATGCATTTTTTTTTGAAATAGATACTGTTTTCATCTTCATGTTATTTATTTATTTAGGTTTTTTTTTCATATTTGCTTTATATTTTTATTTGTATTTCTATATAAATTGATGAGGCTTTTCTTTATTATTATTTTAAGAGTTTGTTTTACATTCAATGTTATGTGTACATTTAGTTTCACTTCCCATTTACCATGCCCAACCCTAACCCAGTCTCCTCTCTTCCCTAACCCAGTAACTCACCCCCCGTGCCCCTCATAGGTATGTACACCTGTTTGTCTTCCATGTGAATATTGCCCCTCTGGTGCCCCATGGTCAATTGCTCCAAGGGATGTATTTCCATAGAGTATGTGGGTGCATCATCCTGGGTTGAGTGGTCTATATAAACATCTTGTTAACTATTAGGCTGAGAGCCAGTCCTTGGGAGTGACTTTATTCGAGACTCAGAATGTATCCCAGGACTATAGTACTGGGGGTCTTTCCAGACTCCATCTGATCAGTAATTCTGGTCATTATTGAGTTTTTGGATTTTGTTCCACATTTTTTCTCCCATGCTAGTCAGGATCTCCAGACTTGATCCTTTCCTAAGTGATTGGCATTGGTAGCCAGGCATCATCTAGTCCTTCTGGTCCCGAGGACCATCGTGTCCTGAGGCTGATTGCTTCCAAATACCCTTGGTTTTTTTTTTTTTTTTTTTTTGCTTCCAACACTAAGAGACCATTAGGTGCATCTTAGATGGCCGCTTGAAAGCTTTTAAGACCCCAGTCGCTACTCATCAATGTAGAATGAGGAACAAGGCTTTTATGTATTTTGTTGTGCCAATTGAATGTGGTGTCCTCCAGTACTATGGCTCTGAGATGGTATATCCATTGGATCTCTCTTCCACAGTGTCTGGGTGTCTGTGAGGGATTACTCTGTGTCTGTCATCTACTGTTTCTGTAAGGATTGCAGATGTATTGTACCACTGGTTTCTGTGCAAGATTAGCCTGTGTTGACCCTATCCTTGGACTACAGTATACTCCTGTTCACTGACCCCAATCTCATCCTCTCAGGTGTTTATGTGTTTATCTGTAGCCTGGTATTTGGTGTTAATGGTAATGCAGTATTGTGGGCACACTGTTTTGTATTAGCATCTGTCTTCTATCTCCTATGTGCACAATTCGGTGTCCTCCTTTTTCCTAATGTTATCATAATGGTCCCAGCCTTCTTCCATACATCCTTCCCCTTACCCACATCATCATGTCGGTCCCAATTAGCCCAAAATTAATCCCTCCCCTGCCATCCCCACCCCAGTAACCTGCAAAGTGAAATCACTTTCACAAGAAAACCTTTCTTTGTCTTTTTACAGCAATGGGCTCATACAGTATTTGTCCTTCTACCATTGACTTATTTCATTCAGTATAATGTCCTCCAGTCTCGTCCATGTTGTGAGATGATTTGCTTATCCCTCATTGTTCTTTAATGTAGCATAGTGTTCCATTGTGTGCACATACCATAATTTGGTTATCCACTCATCCGTTGATGGGCACTTAGGTAGTTTCCATCTTTTTGCTATAGTGAGTTGTGCTGCAATGAACATAGGTATACATATGTCTGTTCATGCACCATCTCTCACCTGTTTAGGCTATATTCCTAGTAATGGAATTGCCTGGTCAAATGGTATTTTTATTTTAAGTTTTTCATCTTCATTTTATAAGTAAGTAAAGTGAATCTTAGAGGGCATAAGTTCTCTGGTTCTATAACCAGAATCTATAACCAGGATTATCCAATACCATGCAGCTGGGTTCAGATCTCTATGGTTCCTAAGGAATCACATGGGTAGGTACAGAATGACTTGATGATATATCAGTTATGGAGGGACACAGGAAACTTGAGTGTACCCCAGACAGGAATACGGGTAAGCTACTTGGTTAGGAGCCATTGATACCAGGTTGGTGAGTAACACTGACTCCCCAGAGTCAGGCCCTCAGGAACCCCTCCCCAAACACTCTGCTCTCTTGTCTTTGCGGTGGGATAAGGCTACCAATAGGTGACAATGCAAGAAAAGAAGAAAAGATTCACTGGGTCAGGGAAAGGGGTTTTTCTTGCTGGGTTTCCCCTCTGTCAGAAGCTGCCTCAGTGTGGCCAGAGATAGTGCAGGAGCGCCACACTGGAAGATCCTGTACTTGTCACACAGCTGATCTGCCCTTATGTGAGGACATCAAGCATTTCTCAGGCAGCCTGTGAAGGAGTCACCATGTTCTTCTAATGGCAGTGAGTCAGTAAGAGGAACGGCAAAGATGTGTCTTTGAAGATTAAGATGCACCTTACCTAAGCCACTCAGATTCATGTGGAAGCTGGGCAATGAGTAAGGAAAACTGAAGAAAATTTGATGCTTTTGAGTTGTTGTGGTGTTGGTGAAGAATACTGAAAGTACCATGGACTGCCAGAACAAACAAGTCTGTCCTGGACAAAGTGCAGCTGGAATGTTCCTTGGAAGCAAGAATGGCCAGACTTAGTCTCATCTACTTTGATCGTGTTGTCAGAAAGGACCATTCCCTGGAGAAGGATATCAAGCTTGGTAAAGTGGAGAGTCAACAAAAAAGGGGAAGAACCTCAATGAGATGGATTGACACAGTGGCTGCAACGATGGGCTCAGGTATAGCAAGGATTGTGAGCTTGGCACAGGACAGGGTAGTGTTTCACTCTGTTGTAAATAAGGTCATTATCAGTCAGAGCCGACTCAGCATCTAACAACAAAAACAACAACAACAGCTCCATGGGAGAAAGACTTGGCAGTATGCTTCTATAATAATTACAGACTAGAAAACCCTATCCAAAAAACCAAACTCACTGCCATCGAGTAAAATCCAACTCATAGAGATTCCCTCCTTGAGACTCCAAGGTGGTATCACTACAAAAGTAGATTGTCCAATCTTCCTTCTGAGGAAATTGAACCACTAACCTTCTGGTTAGCAGTCAAATGCCTTAGGCACTATGCCACCAGAGCTCCTAGAAAACCTTAAAGGGCAATTCTATTCTATCACATGGGGTTGCTATGAGTTGAAGTTGACTTGAAAGCACCTAAAAAC
The DNA here is from genome assembly GCF_000298275.1 of Orycteropus afer afer. Taxonomy (NCBI): domain Eukaryota; kingdom Metazoa; phylum Chordata; class Mammalia; order Tubulidentata; family Orycteropodidae; genus Orycteropus; species Orycteropus afer. The sequence goes on from NW_006921808.1 coordinate 655,590, forward strand.
AATAACTGTTTATTAGGGAAGAGACTGGTGAAACCCCCAAGACTATGGTCCCTGATCACTCTTTAGGCCTGGAATAGAACTCACTTCAGTGGCTTCCAGACAAACAATAGATGGGAATATAAGGTGAATATTTACACCAGGTAGGTACACTCCTTAGAACAATCAATCTTGGGAGACCAGAAGGGCAATATTTGCACTAGGGGATATCTTAGAGGCAGGAATAAATAGGAAAGAAGAACACAGGGAAAAGGTAACTACAGTGAGGAAGTAGTAAGAGAGCTATTATATTATGAGGTTTGCAATGAATGTCATGAAACAAAATGTGTATGAACTGTTGTACAGAAAATGAATTTGCTCTGTAAACTTTCACCCAAAAAAAAAAAAATAATAATAATTAATTAATTTTTAAAAAAAGAAAGAAAAAACTGTCAATTAAATCAGGACACAATGCATTTATTGTTTTCTATTGAAAGAGATTTTTGAGCTTTAGTTCTATAATTTTTTATCATATACTACTATTTTGTATTATGAAAATGAAAATATGATTAAATAGAAGGACCTATTCTTAAAACTGCTTCATATACATTTACAGCAGTCACTCCTTGGAGTGACCAGTCATGGGAGATCAGAAGGGCAGTGTTTGCACAGGGAGACAGCTGGGGGAGGGGGGGTGCGGGAGTGCATAGGAGGGAAGGGAAGGACACAGGGAAGAGGTAACAACAGGTAGGAAGTGGGCATTGTGGGGAATTGTAGTTAATGTCATGAGAAAAAATGTGTATGAACTGCTGTATGGAAAATGAATTTGCTCTGTAGACTTTCACTCAAATTACAAAAAAATTAAAAAAAATGCTTTACATTCAGAATCCAACTCTCCTGTATCTCTTTGATTGGAAGCTAGAGATACTCAGTTTTCCCACAGGATATCATTCTTCATTCTTTTATGAGTTTGGGTGACACAGCATTTTTAAGGGACACTATATAAAACTACAAACCATTGGGAGCGCTTAAGCTTAACAGCACCTAACAATAACAACAACAAGCTGGATTTGCATTCATGTGGAGCTAACCTATTTTTGACTCTTGCTTTGGAAATGTTGCTAAATATGTCAAATTCATTATTACCTACAATTTGATTCCTATGTGTTAGATAAATCTTACTATGTTGTCTGTTGTGTGACTTTCTGGGCCTTAACATGCAATCTCCACATTCTAATGCTCTGCTTTTGATGTCTGTGAATGTTCAGGCAATGGCCACTATGTAATGATTGTCACCCAGCTGTGAAGCTTTGACACATTCCTCTTGCAGACATGATAAAATTGGTGTGTCCCTTTTAAATCAATAAAACAAATTAATATCAGGTCATCATTGAGTCCTCCAGCCTACCAAGCCTGCCCAGACTTCTGACACTAACTGCAAGGAGCTTGCCAAACTGCAAAATCCGATGGCATATCCCCCACAAGACTTCCCTGCCTCACACCAACATCAAGATTAGGAGTTTTCTAAAACAACTCTGTTTCAATAACTTACTGAAATGATTCACATAACTCAGAAAAGCACTATACTTATTAGATTGTGGTTTTATTATAATGAAAGGATATAAATGAGAACAAGCAAAAGGTGAAGACTAACACTGCTAGGTCTGGAAGGGGTACAGAAATGGGACTTCCAGCCATCCTTTCTCTGTGGCATTCTGAACTGTGTTACATTCTCTGGATACCATACTGGACAATATCAAAGAGTACTTTCCAGCAAGGAAACTCACATAGCTCTGGCATCTAGTTTTTATTGAGGCTCATTAGGTAGGCATTAGTGATTCAGTTATTGTCCACATAGTTGAATTTAATCTCCAGCATCTCCCCTCCCCTTCTGGATGTCAAGTTGATATCACATGGTCCCAAACCCCAGTGCTCTAATTACAAGTGTGGTATTTCTGGCTTGGCCAGTCCTACTCTCAGTCATCTCAGTAGCATAAACTATCAAGTGTGTTCCCACCATAAATAACAAAGTTAAAGTTCAAAGACCTTAGAGTTTGTGTCCCAGGATCCAGGAAAGAGCACAGATCTTTCCTTGGAGACCAAATGTCTTAACACACAGTGGCCAGGGAGCTTCACATTGTGTTTAATCCTTATAACCACCATATTGAAGCTTCACTATTATCATTCTCATTTACACTGAGGATCAAAGGAGTTAAGCAACTTGAATGAAGGAAATGAATAAGTAAGAACATAACCCAAGTCAGTCTGATGAGAAGAATCATGGTCTTAACCAAGCCACTCCAGAGAGAGGACAATATTGTTATTGCTAGGTGCCATGGAGTTGGTTCCAACTCACAGAGACCTTATGTACAGCAGAACAAATCATTTCCTGGTCCTGCGTCACCCTCACAATTGATGCCATTTTTCAGCCCATTGTTGTAGCCACTGTGACAATCCATTTCACTGAGGGTCTTCTCTTTTTCACTGATTCCTTACCTTACCACGCATGATGTGCTTCTCCAGGAACTGATAATATGCTCAAAGTATGTGAGACAAAGTTTCACTATTCTTGTTTCTAAGGAGTATTCTGGCTGTACTTCTTCTAAGACAGATTTGTTCATTTATTCTGGCAGTCCATGGTATATTCAATACTCTTTAACAACATCTTAATTCAAATAGTTTCTTCAGTCTTCCCTATTCATTGCTTAACTTTTGTATGCATATGAGGTGACTGAAAATACCACAGTTTGGGTTAGATGTACCTTAGTCCCCAAAATGACATCTTTGTTTTTAATACTTTAAAGAGGTCTATTGCACCAGATTTGCCCAAATGATACAACACATGTTTTGATTTCTTGACTGCTGCTTCCATGGATCCAAGCAAAATGAAATCCTTGATAGCTTCAATATTTTCTCATAATATTACTTATTGGTTCGGTTGTGATGACTTTTATTTTATTTATGTTGAGGTGTAATCCATACTGAAGGCTGGAGTCTTTGATTTTCATCATTAAGTTCTGCAAGTCTTCTTCTCTTTCAGCAAGCAAATTTGTGTCATCAGTATACCACAGAAATTAGTCTTCCACAACTACACCCACACCTCCTGCAACTTCACTTACTGAGAGAGAGCCACCAACTACTTCTCCACCAACCAGCCAACAACAACAACAACAACAAAAAAAAAACAACACCAAGAAGAGCCTGAATTACCCTTGGCTGCTCTTCAAAACAAGTTAACAGAGATCTAAATACAACAATGGCACAATGTCTCAGAGACAACAGACAATCACAGTCCACACAAAGAAGTAAGACAAAGTGGTAGAAACAAGGGAGCAGGGTACAGACCCAGAACACATCCCTGAGGAAGAAGCAGCATTGGAACTCTCTGATAAGGATTCAAAAGAATTATATTTTGGAATCTTCAAAGGATTGAGAGACAGAGCAAAGAAAACACAGACAAAACCCTAGAAGAATTTTGGAAGAAAATACAAGAACAAAATGACAAATAAATGAAAAATTAGAAATGATTCTAAATCTACAGATAGAAATCCAGAAGATTAATACTAAATTGTCAGAAATAGATAACACATTGGAAAGGTAAAGAAGTAAAATTGATGCAATGGAAGACAGAATTAATGAGACTGAAGACAAATACCTGAATACTTCTTTGGAAAGGGATCAGTCAGAAAAAAAAAAAAAAATCAAAACAAAATGAAGAAAGTTTACGGTTCATGTGGAATACCATGAAAAGGAATAACCAACTTGTCATTGTAATTCCAGAACAGGAAGACAAAAGTAAAACCACCAAGAAAATTGTCCAATATTTGTTGCAAGAGAACTTCCCTGATATGATGAAAGATGAGAATGTATCCATTCAGGAAGTCCCACAAACCCCAAAGAGGACAGACCCCCAAAAGAAAATCACCAAGACATATCATCATCAAACTCATCAAAACCAAAGACAAAGACAGAATCCTGAAAGCTGCACAAGAAAAACAAAAAGGTACCTACAAAGGACAGTCAGTAAGAATAAGCTCTGGTTTCTCAGCAGAAACCATGCAAGTGAGAAGGCAATGGGATGGTATATGTAAAACCCTGAAAGAGAAAAAATTTTCAACCAAGAATTATATACCCAGCTAAATTGTCTCTCAAATATGATGGTGAAATTAGGAGATGTCCAGATAAGAAGAAATGAAGGGAATTTGTTAAATACAGACCAACCTTACAAGAGATGCTAAAGAGAATCCTTTGAAAAGAGAACCAAAAATAGCAAATAACAACTCACCATTAATACACAATGTAACATAAACCAGAAACCAAAATTATGGACATAGACAAATAAAATGAGCTTACAAGATTGTAAACAGGGAACCAGAGACATCAATTGGCAAGTGAGGACAACTACAAAAAAAAAAAAAAAAAAGGAAGAAGAAGAAGAAGGAAACTACTGGGTAGTTGCAGAACTTTTAAATTGTGAGGAAGTTAAGAGAGTTGCAAGATAGAATGGATTGTTCTAAACATGGGGAGAAAATTATGAATCATAGGGTTACCACAAAGAAAAATGATAAATCTTCATATCACAATAAAAAAGAGGACAAGAACAAATATTCAGCAAATACTAAAACAAAAGCAACAAAGTAAATGAAAACACGATTCATAAATATAATGAGCTCAGCACAGAAAATAATATGGAACAAAGAAACCAGGGACACCATGAAAACACACATAACAAAATGACAGCAACCAATCCATAATTGTCAATAATTACAGTGAATGGTAATAGATTAAATGCACCACTCGAGATGGAGAGTTGCAGATTGGATAAGAAAAAAAAAAAATCTCTCAATATGCTGTCTACAAGAGACACACCTTAGAGATAAAGACAAAAATAGGTTAAAAATCAATGGTTGGAAAAAGATTTATCAAGCAAATGACAAATGTAAGAGAGCAGGAGTTGCAATATTAATTTTTGTTCAAAATGACGTTAAGACAAAAACAACTATATGAGACAAGGAAGCACACTATATAATGATTACAGGATCAATTGAACATGAAGATATAACCATAATAAATATCTATGGAGCCAATAAAAAAGCCCCCAAAATACATAAATCAGACTTTGAAAGAGTTGAAAAGCCAAATAGATGACTGCGCAGTCATACTGAGAGACATTAATACTCCACTTTCATTGAAAGATAGAACTGGAAAGAAACTCAACAAAGATGCAGAATAGCTAAACAATACAATCCACCAACTTGGCCTTATAGACATCTACAGAGCACTTCACCCAACAACAGCACAATATACATTCTTTTCCAGTGCACAT
>NW_006921808.1:661849-665240 GCF_000298275.1 Orycteropus afer afer
AAACATTCAGAGAACTGACACCAATCCTACTCAAATTATTCCAAAATATAGAAAAGGATGGAATCCTCTCTAACTCATTTTATGAAGCATCCATAACCTTGATACCAAAACCAGCAAAGACATCACTCAAAAGGAAAACTACAGACCAATATCTCTCATGAATATACATACAAAAATCTTCAATAAAATTCTAGCCAATATACTCCAACAACGTATCAAGAAAATCAACCATTATGACCAAGTGGGGTTCGTGTCAGGTATGCAGGGATGGTTCAACATTAGAAAAACAATCAACATCATCCACCATGTAAATAAAATGAAGGAGAAGAACCACAGCATCATATCAATGATGCAGAAAAGGCATTTGATAAAATCCAACACCCATTCCTGATCAAAACTCTCAGCAAAATAGGGATAGAGGGACATTTCTCAACATAATAAAGGGTATCCATGCAAACCCAACAGCCAACATTATCCTCAATGGAGAGAGACTGAAACCATTCCTCTTGAGAACAGGAACCAGACAAGGATGTCCAATATCACCACTTCTATTCAACATTGTACTAGAAGTCCTAGCCAGGGCCTTAAGGTAAGAAAGGGAAATCAAAGGCATGCAAATTGGTAAGGAAGAAGTCAAACTATCCCTATTTGCTGATGACATGATCCTGTACCTAGAAAACCCAAGAGACTCAGTCAAAAATTTACTGGAACTAATTGAGAGATTTAGCATCATAGCAGGATATAAGATCAACATCCAAAAATCAGGTGGTTTCCTCTACACCAGCAAAGAGATTGCTGAAAAAGAAATAAGGAAATCAATACTGTTTACAATAGCTACCAAAAAAATAATAATAATTATAATAATAAAATACTTGGGAATAAATCTTACCAGGTACACAATAGACCTATACAAAGAAAATTATAAAAAACTACTTCAAGAAACCATAATAGATCTATATAAATGGAGGAACATCCCATGCTTGAGGATAGGAAGATTGAACATTGTGAAAATGTCAATTCTACCCAAAGCAATGTATACATTCAATGCAATCCCAATCCAGATCTCATCAACATTCTATATGGATATGGAAAAAACAATCACTAACTTTATATGGAAAGGAAAGGGACCTCAGATAAGGCAAGCACTACTGAAGAAGAAGAACAAAGTAGGAGGTCTCACACTGCTGGATCTCAAAACCTACTACACAGCCACAGTAGTCAAAACTGCCTTGTATTGGTTTAATGACAGACATATAGACCAATGGAATAGAATTGAGAACTCTATGGTCAGCTGATCTGAAAGGGCCAAAATCCATTAAATGGGGAAGAAAATGTGTGTTTAATAAATGGTGCTGGCAAAACTGGATATCCATTTGCACAAAAATGAAACAAGATCTGTACCTCACACCATACACAAAAACTACCTCCAGATGAATCAAAGACTTAAATGTGAAACCTAAAAGTATAGAGTTCTTTAAGGAAAAACTAGGGGCAAATTTAGGGGCCCTAATATATGGCATAAATAAATAGACTATCAAGCATAATTCAAAATGCACAGACAGCAGAAGAGAAACCAGATGACTGGGACCCTCTAAAAATTAAATTTTTATGTGCTTCCAAGAACTTCTCCAAAAGAGTCAAAACAGAACCTACAGATTGGGAAAAAGTATTTGGTAATGACATATCCGACAAGGGACTTATCTCTAGAATTTATAGAAAACTCCAACACCTCAATAACAAAAGACAAATAATCCAATTTAAAAAAATAAGCAGAAGACATGAATAGACACTTCACCAAGGAGGATTTTCAAAGGGCCAAAAACATATGAAGAAATGCTCACGATCATTAGCTATTAGAGAGATGCAAATCAAAACAACAATGAGATACCATCTTGCTCCAGCACTAGTAGCAAAGTTCAACAAGACAGAAAATAACAAATTCTGACGAGGATGTGGAGAGATTGGGACTCTCATACACTGCTGGTGGGACTGTAAAATGGTACAACCACTGTGGAAAGCAATACGGTGATTCTTTAAAAAGTTGGAAATAGACATACCATTTGACCCAGTCTTTCCATTACTAGGTATATATCCTAAAGTGAGAGCCATGACAAGAACAGACATTTGCACACCCATGTTCATCACAGCACTATTTACAATAGCCAAAAGATGGAAACCACCTAGATGTCCATCAACTGAGGAATGGATAACCAAACTATGGAATACTATGCAATGCTAAAGAATAATGTAGAATCTGCAAAACACCACATAACTTGGATGAACTTGGAGGACATTATGCTGAGTGAAATAAGTCAACCACAAAAGAACAAATATTGTATTGGTCCATTATTGTAAAATTCAAGGAAAGGTTTATCTATGGAAGGAAATTTTCTTTGTTGTTTACCAAGGGTGGGAAGGGAGGGGAGGGAACACTGTTAAATAGATAGAAATAAGTATTGATTTGGGTGAAGAGAAGGGCAATGTACCAAATGTGAGTGATCAATATGATGGCATTGAGGAAGAGAAAGGTATAGAGAGGTACATGGGAGGTACAGACAACAAGGATGAACCCTTTTGCACATACAGTACTGCATTGCCAGTAAAGGAAAACATGGGTATATGGGTAGATAGATGGGTGGGCAGGCTAAACTAGTAGGTATGTCTATGAAGTGGGGATTGTACCCAAGAACATGTATATGGTTGGCAGACAATGGTCCTGTAAGTTTATGTGTATGATCTGAATTCTCAGGTGTATAGTAGAGCTGAAAAGGGGCAAGGTTGCAGTCACTGCTTGCTCACAGCCTACCCAGAGGGATCTTGTAGTTGAACCTGTCAGCTCGGGACCATAGTCACAGGGGACATCAAATTCAATTGGCATAACATACACAAAATATTGTTACACCTCCTACTGTGGTGAGTAACGACTGGGATCTTAACACCTTGCCAGCTGCCATCTAGATGCAACGATGGGTCTCTCCTTGTCCAGAGCAAAGAAGAATGAAGACAACCAAAGATTCATGGAAACAATTAGTCCTAGAGACTGGTACACCATGCGATCCACAGCCTATATGACTATGAGACCAGAAGAACTAGATGGTGCCTGGCTACTACTGTCAACCACTTGGAAGCGGATCTATGTAGAAGATCCTGGATAGACAGGGAAAACAATGTGGAATAAAACTCAAAATTATTTGGAGACTAAAAATGGGGTGGACCAGGTTTGCTGGTCCAATAGAGCCTGTTGGAACCACTGAGACTATGGCTCCCAGCTGCCCTTCAAGTCTGGAATTGAACCCACACCTGTGGCTTCCAGCCAAACAAAAGACAGGCATATGGGTTGAACATTTACCTGAGGTAGATACACTCCTTGGAGAGAACAATCATGGGAGAA
>NW_006921808.1:665423-676951 GCF_000298275.1 Orycteropus afer afer
CCTACTTCCGTAGTGATACTGCCTCGGAAACCCAAGGAGGGGTCGCTATGAGTCGGGGCCGACTCGATGGCAAACAACAACAACAACAACATTGGGAAATGAGTCTTCCTCCAATCTTGGTGCCAAGTTCTTCTTCATATAATCCAGCTTCTTTGATTATTTGCTCAGCATATGGATTAAATAAGTATGGTGAAAGGATACAAGCCTGACACACACCTTTTCTTATTCTAAACCACACTGTCTTTCAGACAGAAATCCTACAATGGAAGACAGCAACATAAGATTAAGACATTTGACAACATCACCCAAAGCTTAATACAGGAAAACAATTCTCATAATTAAGATAAGCTTATAAGACTGAAAATAGAGAACTAGAGGAGCTCTGGTAGCATAGTGTCTAAGGCACTTGACTGCTAACCAGAAGGCTGGTGGTTCAAACCCAACAACCAATCCTCGGAAGGAGGATGGAGCAATCTACTTCTGTAGTGATACTGCCTCAGAAACCCAAGGAGGTGTCACTATGAGTCGGGCCCGACTCGACGGCACATAACAACAACAGAGGCAATAATCTGTAAACAACTACAACTACAAAGCAGTAAAGGGGGATAAATGGTGTAATTACAGAACTTCCAAATGGAGAGGTAGTCAGGATGATACCAATATAAAACAGTTTAAAACTTAGAAATATAAAAATCAACTATAAATTCTGTGCCCAAGATGGTAGACTAGATAGGTACACTACCCAGACCCTCTACAACAAAGACTAAAAAGAAAAAAAAAAAAAAAAGGGAAATGGCTACAGATGGTAATCCTGAATCCCAGAGCTTCAAATGAAAGGAAAAAGAAGTAGATCTAATACCAATGAGTGGGAAACTGAACAAAAACAATGAACAAGGAGTCATAAACTAGTAACCAGCATAAGTGTGGCCATTTTGAATTATTGTATGCAGTGTTACAATCAGAACAGGAATCAGATAACCAGCTTAACTCACCCAAGACTTCATCAGCAGTCACATCAGTGCTCAGGTGACCAGAGAGGTGTGTCCTCCCCTCTTATTTTGCACAGCCTCCTGGGTATCAAAGAAGCAGCCCTCCACACCTCTACCCACCCAACAACTGGTCAAACTTCCCCACCTGCCCATGATGGGCTCCTTTTTCACAATTTAGTTTCAATCTTTCTGTTTATTTCTTCTTTCCTTCCATCTGCCCTAAAGAGCAGGAGAATCTTCACCCCTGCCCATACACTTACAAGTGCTTTTCCCTATTGGTTCCTGGTCAGAAGTGTGTGCTCTGGCAAACCGAGCAGTGTGTTCCTGTGCTATGTTTGATAGCTGGCATTTTCAACAATACTGAGATACTTTTTCTTTCTTTCCTTTTTTATGTTCTTCTTCATTCTTTCCTTTTCTCCCTGTTGATTTCCTCTTCTTTATTTTCTTTTGTGCCTTCCTCCTACCCTATCTTTTTTCCTTTTCCCTTTCTTTTTTGTCCCTGCTCTGCCTCCATGGTCAGTCAGCAGCACCTGTCCTCACCCCTCTATAGATGGCAGTATGAGTATTCCAGATTAAGCCTCATGTTCCTACTTCAGCTGCGCTTGGCAGCTAATGTTTGCATCAGTTTTTTGTTCTCTTCTCTTTTTTCTCTTTCTTTCTTCTCATCTTCTCAGTTCTTTGTCTTTCCTCCTGGGTTTTCACTCCTTTTTTTTTTTTTTCCTCCTACTTCCCCCTACCATATATATATTTTTTTCTTTTCCTTCTTCATTTTTTTGATCTGACTTAGTACCTTTTCCCCTATGGGCTGAATTCTGTAGTGCCACCCTTGACCCTCAGTATTTGGTGGTGTGGGCTCCCATGGAGAGAGGGCAAGAGTCCCACGACAGCTATGTTTGGTGGCTATCACTTGTGTCACTACCGTGCTGCATTTGTTTCTTGTTTTTGTTGCTGTTATTGTTTACTTTTCCCTTTTCCTTGTTTATCTCTTCCTTTTTCCTTTTATTCTATCTTCTTACATCTCCCCTCTCTGCTTCCCTTTTCTTTCTTTTTTTTTACCTTTACATCCCTACATCCCCTTTTTTATCTTTCTATCCTTCCCCAGAAATTGAGATCCAGTGACTCTACTTAACCATACCCACCCACACCTGCTGCCCCACCATCAGTGCAAGTGTCACTATCTCTGCCAGCACTACTGGGCCAACAACAAATGGTAGTCAACACCTGTCCAACCTACCCTCAGCTCTACACAATCAGTGATGATATATGCTTCCCCTCCCATCTGCTACAAAATCTACATAGAAACAACTGATGAGCCTCCCAGTGCTGTAAAACTAGCAACCAGAGTAACACAACTGCCTGTTGCTCAGATATATTAAAACAGAACAAAACAAAAATTCAGGTTGAAGAAATCCAACACACAATCAACAAATTAATAAAATAACACTACCATGTTTCAGAGAAAACAGACAACTTCAAATCACACACACACATACCCCCCCCCAAAAAAAGAAAGTATGTAAGAAAAAAAAAACAGGACAAGATGCCTGAAGCAATTGATCAAAGTACAGGGCTAGAAAATCTTCCAGAAAGGAAATGCTAGTGGAATTATCTGATATGGAATTCAAAAGAATTATATGTAAGAACCTTTAGGTGATTGGGAAAAAAAAAAAAAATTCAAGAAAACCACAGGAAAAATATCAAGGTAAACACAAACTCTAGATAAATTAAAAAAACAATATGAGAACAAATTGACAAAATAAATGGAAAATTAGAAACCACACAAAAACAACAAATAAAATCCAGAAGATAAACACTAACTTTTTGGAAATGGACAACACATTGGAGGTCAAAGAAGTAGAATTAAATCAATGGAACACAGAATTACCAAGATTGAAGGCAAATCTCTCAACACCAATATGTTGGAGGAACAATGAGAAAAAAAGAACAAAGAAAAAATGAAGACAGCTTAAAATTCATTTGGGACATAATCATGAGGAATATCTCATATGTGTTTGGAATTCCAGAACATGACGAGACAAAGAAAAGAAAACATTGAGAAAATTGTCAAAGATTTGCTAAAAAACAGAAAAAATCCCTAATCTCACGCCACTCCTCAGAAGGAAGGTTGGGCAATCTACTTCCATAGTGATACTGCCTCAGAAACCCAAGGAGGGATCACTATGAGTCAGGTCCAATTCGATGGCACATAACAACAATATCACGAAGGAGCTCTGGTAGTGTAGTGCCTAATGCACTTGACTGTTAACCAGAAGAATGGCAGTTCAAACCCAGCAGCCACTCCTCAGAAGGAAGGTTGGGCAATCTACTTCCATAGTGATACCACCTTGGAAACCCAAGGAGGGGTCGCTATGAGTCAGGGCTGACTCGACAGCACATAACAACAACAACATCTTGAAAGACAAGGAAATATGGCTTCAAGAACTCAACAAACTTCAAATAAGATAAATTCTGAAAGAAAATTACCAAGATATATCATAATCCAACTTTGCGCAAGACCAAAGATAAAGAAAGAACCCTGAAAGAAGCTCAGGAAAAAATGCAAATCCACCTACAAAGAGACCAATAAGACTAATCTCTGACTTCTCAGCAGAAACCATACAGTCAAGAAGACTAACAAGATGACATATATAAAATGCTGAAAGAAAAAATATTGCAAACCAAGCATTAAATATCTAGCAGAATAGTCTCTCAAATATGATAGTGAAATTAGGCTATTCCCAAATAAACCAAAATAAAGAGAATTTGCAAAAACAAACCAACCTTAAAAGAAGGAGAATCCTTTGGACAGAGAACCAACTAAACAGACAACAATCGGAGATTATAACATATGGCATATCACCTGGAAATCAATCCAGATATAGAGGTATCAAAAATAAAATAAACGTACAGGATGAAAAATAAGGAACCAGAGATGCCAGTTTATAAGTTATGAAAACTATAAAGCAAAAAGAGAGAATAAATTATGTAGTTACAGATATTCAAAATGGAGAAGTTGAGATGATATCAAGATAGAACAGAGTGCTTTAAACTGGAGAAGATAATAGTAAATTATAGTATAACCACAAAGAAAATTAATAAACTCTCACATCAAAATAAAAAAGAAGAAAATCATAGTCTCAGGAAACACTACAACAATAGCAATGAAGGAAATGAAAAGAAAATCCATAAAGAAAATAAGCTCAGCACAGAAAAACATATGGAACAAAGAAAGCATCAACCACACATACAGACAACAAAAAAGAAAAAAAAAATGACAGCATCAAATTCATACCTATCAATAATTATATGTGAATGAATTAAAAGAACCAGTCAAGAGAGTAGCAAAATGGATGAGAAAATATACCCCATCTACACGCTGTCTACAAGAGGCACACCTTAGACACAAAAACAAAAATAAGCTAAAAATCAAAGGGTGGAAAAACATATATCAACCAAAGACCAACCAAAAAAGAGCAAGAGTGGAAATATTAGTTTCTGATAAAAATAAATTTTAAGACAAAAACAAGCAATAGAGACAAGGAAGGACATTATACAATGATTAAAGGGTCAATCCAACAAGAAGAAATAAACATAATAAATATCTACACAGGGTGAAGGAAGATGGCATCTTACTGATAACCCACACTTTTGATCCCTCTTCCAACAAAGACTGTGTAACTGGGTAAAGGAGATACAAATAATGATGGAGTTATGAGCAACTAAGGAGAAGATAAAGTATTAGATTCAGTGAAAGTGAACAAAAACAGCAGATTAAACAATTGGGAAAAAAAAATGAACCTGCCCAGCTGGTGGAGACAAAGACAGAGAGGAATCATTAGAAATACAACAGAGCTCAAGGAGGAGGAAAGAAAGAAAAAAAAAATATATATATATGGAACCTACAGGCACTGGGGACTCAGAATAGCCACACTGGGAGTGTTTCAAGGTGACATCATGTTCTGAGTGAGTACAATAATCTTACTGACGAACAGATCAAGACCCGTCTTGGCTTGGGCTGCTGCAGAGACCAGAAGGGAGTGGGCAAAAGGTAGAAATCCCCTCTGAGTAGGGGGAGCCCCAGAGCAGATGCAAGGGCAGTGGGCTCAAGTTCAACTCTTTGATGAACGCTTTTAGCACAGAGAGGACCTGGGTACTGGAATTTTGTAACTTCTCAATCCAAACAGAAAGTGGTGCTCCTCTATCCTTTGGGGAGTCTGTTGGTTTTGAATCGAGGTCTTTGACAGTAGAACATCATCATCAGTAGACAACTCAGAAGGACCCAGACTACCCTGCCCATGCCAACAACACTGACTGAATTATCTCACCTCAAACACAGAAAACTCTTTCCACCTTTATATCCTGGGACTCACTTCTGTTTTTTTTTTTTTTTTTTTTTCTTTCTTCCTTTTCTCTCCTGCTTCATGCAATAGGAGGAACACATTAAACCTCCACCAGGCAACAGGACCTATTATAATGAATACCTCACTCAATAGACTGGTAACACCAATAGCTCCTGTGCCACCGAATAAATAACAGACAGTGGACAACATCAGCTCATTCTAATTCCAAATTCACTTCAGAACAGAGACATGCATCCACAGTGATTCCACCAACACAGAGAGAGCTGCAGAGGACCTAGTACAGCTGAGTTAAAAACCAAAGACATACAACTGAGTTAATAACCTAAGACATAGAGCTAGCTGCTCCACACTTTCAGATATATTAAAACATAAAATCAGGGTGAAGCAAATCAATGCATAACTAACAATTAAAGACAACTACTTTGAAATGTCTAGGAAATAACAGACTATTTAAAATCAAAATACACAAATAAACAGGCAAGAAATTAGAAATAAAAGCCCAGCCTAAAGAATTGTCTATTTTGGAAGAAGAACAAGCAATAGAACTATCTGTGAAGGAATTCAGAAAGTATATATATAGGACAATCCAAGAGATCAAGGAAACCACAAACAGGAATCCTGGAAGAATTCAATAAAACCATTCAAGAACAAAATAACAAGATAAATACACAAATAGAACTCATACCAAAACAGCAATCAGAAATCCAGAAGACGAACACTAAAATTACAGAGATAAACAACACTGTGGAAGGACAGAAGAATAGACTAGCACTGGCTAAAGAACACATTTCACAATTAGAAGACAAATCCCTTGATGCCAGCCTGTATGAAGAAAAATCAGAACAAAGATTTAAGAGAAATGAAAAGACCAAAGAGTTACATGGGACGACATGAAAAAAATAACACAGCTGACTGGAATACCAAAACAAGAGGAGACAGGGAAAAAAAAAAAAAAATGGAGAAAATTGTCAAAGATTTGCTAACAGGAAAATCCCCCCATATCATGAAGGAAGAAAAGATATCCATCCAAGAAGGTCAACGAAACTCATACAGGATAGATCCTAAGAGAAAGTCACCAAGACATATCATAATCAAAGTCTCCAAAACCAAAAACAAAGAAAGAATCTTGGGAGCTGCTTGGGAAAAACAAAATGTCACCTACAATGGACAACCAATAAGACGAAGCTCCGATTTCTCAGCAGAAACCATGAAGGCATGAAGGCAGTGGGATGGCATTTATAAAAACTTGAAGGAAAATAACTGCCATCCAAGAATTATAAGCTAAATTGTCCCACAAATATGAGGGTGAAATGAAAACATTCTCAGACAAACAGAAATTGAGGGAATTTTTAAAAACTAGACCAATCCTACAAGAAATGCTTAAGGGAGTCCTTCCAATACAGAACCCACAACAAAGAACAACAAACTTAAAATCAAGACACTTGACACCACCACTTAGAAACCAAAGAAATAGATTCTCAAAATAAGCTCATAAAATAATGTACACAGAAAAATAAAGGACTCGATGTGCAGGTGAGAACAGTTACAAAGAAAACAGAAGGAATAAAAGTTTTAATTACAAATTTCCAAATGGAGAGGAAGACAGGGCAATGTCTTTATAGAACTGACTGTTCCAAACTTAAGGAGATAAGAATTTACTTCAGGGGAACTTCTGGTAATCTGCAGGAACAGGCAGACAAGCAACACAGACCCTCTTCAACAAAGAAAAGAAAAACCAATTGACAGAGACACAAAAGATAATCCTGGAACCCCGAGTTTTGAAAGGAACAGTACAGAAGTGGATTAGGCACCAAGTAGTGGGAAAACCTGAACAAAAACAATGAGTACAGAGACAGTTGGAGCTGCGGACTGTCAGCTACTCTGACAATACCAACAGCCTGAATATTTCCAAGTGCTGTTTGGACCTGAGAATTGACCTAAAAATCAGCCCCGGTCACTAAGGGTTGCAGAGTCAACTGCTCTGGTGGCCTACAACTAGGAAGGGAAACAGCAAGAAGGGAGACAAACCTGAGCTGTGGACTTTGTGCTGTCCAGAGGTTGCAGCCATTTTGAATGTTTACAAGTGGAAGCTATTTTGGATATTTAAAGTGATTGAGGGTGCAGCCATTTTGAATATTTACAAGTGGAAACAATTTTGGATTTTAAAGTGATAGCACACTCATTCAGATTCCAGAGACCTAAGAACAGGCTTTGTTTCCAGGGTTAGCAAGGACATATGAGAGGCTGACAATACAAAAGAAGACAGGTGGTGAGTGTATAAGTGCTGTCAACTAGTGAATACAGAAGCACAGCACAGTACCCTGCCTGTATAGATAACATACAAACAAAACAAAATGAAAATTGTGGACAAGTCACTCCAACATATAGTCACCAATTAAATATAAACACAAAAATGTCACAATGCCTCAGAGACAACAAAGCATCACAGTCCATACAGAGAAGCAAGATAAAGCAGGAGAAACAAGTCGCCAGGATAGACCTAAAAGACATCCCTGAGAAACACACAGCATTGGAACTCCCTAATAAGGAATTCAAAAGAATTATATTTAAGAATTTTCAAAGGATTGAGAGACAGACCAAGGAAAACACAGACAAAACCCTAAAAGAATTTTGGAAGAAAATACAGAACAAAATGACAAAATAAATGAAAAATTATAAATGATTCTAAATCTACAGATAGAAATCCAGAAGATTAATACTAAATTGTCAGAAATAGATAACACATTGGAAGGGTAAAGAAGTAGAATTGATGCAATGGAAGACAGAATTAATGAGATTGAAGATAAATACCTGAATACTTCTTTGGAAAGGGATCAATCAGAAAAAAGATCAAAACAAAATGAAGATAGCCTAAGGTTCATGTGGGATACATCAAAAGGAAAATCTTACATGTCATTGGAATTCCAGAACAGGAAGAGAAAAATAAAACCACTGAGAAAATTGTCCAAAATCTGTTGGAGGAGAACTTCCCTGATATGATGAAAAATTAGAACATATCCATTCAGGAAGTCCATGAACCCCAAACAGGATAGACCGCAAAAGAAAATCACCAAAACATATCATCAAACTCACCAAAACCAAAGACAAAGAAAGAATCATGAAAGCAGCATGGGAAAAACGAAAAGTTACCTACAAGGGGAAACCAATAAGACTAAGCTCAGATTTCTCAACAGAAACCATGCAGGTGAGAAGACAGTGGGATGGTATATATAAAACACTGAAAGAGAAAAATTTCCAACCAAGAATTATGTACCCAGCAAAATTGTCCTTCAAATATTATGGTGAAATTAGGACATTTCCAGATAAGCAGAAATTAAGGGACTTTGTTAAAACCAGACCAACCTTACAGATATGCTAAAGGGAGCCCTTTGGACAGAGAAGCAACAACAACCAACAACAACTGACACACATGATGATATAACCCAGAAACCAACCCAGCTTTGGAAGTATCCAAAGAAATAAGCCTACAAGATTGTAAACAGAGAACCAGAAACATCAACCAACAAATGAGGACAACTACAAACCAAAAAGAGGGAAAAAAAAATCTGTATCATTACAGAACTTCTAGATACAAATACTAAAACAATAGCAATGAAGGAAGTGATAACATGATTCATAAACAAAATGAGCTCAGCATAGAAAATTATATGGAACAAAGAAATTGACACAATGAAAAAGCACATGACAAAAATGGCAGCAACAAATTCATATTTGCTGATAATTACATATCTGGCAAGGGACTTATTTCTAAAATTGATGGAAAACTCCAATGTCTCTACACCAAAGAATTAACAATCCAATTGAAAAATGGGCAGAAGACATGTATAGACACTTCACCAAGGTGGATATTCAGGTGGTCACCTAATACATGAAAAGATGCTCACAATCATTGGCCATCAGAGAAATGTAAATCAAAACAACAATGAGATATACCATCTTACCCCAGCACTGATGGCAAGGTTCAATGAGACAGAAAATAACAAATGCTGGTGGGGATGTGGAGAGACTGGGACTCTCATACACTGCTTGTGTGACTGTGAAGTGACACAACCACTGTGGAAAGCAATATGGTAATTCCTTAGAAAGTTGGAATTGGAGATACCATTTAAACCAGCAATCCCATTACTAGGTATACATCCTAGAGAGGTGAGAGCCAGGATAGGAACAGATACATGCACACTCATGTTCGTTGCAGCATTATTTACAATAGCAAAAAGATGGAAACAACCTACATGCTCATCAGTGGAAGAGTGGATGACCAAACTATGGTACATACACATACTGGAATGCTATGAAGCACTAAAGAATAATGTAGAGTCTGCAAAACCCCACATAATATGGATGGACTTGGAGGACATTATGCTGAGTGAAATAAGTCAATCACAGAAGGACAAATATTGTATTAGTTTGTTGTTGTGGAGGGTCAAGGAAAGGTTTTTATATGGAAGGAAACTTTCTTTGTTGGTTGCAAGGGGTGGGAGGGGAGAGAAGAGAACACTGCAAAAAAAATCCATTGATCCATGTCACTTTAGTTTTGGGTATTTCACTGCACATAAATTATATTTCAATAAAGTGCATTTTAAAAATTTATTTCAGGGTAACTACAAAGAAAATTAAAAATCCTTCTAAGAAAATTCATAAAGAAGAAAAACATGGGTTTAGTAAACACAAAACCAACAATAATAAAGAAAACAAATGAAACACTTGATACAAAAATGAACTCAGCACAGAAAAATATTTGGAACAAGGAAATCACCTACAACACAACAAAAAACACAATAGAATGACAGCAATAAATTCATACCTATCACTGATTACACTCAGTGTAAATGGACTAAATGCACTTGTCAAGAGAAAGAGAGTGACAGATTGGATAAGACAAGAAGACCCATTGATATGCTGCTTATAAGAAACCCACCTTAGAAACAAAGATTAAAAACAAATTAAGAATTAAGGGAGCATGGAAGATGAATGGAATATATCAAGCTAACAGCAACCAAAAAAGAGCAGGAGTGGCAATATTAATTTCTGATAAAATAAACTTCAAGGTGAAAAACAGCACAAGGGACAAAGGAAGACACTATATGGTGCTAAAAGGGTCAATTGACCAAGAAGATATTACCATAATAAATTTCTATGCACCCAATGAAAGAGCTCCAAAATATATATAGCAAATACTAGCTGAATTGAAAGGAAAAATAGATAACTCTCCAATAGTAGTAGGAGACTTCAACACACCATTTTCATGGAGGGACAGACCAACTAGAAAAAAAACTCAACAAACATACAGAATTCAACAACTCAATCAACCAACTTGATCTGATAGACATATACAGAGCACCTCACTCAACAAAAACACAATACACATTCTTCTCCAGTGCACATGGAACATTCTCCAGAATAGACCATATCTTAAGACACAAAACAAGCCTCTATGAATTTAAAAATAGTGCAATACTACAAAGCATCTTCTCGGAGAAGAATGCTATAAAATTTGAAAACAAGATCAAGAAAAAACATCAAATATGTGAAAAGTGAAAAATATACTGCTCAAAAACTACTGGGGAACAGAAGAAATAATATGTGAAATTATAAAAAATTTCTAAATGAGAATTTAGGCACAACTTACCAATATCTTTGGGACATAGAGAAAGGAGTACTCAGAGGTTAATTTATAGTAATAAAAAAAGAGGAAAGAGTCAAAATCAACACTTTAACTCAACAACTCCAACAACTAGAAAAAGAGTAACAAAAGAAACCTACAGTATCCAGAAGTAAGGAAATAATACAGATTAGAACAGAAATAAACAAAGCAGAAAACAAAACAAAATAGAGAAAATCAACAAAACAATAAGCTGATTCTTGGAAAAAGTTAACAAAGTTGACCAACCACTGGCAAATTTAACAAAGAAAAAGAGAGAGAATAGCATGAATAATAAGTGAAAAGAGTGACATCACAACATAACCAACAGAAATGAAAAAGAAAATAACAGAGTATTATGAAGAATTATACTCCAAAAGATTCAAGAATCTAGAAAAGATAGACAAGTTTCTAAAAACACAAGACCTACCTAAATTGTCCCCATCAGAGATAGAATACCTGAACAGACCCATAACAAAAGAAGAAATTGAGCAGGTCATAAAAAAACTCCCCACC
>NW_006921808.1:677051-688000 GCF_000298275.1 Orycteropus afer afer
ATTCCAGAACATAGAAGAAGATGGAATACACCCAAATTCGTTCCATGAAGCAAGTAAAACATTGATACCAAAACCAGTGAAAGACACCACTAAAAAGAAAACTACTGACCAATATCTCTCATAAATATAGACACAACAATTTTCAACAAAATCCTAGCCAAAATAATCCAACAACATATCCAAAAAATAATATATCTTGACCAAATAGGATTCTTACTAAGTATGCAAGCATAGCTCAACATCAGAAAAACAATCAATATAATCGACCACATAAACAAACAAAAAAAAGAACCATATGATTGTATCAATCAACTCAGAAGAGACATTTGATAAAATCCACCGATTCCTGTTCAAAACTCTTAGCAAAATAAGGATAGAAGGAATAATTCTCAACAAAATAAATGGCATATACGCAAAGCCAACAGCCAACATTATTGTTAATGGAAAAAGACTAAAAGCATTCCCCTTGAAAACAGGAACAAGACATAGATATATAATGAAATCCCAATCCAGATTCTACCATCATTCTTTAAAGAGATGGCAAAGCTAATTAGCAACTTAATATGGAAAGGAAAGAGATCCCAAATAAACAAGACACTACTAAAGAAGAAGAAAGTAAGAGACCTCACACTCCCCAATTTCAAAACCCCTTACACAGCCACAGTAGTCAAGACAACCTGGTATTGGTACAATGGCAGACACATAGAACAATGGAACAGAATTAGTAACCCAGATGTAAATTCCACTGTGTGTATGAATCATACTTTGTTTTTCCATTCTTTCCATTGATGGGCACTTAGGTTGTTTCTATTTTTTGCTATTATGAGTAATGCTGTGATGAACATGGGTGTGTAAATATCTGTTCCTGACATGGCTTTTATACGTATAGGATATATACTAGTAGTAGGATTGCTAGATCAAATGGTATTTCTATTTCCAACTTCTTAAGGAAACACCATACCACTTTCCAGTGGTTGTAACATGTTACAATCCCACGAGCAGTGTAAGAGGTTTCCAGGCTATGGAAAGAGCTGATCATTGACAAAGGGCCAAAACCCACCAATTGAGGAAGAAGTAGTTTCTTTAGCAAATAGTGCTGGAAAAATTGGATACCCATTTACAGAAAACTGAAACAAGATCCATAATTCACATCATATACAAAAACTAACTCAAGATAGATCAAAGACCTAAATATAAAGCTTAAAACCATGGATTATCAAAGAAAAAATTGGAGTAAACTTAGGAGCTGTAATACATGGTGTAAATTCATTATCAGACATAACTAAAAATGCACAAACAGCAGAAGACAAACTCTATGAATGGGACCTCCTGAAAATTAAATATTTAAATGCATCAAAAGAGTAGGAAAAAACCTACAGACTGGGGAAAAAATTAGCGACAACTTATCAGACAAGGGACTTATACCTTGTTTTGGTTACCTAGTGCTGCTCCAACAGAAAATACCACAAATGGGTGGCTTGAACAAACAGGAGTTTATTCTCTTACAGTTTGGAGGCTAGAAATCCAAGTTAAAAGTGCTAAGCTCTAGGAGCTGGGTGAAAGCCCCTCGATTTTGGGCTTCAGTTCTGCCTCTTGTTCCTGACACATTAAAGCTGGACGCTTTCTTCTCTCAGGCAGCTGCTGACTGCTGAGGATGACAAACTCAAGGTTGACCAGTAAAAATGCACAGTCCCAATATTACCCAACCATATGATAGGCCATTTACTCAAGTCCATTAAGAGTCCCAAGATTGGTAGACAACATGGCAGGCTGCTGAATAATGACTCAGCTACATGTAGGATTCAAGTATGCCAAAAGCTACAGACCATTCCTAAAGCTTCTGCTTATGTACTGGGAGCAGACCATATCCCTAAGGCAGCTATTCAGCCACTCACAGTAGATTCCACCAAGGAACCCATTACCAGTCTTGTCATAGGGAATACTGTTCAACCAGCCGCCCAGCCACTCAAACCAGGCACAGCCAAGTTGATACATAACTTTACTACCAAACCAACAAACACACTGCCGTCGAGTTGGATCCAACTCATAGCAACCCCTCCTTGGGTTTCTGAGGTTGTATCACTATGGGAGTAGATTGCCCAAACATCCTTCTGAGGCATGGCTGGTGGGTTTGAACCACCAGCCTTCTGGTTAGCAGTCAACACCTCACAAAAAAAAAAAAAAAAAAAAAAGGCAAGCAATGCAATTAAAAAATGGGCAGAGGATATGAACAGACAATTCACCAAAGACATTCAGGCAGATAACAAATACCTGAAGAAAGGGTCGCAATTATTACCCATTAGAGAAATGCAAATCAATACAATGAGATATCATCTCACTCTAGCATTAATAGCAAAGTTCAAAAGAACATAGAAAACAAATATTGGTGAGGGCGTAGATAGACTAAACCCTCATACACTGCTAGTGGGATTGTAACATGGTCCAAACACTGTAGAAAGTGGTATGGTGTTTCCTTAAGAAGTTAGAAATAGAAATACCATATGATCAAATAATCCTGCTACTCATATATATCCTAGACATGTAAGAGCCATGATAGGAACATATAATATGCACATCTATATTCATCACATCACTATTCACAATAACAAAAAGATAGAAACAACCTAAGTGTCCATCAGTGGATGAATAGATAAAGTATGATACATACACACAATAGAATACTATGCAATATTAAAGAATGAGTGACTTGAAAAACACTTCATAACATGGATGAACATAGAAGACATTATGATGAGTAAGGTTAGTCCATCACAAAAGGATAATTATTGTATGAGATCATTATTGTAAAAAATTAAGTAAAGGGTTCATTGAAGGTTATCATGGGTGAGAGAGGAAGGGAGAAAAAATTACCATCTAGAGGGTATTAACCTGTATGAAGAGAAATTCAATATACAATAAAAGGGAGGTCAACACAAAATGTTCAACCCAGTAGAAAGAGATCAGGAGAAGCAAAGAGTCAAAGGCAACACAGATTAATACTTTAACATACACAATCCTGCAGTAACAATAATAACAATAATCTATGAGTGGATACATACATAGACACTCAATCTGAACAGGGGTGGGAAGGTGAATGGGGCAACCCATGAATATATATAGATATATATTCATACCTATATATATATATATATATATATATATATATAGGATACCTCTTCCTATGTCTTTATATGTGCCACAAATACATCCATGAATATAGTACAGCATGCAGGAGGTAAAGTTATGAAAATTCTTAGCATGACCAAGCACTTTAAGGGAATAAGTTGCTGGGTATGAAAGCTCAGGACCATAATTTCAGGGGACACTAAGGTCAATTGGTATATCATAGTCCACAAAGATAATGTTCTACGTCTTACATTCATGAGTAGCCATTGGGATCTTAAAAGCTTGTGAGTGGCCATCTAAGGTGTAATTATTGGTCTCACTCCATCTGGAACAAAGAAAAGATAAGAAAATCAGAGATGCAAGCAATTAGTCCAAATGATGAATGGACCACATGAAACCCAGCCTCCTTGACTCTGAGACCAGAAGATGGAGCTGCTGTCCAGCTACCATTGCTGACTTCTCTGAAAGGGATCAAAATAGGAGGTCCTGGATAGAGTGGAGGAAAATGTGAAACATATTTCAAAAGCATAAGACAGACAAGGCTTACTTGTCTGATGAAGATTGTGGGCCCTGAGACCATGGCCCTGTGATAGATGGAGCTGTGTGTCAACTTGGCTGGACCCCAGTTTTGTGTGGCTGTTCTCATGATGGGATCGGATGACTGTGTTCTGAGTGGCCAATATGCCCAAGGGGAGTTTCCCTAGGGGTGTGGCCTGCTTCCTGTTTATCCAGGGACATCCTGGGAAGAGAGACATTCTTCTGTGGATCGGGACCCTGGTGTGCTGACTACAACCTTCCATGAGTGAGAAGCCCACCGCTCGGCCTGGAGATCTTGGATTTGTCTTTCGTTGAGTCAACAACCAGTGTACTGCCTGCCAGCCTTGAATTTCTCGGCTCCCTGCAGTTACGGAAGCTAAGGCTGCCTCCAGCCCGACGTTTCCACTTTGCTGGTTCTTGTTTCTCTAGAGAACTCAGTATAACACAGACCCTTAGACACACTTCAAGCTAGGAATTGAATTTAACCCCTATGACTCAACTTTCAGCCAAATAGTATATAGCTCTGTATACTATTATACTTCTAGTAATACCAGGAAGATATGCACTCATTAGAACAATTAAGCATATGAGATCAAGAGGAAACATTTGCCCAGGGATAGAACTAGGAAGGAAGGAGGAAGGAAAAGGGTGTGCACAGGGAGGAAGTGAGAACACTGTTGCAGTTTGGAGAGTGCAGTAAATGTCATCAAATAGAACATGTATGGATTGTTTAATGGAAAACCAATTTGCTCTATAAACTTTCACCCAAATAACAATAAATAAAATATATGCAAAATAATAATAACTACAAGGTGACTACAAATAAAATTATTAAGCCTTCTTACCGAAATAAGAAAAAGAAAGTCACAAGGACACAAAATTAACAACAATAAAGAAAATGAAAAGAAAATCCAATAACAAAATGAACTCAGCACTGAAAAATATTTGAAACAAAAATATCATCAACCTCATAATAAAAAGCACAAAAGATCACCGAAATCACAATAAAAACATAAAAAAAATGAATGACAGCAGTAAACTCATACTTATTATTAATTATACTGAATGTGAACAGATTAAATGCACCAGTCAAGCAAAAGTCAGTGACAGAATGGATAAGAAAACAGAATCCATCAATATGTTGCTTATAAGAGACTCACCTTCAACACAAAGATGAAAATAAATTAAAAATCAAAGGACAGAAATATATATATATTGAAGGTTGGGCAATCCTACTTCCATAGTGATACCACCTCGGAAACCCAAGGAGGGGTCGCTATGAGTCGGGGTTGACTCAACGGCACATAACAACAACAACATGTCAAGCTAATGGCAACCATAAAAATCAGGAGTTTAATATTAATTTCTGATAAAGTAGACTTTAAGGTGGAAACCAACATAAAGGACAATGAGGACATTATATAATTATAAAAGTATCAATCCAACAAGAGGACATAGCCATAATAAATATCTATGTACCTAATGAAAGTGCCCAAAAATACATAAAGAAAGCATTAACAACAGAATTGAAAAGAGAAATAGATAATTCTACAATAATAGTAGGAGACTTCTTTTCTTCCTTTTCTTTCTTTTTAATGACTGTTTGTTTACTCCATGTATGATGTTCTTGATGTCATTCCATAGTTCATCTGGTCTTCAGTCATTGGTGTTCAATGTGTCAAATCTTTTCTTCAGATGGTCTCTAAATTCAAGAGGGATATAATCAAAGTTGTATTTTAGTTCACATGGATGTATTTTAATTTTCTTTAGCTTCAAATTGAACTTCCATATGACCAACTGATGGTCTGTTCCACAGTCAGCTTCTGGCCTTGTTTTGATTGATGATACTGAGATTCTCATTGCCTCTTTCCATAGATGTAATTGATCTGATTTCTGTGTATGTCATCTGAGCTGCACAATAAGGAAGGCTGAAGAAGAGTTGATACCTTTGAACTGTGGTGTTGGTGAAGAACTGAAATAGCATGGACCGCCAAGAGAATGAACAAATCTGTGCTGGAAAACTGTAGCCGGTATGCTCTGTGAAAGAGAGAATGGTAGACTTCACCTACCATTTTGTCATATTGTCAGAAGGGACCATTCCTTAGAGAAGGATATCTTGCCTGGTAAAGTAGAGGGTTAGTGAAGAATGGGGATCATTAATGACATGGATTGACACAATGACTGTAACAGTGAAGTCAAGCATAGCAAGGATTGTGAGGATGACAGAGGACTGAGCAGTGTTGTGTTCTGTTGTACATATGGTCACTATGAGTTGGTGCCAACTTGACTGCACCTAACAACAACAACAACAAGTAGGAGACTTTAACACATCAATTTTTTTATTATTATTATTGTGATTTGGGTGAAGGTTTACAGAGCAAATTCACTTTCCATACAGCTGTTCACATAGACTTTGTCTCATGACATTGACCACAGTTTACCACACAATACAACAGCTCCCCTTCCACTTCCTCCCCATAGTTACCTCTTCCCTGTGTCCATCCCTCCATGCACTCCTGCTCCCTGAGCTGTCTCCCTGTGCATAGGCAGCTCTTCTTTCTCTCATGTTTGTTCTCTCCAAGGAGTGTATCTATTTGAGGTAAATGTTCAACTCATATGCCTGTATTTTGTTTGTCTGGAAACCACAGGTGTGGGTTCAATTTCAGATCTGAAGGGCAGCTAGGGGCCCCAGTCTCAGTGGTTCCACCAGGCTCTATCAGACTAGTAAACCTGGTCCCTCCCCCCTCCTTTTTTTTTCTCCAAATGATTTTGAGTTTTGTTCCACATTGTTCTCCCTCTCTATCAAGGATTTCCTACATAGATCCCCTTCTGAGTGGATGGCAGTGGTAGCCGAGCGCCATCTAGTTATTCTGGTCTCATAGTCATACAAGCTGCAGATCGGATGGGATAGCAGTCACTAGGAATAATTGTTTCCATGAATTTTGGTTTTCTTCATTCTTCTTTGCTCTGATCGAGGAGAGACACATCGTTGCATCTACATGGCAGCTTACTAGCTTTTAAGATCCCAGTCGCTACTCATCAAAGTAGGAGGTGGAACAGTGTTTTGTATAGTATGTTATGCCAATTGAGCTTGATGTCCCCTGTGACAATGGTCCCAAGCCTGCAGGTTCAACTACTCAGTCCCTCTGGGTAGCTGGTTGTGACCAAGAAGTGACCATAACATTGCCCCTTGTCAGCTCTACTATACACCTGGGAATTCTGATCATTCACATAAACTTATAGGACTATGGTCTGCCAACCCTATATATGATCTTGGATACACTCCCCATTTCATAGACATACATAATTGTTCATCCTGTCCACCCAAATACCCATGTTAGCCTTCTCTAACAATGCAGTACTGTATGTACAAAAGGGTTCATATTTGTTGTCTGTACCTCCCATGTACCTCTCTATATCTTTCTCATCCTCAATGCTGCCATATTGGTCACTCACATTTGGTACATTGCCCTTCTCTTCACCCAAATCAATATTTATCTCTATCTATCTAACAGTGTTCCCTCCCCTCCCCTCCCCTCCCACACCTGGTAACCAACAAAGAAAATTTCCTTCTATAGATATACCTTTCCTTAACTTTTACAATAATGGACTAATACAATATTTGTCCTTTTGTGATTAACTTATTTCACTCAGCATAATGTCCTCCAAGTTCATCCACATTATGAACATGCCACTTTTGAAGAAAGATAAGACAACTAGAAACTGAAAAAAGATACAGAAAATGTCAACAATGCAATCAACCAACTTAACCTCACAGACACATATAAAATACTTCATCCCTTCCTCCCTCCCAAAAAAAAAAAAAAAAAAACATGTTCTTTTCCAAAGCACATGGATCATTCTCTAGAATGGACCATATGTTAGGCCAAAGAGAAAGCCTCAATAAGTTCAAACACATCAAAATGATACAAAGAATCATCTCAGATTACAATACTATAAAATTAGAAATTACTAACAGAAAGAGTAGGGGATGGAAATCAAATACATGGAAATTGAATAGCATCTTCTTCAAAAACTACTGGGTAACAGAAGAAACAAAACGTGAAGTAAAAAATTTCTGAGAAGCAAATGAGTATGAACACATAACATATCAAAACATTGGGAAATAGTGAAAGCAGTACTCAGAGGTCAATTTATATAAATAAATGCACATACCATAAAAGAAGAAAGAGCCAAAATCAACACCTTAGCCCAAACACTCCAAAATAAAAAATTAGAGGGGTAGGAGAAAAAAAAAAAAAAAAGGCTGTAGTCTCCAGAAGAAAGGAAATAGCAAAGATTAAATCAGAAATAACTGAGACAGAAAACAATGCAAAGAATCAACAAACTAGAAGTTGGTTCTTTGAAAATATTGGAAAAGAAAGAGAAGTTGCAAACTAAACAAATAAGAAAAGAAAAGGGCAATTTTGCAATAGAACCAACTGAAATAAAAAGGATAATAACAGAATGCTATGAAGAACTGTACTCCAAAAATTTGAAAACATAGTAGAAATGGGGAAATTTCTAGAAACACATGACCTAGACTGACACAGACTGAGGTAGAAAATTTGAACAAGTCAATAATAAAAGAAGAAATTGAACAGATCATTTAAAAAAATACTAAAAATAAAAGCCCTAAATGACTTCATTGAAGCATTCTACCAAATGTTCAGAGCAGAGCTGATAGCAATACTACTGAAACTATTCCAGAACATAGAAAAAGATGGAATACTCCAAAATTCATTTTATGTAGCAAGCTTAATCCTGATACTAAGTAAAAGCAAAGACACCACTGAAAGGAAAATTACAGACCAATATCCCTCCTGAATGTAGACATAAACATCTTCAACAAAATCCTAGCCCATACAATACAACACTATATCCAAAAAATAATACATTATGACCAAGTGGAATTCATACCAGGTATGCAAAGATGATCCAGGTGGGGAGAGGGAACCCAGGCCATGCCCCAAAGTGGCAGGGCGGGAAAATGGGAGAAAGGAGAAAAAAAGTCCCAGGGATCAGGACAGAGCGAGGAATCAGCTGCAGGGGTCCAGGTTAGGAGAGGGAACCCAGAGCACACCCTGGGGTGGCAGGGCAGGACAACAGGAGAAAGGAGAGGAAAGGGCCCGGGTACTGGAACAGAGTGAAGAGTCAGCCACAGGGATCCAGGTGAGGAGAGGGAACCCAGGCCACACCCTAGGGCAGCAGGGCAGGAAAGTAGGAGAAAGGGTCTGGGGACCAGGACGGAACGAGGAGACATCCACAGGGATACAGTTGAGTTGGGGGGGGGGAGTCAAGGCCATGTCCCAAGGCAGCAAGGCAGGAAAGTGGGAGAAAGAAGAGTAAAAGGCCAGGCACTGGGACAGTAAAAGGAGACAGCCACAGGGATCCAGGTAAGGGTGGTTGAAGAGGTTTCCAACAGCTAAGGAAGACAAACTTGTCTGTTGGTTTGTCCTACTGTGGTGACGTGTTGCTGTGAGTCTTGAGGCTGTGCCACTGGTGTTTCAAACCCAGTGGAGTACACATGCTGCACAGGAATCAGCCCGGCTTGCAGACTGAGACAGACTAGGAAGAAGGAAGGGGCCATCCACTTCTCAAAGAATTGGCCAGGAAAAACCTTATAAATAGCAAAGAAATACAATCTGATACATTACTGTGCAACTTTATGAATAGTCTGGAAATGTTGTCCAATGCAGAGGAGAAGGGTGAGTCACTTAGGTAAGAAAGCTCTCAAAATAGGACTGGGAATGAGCTGCATCATCAGAGTAAAACTAGCCTTACTCATATGGATAAGGTAAAGCTTTTGAGACCTCCATTTGCTGATGTGGCATCACTCAAATTGAGGAGAAACAGCTGCAAACATCCATTAATCATTGGAACATGGAATGTACAAAGTATGGATTTAGGAAAATTGGAAGTTGTCAAAAATGAAATGGAATGCACAAAGATTGATATCCTAGGCATTAATGAGCTGAAATGGACTGGTTTTGGCCATTTTAAATCAGACAACCACATGATCTACTATGCCAGGAATGACAGTTTGAAGAGGAATGGCATGGCATTCATCATCACAAAGGATGTTTCAAGATATGTTCTGAAGTACAATGCTGTCAGTGATAGGATAATATCCATATGGCTAGAAGGAAGACAAGTTAATATGACTATTATTCAAATTTATGCACCAACCACCAAAGCAAAAGATGAGGAAATTGAAGAATTTTATCAACTTCTGCAGTCTGAAATTGACCAAACAAGCAATCAGGATGTGTTAATTATCACTGGTGACTGGATTGCAAAAGTTGCAAACAAAGAGTAATCACCGGTAGTTGGAAAATTTGGCCCTGGTGACAGAAAAAAATGTTGGAAATCACAGGGTAGAATTTTGCAAGACCAACGACTTATTCATTGCAAACAACTTTTTCAACAACACAAATGGCAGCTCTACGCATGGACTTCATCAGATGGAACACAAAGGAATCAGATTGACTACATCTGTGGCAAGAGGTGATGGAAAAGTTCAATATCTTCAGCCACAACCAGGCCAGGAGCTGATTGTGGAACAGACCATCAACTGCTCATATGCAAGTTTAACTTGAAGTTGAAGACAATTACAACAAGTCCAAGAGAGCCAAAATATGATCTTGAATATCCCTCCTGAATATAGAGACCATCTAAAGAATAGATTTGATGCATTGAACACCAATGACTGGAAACCAGATTAATTATGGGATGACATCAAGAGCATCATCCATGAAGAAAGCAAGAGGTCACTAAAAAGATGAGAAAAGAAGAGAAGACCAAAATGGATGACAGAAGAGACTCTGAAACTTGCCCTTGAGCAGACAGGAGCTAAAGCAAATGGAATAAATGAAAAGATAAAAGAGCTGAACTGAAGATTTCAAAGAGCAACTCAAGAAGACAAAGTTGATTACTATAATGAAATGTGCAAAGACTTGGAGTTAGAAAACCAAAAGGGAAGAACATGCTCAGCATTTCTCAAACTGAAAGAATTGAAAAAAATTAAGCCTCAAGTTACAATATTGAAAGATTCTACAGGCAAAATATTGAATGATGCAGGAAACATCAAAAGAAGATGGAAGGAATACAGAGTCACTGTACCAAAAAGAACTGATTGATCTTCATCCATTTCAGGAGGTGACATATGATCTAGAACCAATGGTACTGAAGGAGGAAGTCAAAGCTACAATGAGGGAATTGGCAAAGAACAAGGCTCCAGGAATTGACGGAATACCCATTGAGATATTTCAACAAATGGAGCCCCA
>NW_006921808.1:690220-695964 GCF_000298275.1 Orycteropus afer afer
TCTCTCTCTCTCTCTCTCTCTCTCTCTCTTTCTCTCTCTATAAATATATATATACACTTTGCTGGTTTTTGTGTTTCTCTAGAGAACCCAATCCAACACAGTACACTACATGGTTTGAAATCAAGAAGGGAGTGCATCACAGCTGTATCCTTTCCCCATACTTATTCAATCTATATGCTGAGCAAATAATCCAAGAAGCTGGACTATATGAAAAAAAAAATGGCATCAGGATTGGAGGAAGAATCATTAACAACCTAAGATATGCTGATGATACAACCTTGCTTGCTGAAAGTGAGGATGATTTGAGGCACTTAATGATGAAGGTTGAAGAATACAGTCTGTAATACGGATTACATCTCAATATAAAGAAAACAAAAATCCTCACAACTGGACTAATACGTAGCATCATGAAAAATGGAAAAAAGATAGAGGTTGTCAAAAAATTTACATTGCTTGCTTCTACAATCAATGCCAATAGCAGTAGCAGTCAGGACATGAGACAATGTTTAGCACTGGGCAGGTGGGTCCCGAAGGAACTCTTTAAATTGCTGAAGAGCAAGGATGTCTCCTTGAGGACTAAGGTGCACCTGACACAAACCATGATATTTTCAGTCACCTTGTATGCGAGAGTTGGACAATGAATAAGGAAGACCGAAGAGGAGTTGATGCTTTTGAGTTGTGGTGCTGGCAAAGAATGCTGAAAGTACCATGGACTGCTAAAAGAACTAACATATCTGTCCTGGAGGAAGTGCAGCCAAAATGCTCCTTGGAAGCAAGAATGGCCAGACTTCATCTCACCTACTTTGATCATGTTGTCAGAAGGGACATTCCCTGGAGAAGGATGTCATGCTTGGTAAGGTGGAGGGTAGACGAAAGAGGCAAAGACCTTCAACGAGATGGGTTGACACAGTGGCTGGGACAATGGGCTCAAGAATAGCAGGGATCATGGACCTGGCACAGGATCAGGTGGTGTTTTTTTTCTGCTGTGCATGGGGTTGCTATGAGTCGGAAACAACTTGACAGCACCTAAAAACAACAGCATGCAAAGATGTTTTCAACATTACATTAGAAAATAGGAGGACACAGAATTTTGCACACAAGAGAGAGATGACAGATGCTAATACCAACCAATGTGCCCACAATACCGCATTGCCATTAACACCAAACACTAGATTATACAGATAAACACATGAACATCTGAGATGATCATATGGGGTCAGTGAACAGAAGTATACTCTAGACCAAGGATAGATTCAGCTGAGGCTAATCTTGCACAGACACCAAAATACCTGCACTCCTTAGAGGAACAATAGAAGATGGACACAGAGTAATTTCTCACAGACAATCAGACACTATGAGGGAGAGATCCAATAGATCTACAGCCTCAGGACCATGGTATTGGGGGACACCAGACTCAATTGGCACAACAAAATACATAAAAGTGTTGCTCCACATGCTACATTGGTCAGTAGCGACTGGGGTCTTAAAAGCTCTCAACCGGCCATCTAAGATGCAGCTAATGGTGTCCTAGCATCAGAAGTGAAAAAGAATGAAAAAAAGAGGGGGAGGCATTTAGAAGCAACCAGCTCTAGGACATGATGGACCTCAAGACTAGAAGAACTAGATGGTGCCCTCCTACCAATGCCAACCACTCAGGAAAGGATCAAATCTGGAGATCCTGGATAGAGTGGGAGGAAAAACATGGAACATAATCCAAAACCTCAATAATGATCGGAATCACTGGTCACATGAAATCTGATGAAACTCCCAATACTATGGCCCTGGAATACTTTCTGCACCTGGAACAAAACTCACCGCCGGGGTGGGCTCTCAGCCCAATAGTTAACAAGATGTACACACCGACCACTCAACCCAGGATAATGCACTCACATACTCTATGGCAATACATCCCTTAGAGCGATAGACTATGGGACACCAGAGGACCAACATTCAAACTGAAGAAATGCAGGACCAATAGGAGTGCATAAATATGAGGAGCACAGGGGGAAGGTCAAAGGGAATGGAGGGGAAGAGACTGGGTTAGGGTTGGACATGGAAAATGGGTAATGAATTTAAATGTATGTATTATGTTGAATGTAGAACAAGCTTTTAAAGTAAAAAAAAATAATAATAATAAATAAAAATAAAATATAAATTAAAAAAAAAAAAAAGATGTTTCAACATTAGGAAAACTATCAATATAATGTGCCATATAAATAAAACAAAGGGAAAGAGCCACATGATCATATTGACCATTGAAATGCAAAAGACATTTGATAAAATCTAGCACTCATTCATGATAAAACTCTCGGGAAAATAGTAATAGAAAAGACATAGTTCAAATAATAAAGGGCACATACACAAAACCAGCATTATTCTCAACGGACAGACATTCAAAGCATTCACCCTGTTTGCAAACAGGATCCAGACAAGAATGCCTTCTATCACCACTTCTATTCAACATTGTATTGGAAGTCCTAGCTAGGGCAATAAGGCAAGAAAGAGAAATAAAATCATCCAAACTGGCAAAGAAGAAGTAAAATTATCTCCATTTGAAAATGACATGATCCTAATACATAGAAAACCTGTGAGACTCAGCAAGAAAACTACTGGAATTAATAGAAATATTCAGCAAAGTGGCAGGATACAAGGTCAACATAAAAAAGTCAGTTAGATTCCTCTACATCAACAAAGAGATCTTTGAAAAGGGAATAAGGCAAACAATGCCATTTACAATAGCTACCAATAAGGTAAAATACTTAGGAATAAACCTTACTAGGGGCACAAAAGACTTATACAAGAAAACTACAGAACACTACTACAAGAAACTATAAGGAAAAAAAATAACCCACTGCCATCAAGTTGATTCTGACTCATAGCAATCTCCATAGTGTTTTCAAGGCTGTAAATTTTTACAGAAGTAGATTGCCTCATCTTCCTCCCATGGAGCATCTGGTGAGTTTGAACCTCAGGCCTTCAAATTAACAACAAAATGACTTACCCACTGCACCACCAGAGCTCCTTATAAGAAACTATAAAAAGACCTACATAAATGGAAGAATACCCCACACTCATGGATAGGAAGTCTGAACACTGTGAAAATTTCAATATTACACAAAGCAATCTATAAATTCAGTACAATCTCAATCCAAATTCCATCAACATTATTTTAGGACATGGAAAAACCAAACACTAATTTTACATGGAAAGGAAAGAAAGTATGGATAAGTAAAGCACTACTGAAGAAGAAAAACAAAGTAGAGGTCTCACACACCCTGATCTTAAAATTTATTATACAGCCATAATAGTCAAAACAGCCTGGTATTGGTACAACGATAGACACACAGACCAGAGGAATGGATTAAGAATCCAGAATTAGTCCATCCACATATGGACAGCTGATCTTTGACAAAGGGCCAAAACTCATTTAATGGGGAAGAGATAGTTTCTTTAACAAATGGTACTGATAAAACTGGATATCTATTTGCAGAAAATGAAACTGGATCTATACCTCACACCACACACAAAAATTAACTCAAGATGGATCCAAGACTTAATGTAAAAAATAAAACCTTAAAGATCATCAAACAAAAATAGAGGTAAATTCATGGCCCCTAAATTTGATAATCTATTCTGTCCAAAAGTATTGCTATGAGTTGGAATTGATTTGATGGCAGTTGGCTTGGGCAACACATGGCATAAATAGACTATAAAACATAACTAAAAATGCACAAATAGCAGAAGACAAACTAGACACATAGGACCTCCTAAAAGTTAAACATTCATGTGCATCAGAAGACTTCACCAAAAGAGTAAAAGAGGACCTACAGACTGGGAAAAATTTCAGACAATGACATATTCAATAAAGGATTAATATGTGGAATTTATAGCAAATTTCATCACCTGAATAACAAAAAACAAGCAATCCAGTTAAAAAAAGAGTAGAAAACATGAAATGGTATTTCATCAAATAAGACATTCAGATGGCCAACAAACACATGAAGAAATGCTTGTGAGCAATGGCCATTAGAGAGAAGCAAATCAGAACAAAAATGAGATCATCTAACAGTATGGGAGCTCTGGTAGCATAGTGCCTAAGGCACTTCACTGCTAACCAGGAGGCTGGCGGTTCAAACCCACCAGCCACTCCTCGGAAAGAAGGTTGGGCAATCCTACTTCTGTAGTGATAACTGCCTCGGAAACCCAAGGAGGGGTCGCTAGGAGTCGGGGCCAACTCTATGGCAAATAACAACAACAACAACCCCAGTATTAATAGCAAAGTTCATAAAAAGAACAGAAAACAGCAAATGCTGATAATGGTGTGAAGACACTGGAAATCTCACACACTGCTGTGGGACTGTAAAATGGTGCAGTCACTATGGAAGATAATATGGCAGTTTGTTAAAAAAATTGAAATACAAATACCATATGATCCAGCCATCCCACTACTAGGTATATATCCTAGAGAAACAGGAGCCATGACAGGGACATATGCACACTCACGATCATTGCAGCATTATTCACAATGGCAAAAAGATGAAAACAATCTAAGACAAAACAACCCATCAATAAATGAATAGACAAACAAACTAGGGTCATATACACAACGTAATACTATACAATGATAAAGAATGAGGATGAATCTGCAAAACACCTTATAATGTGGATGAAACTAGAGGACATTATGATTAAAATTAGTCAATCACTAAAAGAAATATTGAATGAGACCACTATAGAAGTAAAGAAAAAGTTTACACACAGGAAGAAGCATTGTTTGAAGGGTACCAGGGGTGGGAGGGGAGGGAAGGGTAAATCACTAACTAGACACACATTAACATGGGTGAAGGGGAAGGCAATACACAAAAAGGAGGAGGTCAGGACAAAATGGTAAGGCAAAGAGAGACACTGGGAGAAGCACAAAAGTTAAAGGCAACAAAGGTAAATACTATTACAATCCTGAAATACTAATAACAATCATCTATAAGCTGATAAATAGACAGGAAAGCTGAAAAGTGTGGGAATATATACAGATTTAACAGAACATATTAGTACATATTTTATATGTGCTGAAAATATATCCATGAATATAGTAGAGCATACAGGGAACAAAGATATGAAAATTTCTTAGTCATAACCAAACACATTGAGGCAATGAGTCACTGAGCCTGGGTGTTTAGGACCATTGCCTCAGGCAACATCAACACAAAAAAACAGAAATTCTCACAACTAGACCAACAAGCAACATCATGATGAATGGAGAAAAGATTGAAGTTGTCAGGAGATTTCATTTTACTTGGATCCACAATCCATACCCATGGAAGTAGAAATCTAGAAGTCAGACGATGTATTTCTCTGAGCAAATCTGCCAAAACCTCTTTAAAGTATTAAAGAGCAAAGATATCACTTTGAAGACTTAGATGAGCCTGTCCCATTGCCATGGAATTTTCAATAGCCTTACAGAATTTTCAATAGCCTTATATGCATGTAAAATCTATACAATGAATAAGGAATATTGAAGAAAAATTGATTCATTTGAATTTGAATTGTGGTGTTGGTTAATGTGATAGTTGGAGCTGTGTGTCAACTTTCCTGGACCACAATTCTGTGTGGTTTAAGCAGTTGTGATGTGGTTATTCCTATGATGGGATCAGATAAATATGTTTTAAGCAGCCAGTCTGATGAAAGGGAGTTTCCCTAGGGGCGTGGCCTGCTTCCAGTATATTTATGGACATTCTGGGAAAAGA
>NW_006921808.1:696191-700406 GCF_000298275.1 Orycteropus afer afer
TATATAAGCTTTACTGGTTTTGTTTCTCTAGAGAACCCAGTCTAACACAGGGAAGAATCCTGAAAATACCATGGACTGCCAGAACAGACATATCTGTCTTGGAAAAAGTACAGCTGGAATGCTCCTTAGAAGCAAGAATGGCCAGACTTAGTCTCAGGCACTTTGATCATGTTGTCAGAAGGGACCAGTCCATTAAGAAGGATATCATGCTTGGTAAAGTAGACGACAAGAATTATGAGGATGTCATTGTTTCATTCTTTTCTACATAGGGTTGCTATGAGTTGGAGCCAACTCGATGACACCTAATAACATTTTCAAGAATTAAAAACTGTGGCATAGTTTGAAGGCTTTCATGTAACTAATGAACACTTTATAACACATACCAAAAAAGTCATCAGAAGTTTATATTTGAAGTCACTTTTGAATGTAAAACCTGGGCCACCCTGTGACTCCATCAGCACACCTCCATGCGTGGAGTGGGCTTAACACTTACGAATCCTGCAGGCACTCAGGGGCCTTCTGTGAGATGCAGCATCAAGCTGTCAGAGACACAAGACTGTGTCTGACCCCTCTCAGCCTATCTACCAGCTCCTCACCTCAGCTCCCCTATGCACACCTCTATTCCTATGTGCAGGGCTATTCTGACTATTACGTCCCTGTGATGTGAGCACATTGACCATTGACACCCACCAGGCAAGTTTTGACTTCCTTCCACTTTCCATCAGGGGTAACTCCAAGCCCCAGCCTACACAGAAGCCTGAGAAATGTTGTTCTCCTCCTTCTTCACTTCTCCCAGCCCCTCAAGCTGCATCCCTGGTATAATGGTCTAAATAAATTCTCTGTATCGAGGCCTTCTGTCAGGGCCTGCTTTCTATACTGCTATGAATTTAGACTTCAATTTCCAAGAACAAAAGGCTCAAGTCCCTGGAAGAGATAAGATGCCAAGGGAGAGCAAAAGAAAGAGTCTCTGCACATACTTAGGCAAAATTCTAATGTAGAGGCAGGAGAAGGAAGGGACAACCCTGTGTCCTGGCAACGTCAGGAAGGAGGCCTACCAAGAGTCTGTATCAGGGCCCCTTGAAGCCAGGCTGATCATTTGGGCTTCTACGTTTCCAGTGTGCAGGTATAGCCCAGGCTGTGAGCTTCCCTGAAGGTCATTATGGACCCAGATTACTGGCCCAGGACACAGGACGTGATCATCACTCTGCTTCTTTTTGGCATTTAAACAAACATAAAGCACATTGCCTGTACCTAAGAGTGTTCACTACCACTAATGGCAGGAAATATGACCACAAGGGGAAGATTCAGAGAGTTAACATTCATGAAATAGAGGTTCTTAATCCTGAATGAGTGGAAATTATTTATTACCTCTCTTTCCACTTGTACCTCCATCCTGCTGCCCTCCTCCACAATAACCTTTTGTTTTCAAAGTCTCTCTACAGCAGTGATAACAAAGAACCCCAGGGAAATAGGAGGAAGCCATACTAATGGTGTCACTGAGAAAAAAAGAGGAGAGCCACAGGAATAAAAGAGTGATCATCAGTGTTGGATCAAGTTGGATGGAGAGTCTGAAGGAGAAGACTGAGGGAATGTCATTGGATTTGGCATTTCAGTCTCAGTGACCTTTGAGAAAACAATGTTTTTAGTGTGGTAAGTGCAGGATCCAGATGGTATGAAGTTAAATATGCAGTGGGCAAGGAGGAACCGAGGGAGCATCAGGCAATGAATAAGAGGGTGTAATAACCAGGATATTACATTGGGAAATTTTTCTGCAAAATATCTTCTTAAAGTTTTAAAAAGCAAAGATATCTCTTTGATGAGTAAGGTGCATCTGACCCACACCATTGTTTTTTCAATCACCACATATGTGTGCAGAAGTTGGGCAATGAAAAGGAAGACATGAGAAGAGATGCATTTAAACTGTAATGTTGGGGAAGAATATTGAGTACACCATGTACTACCAGAAGAATAAATAAATCAGTCTTAAAAGAAATACAACCAGAATGTTCCTTAGATGCAAGGATTACATTGGATTTCAGCATATTTACTTTGCACATGCCACAGGAAAGACTAATCACTCAAAAAGAATATCATGTTTGGTAAAGTAGAGGATCCCTGGAAATGAGGAAAACACTCAGTGAAATGGGCTGACATAATAGTTTCAATAATGAACTCAAGATACAATAATCATGAAGATGACACAGGACTGGGTAATGTTTTGTTCTGTTATACCTAAGGTCCCAATGACTGGAAGCTAACATGATAGCCAAAACAAGAGGGGAAGCAGAGATTTATAGACAAGAGGGGTTGGAGAGTTTGTCAGAGGATGCAAATGAAAGGACAGTACTGTAGGAGGTACTGAACAGAGGGCCTGTCTGAGGACAGCCCATTCTATTCTCCACACACCTTCCACATGAAGCTGAGCAGTCCCCACCTGAAGAGATTGTCTTGTTCTTATTTGTCCATACTCAACACACCTACCACCTTATACAGTATAACCAGTATAAATGGATGGTTCACAAACACTTGCAAATGAAAATAGGAGGTAAGAAAGAATGGATGGTGAGGAATGGAAAATTTGAAATAAAAAAGAAAGAAGGTGAGGGGTTCCCAGTGAATAATCTCAGATTTATCAGTCCAAACCAAACCAAACTCACTGCCATTGAGTCAATTCTGACTCATAGCAACCACCATTGGGTTTCCAAGGTGGTAAATCTTTATGGAAGTAGATTGCCCAGTGTTCCTTCCACTGAGTAGCTGGTGGGTTTGAACTACCAACTTTCTAGTTAGCAGTCAGATACCTTAGGCACTGTGCCACCAGAACTCCTTTATCAGAAGAGGAAGAGAAAAATGTTTCCTACTCCAAATAAGACAAATGAGGGAGGGCTGGAGAATTAAGTAATGAGATGAATTAAAAAAGCCAAGCAGAGTCTCTCAGCCTCTTAACCTCTTGGTAACCCCTGGGTCAGGAGCTTCATCAGCACCAGGATGGCCTTGCTGTCTCAAATAGCCAGAGCAAGGGCTTCCTAAGGGGCTACTCAAGCAAAGCTAGGTCTGCAACATATGACGTGTGGTATGCACTGAAGGTAACCAAGAGATGCCTCCCCATGGACTCCAGCTCCTAGTGGAAAAGTAGGAGCATGTGTCCTAGCCATCCACAGAGTGTGGCTTCAGCCAACGCATGAGAGAGTGAACAGGCTCAAGTAGGTGCCACTGTAGCCAAAAGTCCTGAACACCTGGATGTCTACATCCACATGCTCACATAAGCACATATATTTGTGGCTATGGTACCTGCAGGCGTACCCAAGCCAGGCCAGATGACAGTGTTCATTTACTATGTATCCACACCCATTGTTCTGAAATAACTGATATGAAAAAGTCCAGTAAGAAGTCCATTCATACTATTTGTGGTAGTTAACTCTGTGTGTCAACTTGGCAGGCCCTGGTTGAGTGGCTGGGAAGCTGGATGTAGCATTCCCCATGATGAGACTGGTAATCAATTCCATGATTGAATATACTGTGAGCAGCTGAGTAGATGCCTTAGGGATGTGGTCTGCTTCCTGTATATAAGGAGAAGCCTTGAGAAACAGTCTCTTGCTTATAGCATGCTTGAAAACTGCACGTAACCATGTCATTCTTCAGTTCCCTGCCATGCTCTGTCGACCTTGGCAATTTCAATGGACTTGAATGAGTGGCCTCTCATGTGCTTTGGTAACATTGGAAGTGTACCTTTTTACTTGTCAACCTTGGGCTTGTCAGTCTCAGCAGCCAGCAGGTGAGTGAAAAAAACCTCCAGCTTCAGTAGGTCAAGAGCAGGAGGCGGATCTGAAGGCCAACTTTGAGGGGCTTTCACCCAGCCCCTAGAGCCTGGCACTTTGAACTCAGACTTAAAGCCTCCAAACTGTAAGAGAATAAACTCCTGTTTCTTAAGACTATCCTATTTGTGGTATATTCTTGTCAGAGCAGCACTTGTTGTTGTTGTCAGGTGCCGTTGAGTCATTTCCAACTCAGTGACCCCATGCACAGCAGAACAAAACACTGCCCAGTCCCACACCAGCTCCATGATCCCTGCTATACTTGAGCCCATCATTGCAGCCACCGTCAATTCATCTCATTGAAGGTCTCCCCCTCTTTCATCGACCCTCCACCCTACCAAGCATGACATCCTTCTCCAGGGAATGGTCCCTTCTGACAACATGACCAAAGTAGGTGAGA
>NW_006921808.1:715269-727531 GCF_000298275.1 Orycteropus afer afer
TATCTTCTGTGTCTGTGTTAATTGGTTTCCCTTTTCTTTGTTGAAGAGGGTCTGTGCAATCCTTCTGCCTAGTCCGCCATCTTGCCCAGCCTCCCTTGTTTCCAACTTTTGCGTTCCAGTCACCAGTCATAATTAACACATATTGATTGCATTGTTTGATGATTTTCAGACTGCAGAATTTGATAAAAATCTTCAATTTCCTTATCTTTGGCTTTGGTGGTTGGTGGATAAATTTGAATAATAATCGTATTAACAGGTCTTCCTTGTAGGTGTATGAATATTATCCTGTCACTGACAGCATTGTACTTCAGGACAGATCTTGAAACATCCTTTGTGATGATGAATGCCACGCCATTCCTCTTCAAACTGCCATTCCTGGCATAGTAGATCATGTGGTTGTCTGATTCAAAATGGCCAAAACCATTCCATTTACCTAGGAGCAGCACTAGTTAACAAAAATACTATTGAAAGAAATTCAAATATTGCTTTTATCAGTGAAAGAAAGGAAGAATTGTTTGATACTTTAAATATAATTTCAACTGTTGTAAATTTATGAATGCCTGAAAAAGAAAAAGTTTTACAACAATGAAATATCATCTCACCCCAGCAATAATAGCAGAAAATAAGTTGGACAGTGTGATAGTTGGAGCTGTGTGCCAACTTGGTTGGACCACATTCTGTGTGGTTTAAGCAGTTGTGATGTGGGTTATTCCCATGCTGGGATTGGATATGCATGTTTTAAGCATCCAATCTATTGAAAGGGAGTTTCCCTAGAGGTGTGTCCTGCTTCCAAAATATTTATGGACATCCTGGGAAAAGAGACACTCTTCTGTGGATCAGGATCCTGTTGTGCTGCCTACAACTGTCCATGAGTGAACAAGCCACCATTCTGTCTGGAGATCTTGGATTCATCATTTGTTGGAGTCAACAGCCAGTAAACTGCCTGCCAACCTTTAATTCATCAGCCTCTGCAGCTGCATGAGTTGGGAAAAGCCTCCAGCTTGACGTTTGATCCAAGAACTTAGGACTTGATAGCTTCTATAAGTATGTAAGCCATTTTCCTAATAAAAATTTCTCTTTCTCTCTCTCTATATATAAGCTTTACTGGTTTTGCATCTCTAGAGAACCCAGCCTAACACAGACAGAAAATAACAAATGCTGGTGAGGCTGCAGAGAGGTTGGAACTCACATATACTGCTGGTGGGACTGTAAAATGGTACAACCATTGTGGCAAATGGTATGGCATTCCCTTAAAAATCTGAAAATAGAAATACCATCTGAACGAGCAATTCCATTACTAGGAATACATCCTAAAGTGGTGAGAGACAGGACACTAAAAGACATATGCACAACCATGTTCACCCCAGCAAAATTCACTATAACAAAGAGATGGAAACAACCTAAAAACCCATCAACAGATGAATAGATAATCAAACTATGGTATACTCACACAATGGAATACTATGCTACATTAAAGAACAATGAAGGATATGTGGATCATCTCACAAAGTGGTTGAACCTGGAAGACATTATGTTGAGTGAAATAAGTCAGTCACAGAAGGACAAATATTGTATGAGCCTATTACTGTAAAAAGACAAGGAAGGGTTTGCTTAGGGAAAGGAACTCACTTTGTAGGTTTCCAGGGAGGGTAGGAAAAGGGAGGGGATAATTTTGGGCTAGTTGGAGGCCACACACTGAGTTGGGTAAGGGAAAGGATGATATGGAAAGAGTCTGTGACCAGCATGATAACATTGGGGAAAGGGAGGACACCGAATTGTGCACATATGATATAGATAGCAAAGGCTAATACCAGTATCCACAATACTGCATTACCATTAATACCAAACAACAGGCTGCAGACAAACACATAGACAACTGAGAAGATCAGATGGGGATCAGTGAACAGGATTATACTCTAGATAGATTCAGCTGAGGCTAATCTTGCACAGATACCAGTGATACAAAATACCTGCAATCAGTACAGAAGAAACAGAAGACAGACATAGAGCAGGCCTTCATAGACAGCCAGACACTGGGAGAGAGAGCCA
Source organism: Orycteropus afer afer (assembly GCF_000298275.1). Taxonomy (NCBI): domain Eukaryota; kingdom Metazoa; phylum Chordata; class Mammalia; order Tubulidentata; family Orycteropodidae; genus Orycteropus; species Orycteropus afer. The sequence goes on from NW_006921808.1 coordinate 717,319, forward strand.
ACAGATCTGTTGACTCAGGACCATAGTATTGGGGGACACCAGATTCAATTTCCACAACAAAATACATAAAAATCTTGTTCCACAACCTAGTTTGGTGAGTAGCAACTGGGGTCTTAAAGGCTTTTGAGCAGCCATCTAAGATGTAGCTAATGGTATCCTACTGTCAGATGCAAAGAAGAGTGCAAAATCCAAGGACATTTGGAAACAATCATCCCTGGGATATGATGGACCTTGGGACCAGAAGAACTAGATGGTGCCAATGCCAACCACTCCAGAAGGGATCAAAACTGGAGATCCTGGATTGAGTGGGAGGAAAAATGTGGAACAAAATCCAAAAACACAATAATGACCAGAATCACCTGTCAGATGGAGTCTGGTGGGACTCCCAAGACTATGGCCTTGGGATACACTGTGGGCCTGGGATAAAATTCACTCCCAAGGGCTGGCTCACATCCCAATAGTAAATAAGATGAACAAGCAGACCACTCAAACTATGGAAATGCACCCACATACTCTACAAAGTTACATCCCTTGGAGCAATAGGCCATGGGGTACCAGGAGGCAACATTCACACAGAGGAAAAGCAGGACACATAAGAGTGCATGACTAAGACAGGCATGGGTGGGAGGAGGGTACTGGGAAGGGAGAGGAGGAGAGTGGGTTAGGGTTGGGGATGATAATGGGGGAGTGAAATAAAATGTACATGAAATGTTGAATGTAAAACAAATTCTGCTCTGTAAATTTTCACCTAAAGTCCAATTAAAAAAAAAAAAAATTTAAACTTTTTTTGCCTACTTGTGTGAACAAAGTTCTAGTCAATGGTACCTATCAGGAATTTGAAAAAATTATCACTAAGTCTGAGCCATAAGTTGCATTGTACCTAATTTAAGCCTCAAAATAGATATGGAAAAAAGTTTATGTTCATCAAAGCTAGTTCAATTTTTCATTTAAAAAAAATTATGAATTTATAGAACTTTAATGCAAATTTAATATTTAACATCTTTCTTAATATTGTGTATTTTATATTTCTCAACAACTTTAAACAACATGAAAAATGTAATGAATTTTTCTTTTACCAGGTCCCATATGTTGTTGTAATTGTTGGATGCCATTCATTTTCAACTTATAGCAACCTCATTTCACAGAGTAGAACTTCCCCTATAGAGTTTTCTAGGCTGAAATCTTTACAGGAGCAGATCACCAGATCTTTCTTCCACAAAGCTGCTGGCTGGATTTGAACCATCAAACTTTTGGTTAACAGCCAAGTGCCTAACTGTTGCACCACCAGGGCCCCTTAGTCACATAAAGACATCCCCAAATCTGTTCCAGTTTTCTCCAGTGTGTCATTAATTTCTGAGTATATCATGGCATGAAAAAAGAGACAAGCTCAGGAAGCATTCTTGAAAGGAATCAAAGAGAGAAGAAAAGAGGAGATAATGCATATGTTGTGGGCCAGCAGTTTGATTAATCAACCTTCCCCAGCAAATCTCTGTGTTTTAGTTCAATTAGGGCAGTTCCCACTGTTAAATCAGGTTTACATAAAATAGCAATCATAGCAGTCTTCAAGGATGCTGGAGCTCCCTTCACAAATTTATTCCTCACAGTGCTGGTGAAAGGCGTGTCTTCTGGACTCTCCATTTCTGGCTCTAAGGGTCTAACCTGATAAATTCATTCTAACAGGCCAATTTCCCTAAGCCTCTGGATACTTTCTTCTACATTAAACCAAGGCAGGTCTGGTACTTCAACTTGACTTAAGGTAGGCCACCACATAATCCATGCCTCAGTAAGCCAACCAAATAAACTATTAGATCCTTTCCTAACCTCTCGAGCTGAGACATTGAATGAAGAATCCATACTTAGTGGACCTAAATCAATAAACTAAGACTGATCCTATCTTACATTCCTTGCACCATTATCCCACACTCTTAGTAGCCATTCCCATACATATTCTCCAGGTTTCTGTCTGTACATGTTAACAAAATCAAGTCTTTTCAGGTATAGCATATCACCTCCTCAGTCACACTTTCTATTTCACCTCTTGGGGCCCACTTGGACTTGACTTTAGTTATGGGTCTGGTAAAAACAGTGGGTGGTTGAGGCAGTTCCTGAGAGCATTCAGGAATGTCTTCCATGGCCTCTGCCTTAAACAAAGACCCAGAAGGACCATTTTGGCTAGTCCCATCAAACTGAGGGGGAGGGGTTAGTGGTTTTACAGTAATCCTTTCAGATGGGAGGGATTCAACAGAATTTACAGGCTCCATATCCTGATGTTCCTGATCATCTGTCCATGTGTCCCCATTCCAGGTTGCAGGATCCCATTTTTTTCCAATCAATGCCCTCACTTTAATGGCAGACACCGCTCTTGGTTGGCAATTTAGCTGGCGTTGTAATTCAGCTACTCTTACAATAAGACTCTAGGTTTGTTTTTTAGCTATATCAGCTCTGTTAGTAAAAGTTATAAGGCTTCCTTTCAGAGCACAGCTGGAAGCATTGAGGTTTTTTATGTGGTGCTTAAGCCGAGACTCAGCAGCTTTGAGCTCATCTCACTTTTTCACCAATTTATCCAGTGTAAGTTGGGCCAACCAACCAGCTTCCTTATACTCATTCTGAAAAAAAATTGCAGAAAAATATCAAATATCTGATCACCCAGAGCATCACTTCTCACAAGTACTTGATCTATTGGTGGTGCTATTTAATGTATTAATTTTGCCATCTCATGCCACATATTTGTAGGGCCCACTTGACTGGCAGATGTAGAGTCATTAGTGTCATCAAAATTACTCAAACTGGAGAACCATTCTAGGAAGCCCATCCTTATGATTTTGTCTCTCTAGAACCACTCCTGGTACCAAATGTGTTAGACTGCGTACTCTAGAGAAACAAAAACCAACAAAGCTTATATATAGAGAGAGAAATTTATCTTAGGAAAATGGCTCACAAACATATAGAAGCCATCAAGTCCCAAGTCCCTGGAGCAAAGGTCAGGCTGGAGGCTTGTCTTAGCTGCTCCAACTGCAGGGGGCCAAGAAGCTCAAGGCTGGCAGGCAGTACAGTGGTTGTTGACTCCAACGAATGACCAATCCAAGATCTCCAGGCCAAATGGTGGCCTGCTCACTCACGGAAAGTTGTAAGCAGCACAACAGAATCCCGATCCACAGAAGAATGTCTCTCTTCCCAGGATGTCCCAGGATATCCTGGAAGCAGGCCACACCCCTGGGGAAACTCCCCTTGACAGATTGGCCACTCTGAACACAGTTATCCAATCCCATCATGAGAACAACCACACACAGAACTGGGGTCCAGCCAAGTTGACACACAGCTCCAACTATCACCGAGCCATTCATTTTCAACTTATAGCAACCACATTTCACATAGTAGAACGTCCCCTATAGAGTTTTCTAGGCTGCAATCTTTACAGGAGCAGATCACCAGATCTTTCTTGGGGAAGGGGAGTTACCCTACTTGGGACCCTATATTTGGGGCTCAAATTCAACCTCATTAATGTCTATTGAGTCAACTGCATTTACCCAGTTCCTCTTTCTTTCTCTTCTTTTTCTCCCCTTCCACATTTTTGCAAAGACATCTCTCCCTGAAATATTACCATGTGTCTCACAGACATGAAGTTTTTCCATTTTAGAAGCACTCTCTCTTATCTTGGATTTAATTATCTTACATATCAATGTATTCCCTGTTCCAAACACAACAATTGCACACATCCATCTAGTAAACTGTCCATTCCCAGCCACCAGCTGGCGTGAGTTGGCAACTGAACCAAGCAATCACTCCCAGGGACAGGGATGTGTGGACAACACTGTGTAAAGAGAACACCCTAGATGAAGACAGGCTCACTCCTGTTTCAGTCACTGGCCTGCTGAAGGCCCTCTGGCTGCCTACATTTCTTTTCTGGACTTAGAGTCTTCATTTGTAAAATGAGCACTTTTTACTAGATGAAGTGGAAGGCCCCTTCCGGCCCTGACATTTTCTATTTCTAAGGTGACCAGTATCCAAAAGTGTTAATTAAATGTCATTTTAAACATGGCACAGGGAGAGTTCAGATTCAAAATAACTAAAACACAACCCCATAGAGAATAGGACTTTATCTGTGATATTCACTGCTACATCCTTAGTGCTAAGAAAGGCTCCTGGCACAGAATATTGGATAGATGGCTGGAGGATGAGTTGATGAGTGGAGAATGTACTGTATGCATTGATGAATGCAGGATGGATGGATGGATGGATGGATGGATGATGGGTGGATAGATGGATAAATATGCCTTTCAGAACATGTTGAAGTCAGAGGCTCTGTTATAGGGGAATTATCCCACCATGGACCACAAGTAACTTGATAGTTGCATATTTAAAACCACAACCATAGTAGGAAAATGCACTGGGTGTGTGGACTATAGATATGTGGACATCAGAATTCCCAGACAATGGGCCCAGTGGAGCTATTGATTTCCATATGACCAATCTTGGAAGGCTTCTAGTGGGAGGGAAATTTTTAAAAAATTGTTTCAAGGATCAAACTATCTAGGTATCTAGGCAGCAGAAAATATCATACAGTAAATGTTAAGGAAGCAATTAGAGGTAGCACTGAGACTATTGAGGCAAATCCCTTCACTTCCGTAGAGTGGATCCTGACTCATAGCAACCCCCCATTATGTTTCTAAGGTAGTATCTCTATGGAAATAGATTGCCCAATCTTCCTTCTGAGGAGTGGCTGGTGGGTTTGAACCACCAACCTTCTGATTAGCATCCTAGCCATGTGGGAAGTGTGGAGGAGGCAACAAGGGAAATCAGTTCTCCAAGCTAAATATTTCCAGCTCTTTAAATGTGATCAACAGCTCCAACATTCCATCCCCTGACAATTCTGTCTGACTTCCTTCCAAGCTTTCATAGGATTGTGGCATTGAGAATGTGGAAACTTGAGGAGCATCCCTCCCAAGCCCTCCAAACCTTGAGGTTAGCCTTGAATGCTCCATTAGAAGTTTACTCATGCTCTGTTTTACCTTCAGTAGTTAAAGCATAAGCTCATAAGGGCATGGATTTTGTCTGGCTGGCTCTGACTGTAACCCAGAGCCTACAAGAGTACCTAAGCTAGTGGACACTCAACAAACATCTGTGAAATTCAATCATTCATTCAAAATCATTTTAAAGCATCAGCTCATGGGGTACTCTTATCTTGGTACTCTTATCATCATCTATGTACCAGCCAATAAGGGAATGGAGACTCTTCTTGCTCTGTGCTGGGCACTGTGCTCCAGGCAGGAAGCACTGGAATAAAGGACAGTCTTCCCTCAAGGAAGAGGACTTCTCTTTTAGTTTAAGAACTTATGCAAAACCTAATTAGCATGACAAGAGAGGCTAATCCATACAGCATGCACCTCCTGCAGAACATTCCCAGGCAGTCTAGAAGGGACATTGTTTCTGCCTGAATTACTGAACATGTTTCTCCAGTACATGGGCTAGCAGGGGACCCTGTTCCACAGTACAAAATAAGTTAGTTCAGGAAAGTGATGGACACCCTAACAATAAAACCAACAATCTGTGGATTGGAGTATAGAGGCAGAAAGCTTATACAATTCCATCAGAAATTTCCCAGAAGCTTCCAAGATCCCCTTCTCCATCCACAAACCCCCAAACAGATGGTCCCATCAAAGAGGAGACCTCTGAAGGCACAGCCATGTATAAGTGAGCTTTGGTGCTCACTAATGCAGCTTTGGGTGACAGCACAGAGCAGCAGAGCCTCAGGGAAAAATAAAAGACCAATTAGATCAAGAATATTTGAGAAACCTGTTCCCCCCACAGGACTGCTTGTGGTGGAGACTTTAAACTCCTGGGATTGTAGAGTCTGGATATCCTGAATCAAGTACATCCTGTGAAGTCTCCTGACACTGAGCTGGGGTTTGGCTGTGATGAGTCAGAGTCACCCCCACGGCCTGATTCTTATGCAATCTCACATACAGGGCCATGTCAGTCTTCATTCCCTTTGGCAAGGTGTGTGTGCTGTTGTAAAAGTCACAGAAGGCTAAAAAAGCACTAGATAGAAACTGGTCCAAATGCCACACTGGCCTACTTAAGTCTGTGGTATGCCTGGTCCACCAATAGAGCTGCAATGTGAGGGGCACCAACCAAGACTTCTGTTCTCTAGAGAGAGTCAATGGTTCTGACATTTTGTATCCTCAGGGGAATGAGGAATCACATGATTTGACTCTCAAACACTCTCCTCATTCAGTAGATGAAGGCATAGAAGCTCCAGGATGTTGAATGAGTTGCCCAGGAAATAAGTGGTAAGCCTATGCTCTAACCCAGCTCCATCTGACCCTGAGGCCTGGTAAGGAAACCAAATCATTTGTCATCACATCAACTCTGACTCTTGATGAACCCATGTGGTCAGAGGAGAATTGTGCTCCGTGGGATTTTCGATGGGGGATTTTTTGCAAGTAGATTGTGAGACTTTTCTTCTGAGACACTTCTGAGTGGACTCAAATTTCCAACTTTTTGTAAGTAGTTGCACACTTAACCATTTGTGTGGGGATAGCAGTAAAGAAAGATAGGAGCCCAGGTCAAATGGGGCACAGAAGTGGCAACACTGTGTCAGAAATATGTTGCAGGATAACAGGGTTCTGCCCACTCAGCGAAAGTCTTCACAGCCAGTAGCAACTGGGGTCTTAAAAGTTTCCAGGCACCCATCTAAGATGCAACTATTGGTCTCCTTTCATCTGAAGCAAAGAACAGTGAAGAAAACCAAAGGCATCTGGAAACAATTGGTCAAAGGATATAATGGACACCAAGACCAGAAGAACTAAATTGTGCCTGGCTACAAATACCAACCACTTGGAAAATGATCAAACCTGGAGATCCTGGATAGAGTGGGAGGAAAAAGGTGGAACAAAATCCAAAAACACAAAAATGACCAGAATTACTGGTTGGATAGAGTCTGGTGGAACCCCCAAAATTATGGCCTTAAGTTACCCTTAAGGCCTAGAATTGGGTTCATTCCAAAGGATTGGCTCTCAGCCCAACAGTAGAAAGAACTACATCCAGAAAACCTATCCCAAGGCAATATACCCACCTACTCTAGGGAGATACACCCCTTAGAGAAATCAGCCATGGGGCACTAAAGGGACAGAATTCACATAAAGGGAAAGCTGGAAAGATAGGAATGTATAGTTAAGAAGGGCACAGGGAGAGGGTAGTCACAGGGACAGAGGGTGGGGAGGAGAGTTTGTTGTGGTCATGGATGGTAATTTGGACGTGAAATCAAATGTACATGAACTATTGCATGTAAAACAAGTTTGCTCTGTAAATTTGCACTCAAAGCACAATAAAATTTTAAAAAGTAAAGAAAAGTCTTGGGCTTTAAAATAGCGTCTCTTTTGTAATCCCCACGCTAATTCCCTCTAGCATCTTAGTACCTGAAAAACTAGGTGCAGCAGTTTGAAATAAGGATTCTGGTACTCTGAACAGCTCATTAAGTCAGAGTACACCAAACTCAGGGTAGTAGGATTAGAAAGGATAAAGGGGCAGTGCAATTACCCAAGGGGAAAAATAACAAAAACAGGTGAATCTGCCCTGTAGAGGGCCAACCCACAGGTGAGAAAGGCCATCAGAGACTTCCCTGGGGCAGTGGAGAGAACGCACCACACCAGAAAACCTATGGCCACTCCACAGATCTACCTTTACAACCTGCTTTTACCAGTAAACTTGGTACTGCTGGGTATGAACAGAGATTTCTCTGGCTCTGGTACCACCAAAGCCCGTGAGCAAGAGAACATTAACACTGCAAGTAGGCGGACCCTGAGAAGAACTCCTATCACGGATCATGGATCAGGGGACTTATCCTAGGTCAGCTTTTTGGCATGGAGGGGCCAGCATCTGCTTTTATCAGTAAACTTGGGACCCCTGGGTGTAGGTCAGCTTTTTGGTACGGAGGGGCCGGCACCTGCTTTTATCAGTAAACTTGGGACCGCTGGGTGTGAGCAGAGATTTCTCTGGCTCTGGTACTGCCAACGCCCACCAGCAAGAGAATATTAATGCTGCAAGTGGGCCGGCCGTGGATAGAACTCCCGCTACAGATCATGGAATGAGGTAGTTATTTTAGGTCAGCCTTTTGGCTCAGAGGGTCCTGGAGAGCAGGGCTTTTGCAGTTGTCTGAACCTAGCAGAAAGTAGCAGCCCCCTAACAATTGGAGTCTTTGCTGAACTTGAGCTGGCCTGTGAATAACATTATAATATCATCATTAGCAGTCTGCTCAAAGCCCTAGAAACTGCTCCAGGCACCTTGGAGCTTTTCTTCATTCTCTCTTCTCCTCCCACTTTCTCCACCTCAACCTTCCCTCATCCAATAGAAAAACCACATTCAGCCACAATAATACCTGCCAGCTCAAATCCTAAATTCCCTTTATGACAAACAGAGACCTGCATCCACATTCCACACAGAAATTCCATCATCACAAAGAAAACTGCAGAGCAACCCAGTACACATGAATTAATAGCCAAAAAATATAAAATACACCAGCTCTACCTTTTCAAAATATTAAATCATAAAATCAAGACACAACAAATTAATACATAACTAACAGTCAAAGACAACATCAAAATGTCTAGGAAACAACAGGCAACCTAAAAAAAAAAAAAAAAAAAACAGGACAAGACATTAGAAGTAAAATCCCAAACGAAGTCTCATTAAGCATTGCAGAAGAGGAGGCAATAATCTGAGAAGGAATTTAGAAGGTATGTTTATAGAGCTCTACAAGACCATAAGGAAACCCTAAACAGAAGCAAAGAGAACACAGACATTACCCTGGAAGAATGCAGGAAAACCATTCAAGAACAAAATAACAAGATTAGTGCACAGTCAGAACTCATACAAAAACAGCAGTTAGAAATCCAGAAGACGAATACAAAATTACAGAATTACACAATACAGTGGAAGCACAAAAGAGCAGGATAGAACTGGCTGAAGAATGCATTTTCCAACTAGAAGACAAATCCCTGGACACCAGCCTGTATCAAGAAAAACCAGAACAAAAATTTAAGAGAAATGAAGAGAACCTAAGACCACATGAAAAGAAACAACATATGTCTCATTGGAATTCCAGAACAAGAAGAGGCAAAAAAAAAAAAAAAAAAAAAAAAAACTGAGAAAATTGTGGAAGACCTACTAACAGAAAACTTTCCCCATATCATGAAGGAAGAAAAAATATTTGTCAAAGAAGCTCACAGAACCCCATACAGGATAGATCCCAAGAGAAAAACACCAAGGCATATTATAATCAAACTCTCCAAAACCAAAGACCAAGAAAGAATTTTGTGAGCTGCCTGGAACAAAAGAAGTATTACTTATAATAATCAAACAGTTAGGCTGAGCTCTGATCACTCAGGAGAAACCATCCAGGCAAGAAGGCAATGGGACAGCATATATAAAGCACCGAAGGGAAATAACTTCCAATCAAGAGCCCTATATCCAGCCAAATTATCCATCAAATATAAGAGCGAAATCAAGACATTCTCATACAAACAGAAATTAAGGGATTTTGTGAAAACCAGAACAACCCTACAAGAAATGCTTAAGGAAGTACTTCCAATAGAGAATCCACAACAGAGAATAACAAAATCAGAATATGTGACATCAACACTAAAACCAAATCAGAAATAGAAACCCAAAATAAGACCATAAAACATTTTACACTAAAAATCAAAGAAGCCAATCTGCACACAACAGCAACTAACCAAATAGAAGGAATGAAAATTCTAGGTGCAAACTTCCAAATGGAGGAAAAAACAGGACAATGTCCTCATAGAACAGACTGTTCCAAAACTATACAGAGAAGAATTCATTCCAAGGTAACCACAGAGAAAATTAACAATCCCCCTAAGCAAATCCAGAAGGAAGGAAAACATATGGGTTTAAAAAGCACAAAACCAACAATAAGAAGAAAAGAGAGGAAGCACTTGACAACTAATAAAACCCAGCACAGAAAAGTATATGGACCAAGGAAACACCAACAACATGATAAGAAAACAGACTAGAATGACACCAATCAATTCATACCTATCACTAATTACATTCAATGTGAATGGGCTAAATGCACCAATCAAGAGAAAGAGAATGGCAGACTGGATAAGAAAAGAAGACCCATCGATATGCTGCCTACAAGAGACCCACCTTAGACACAAAGATAAAAACAAATTAAGAGTTAAGGGGTGGA
>NW_006921808.1:727810-752735 GCF_000298275.1 Orycteropus afer afer
AACTCAACAACACAATCAACCAACTCGACCTCATAATTATGTACAGAGCACTCCACCCAACAGAAGCACAATTCACATTCTTCTCCAGTGCACATGGATCCTTCTCCAGAATAGATCATATGTTAGGACAAAAAAACAAACCTCAATAAATTCAAAAACATTAAAATACTACAAAGTATCTTCTCAGACCACAATACTATGAAATTAGAAATTAATAACAGGAAAATCAAGGAAAAAAACACAAACATGGAAGTTGAAGAATTCACTGCTCAATGGGTAATAGAAGAACTAAAAAGTGAGTAAAAATATTCTTAGAAAGAAACAAAAATGATAATACTCATACCAAAAACTATGAGACACAGCAAAAGCAGTACTCAGAGTCAGTTTATAGCAATAAATGCATATATCAAAAAAGAGGAAAGAAACAAAATCAACACTCTAACTCAACAACCCCAACAGCTAGAAAAAGAATAACAAAAGAATCCTACAGTATCTAGAAATAAGGAAATAATAAAGATCAGAGCAGAAATAAATGAAACAGAAAAAAAAATAATAGAGAAAATCAACAAAACTAAAAGCTGGTTCTTTGAAAAGATTAACAAAAATCAACAAACCATTGGCAAATCTAGCAAAAGAAAAGAAAGAGAAGATTCAAATTACAATAATAATAAATGAAAAGGGTGTCATCACAACAGAACCAACTGAAAAAATAAAAGATACTGACAGAATATTATTAAAAACTGTACTCCAACAGATTTGAAAACTTAGAAGAGATGTACAAGTTTCTAGAATCACAAGATCTACCTAAACTATCCCACTCAGAGATGGATTACTTGAACAGACCCATAACAAAAAATTGAACAGGTCACAAAAAACTCCCCACAAGGAAAAGTCCTGGCCCTGATGGTTTCACTGGAGAATATTACCAAATATTCATGGAAGATTTGACTCCTATACTATTCAAGTTATTCCAGAATGTAGAAAAAGATGGAACACTCTCAAACTCATTTTATGAAGCAATCATGGCACTAATACAAAAACCAGGGAAAGATAACACTAAAAAGGAAAACTACAGACCAATATCCCTCATGAACATAGATGGAAAAATCTTCAACAAAATCTTAGCCAACAGAATCCAACAACATATCAAAAAAATAATACATCCTGATGAAATGGGATTCATACCAGGTATGCAAGAGTGGTTCAACATCAGAAAAGCAATCAATGTAATCTACCACATAAATAAAACAAAATAAAAGAACCATATGATTATATCCATCGACGCAGAAAAAACATTTGATAAAATCCAACACACTTTCCTGTTCAGAACTCTCAGCAAAATGTGATAGAAGGGAAATTCCTCAAGATAATAAAAGGCATATATGCAAAGCCAATGGCCAACATCATTATTAATGGAGAAAGACTCAAGGCATTCCCCTTATGAACGAGAACCAGACAGGGATGCCCTCTATCACCACTTCTATTTAACATTGTATTGGAAGTTCTGGCCAGAGCAATAAGGCAAGAAAGAAATAAAAGGCATACAAATTGGCAAAGATGAAGTAAAATTATCTCTATTTGTTGATGATATGATCCTGTACGTAGAAAACCCAAGAGACTCAAAAAAAAAAAAAAAAAAAAAAAAAAAAAAAAAAAAATACTGGAACTAATAGAAAGGTTCAGCAAAGTGGCAGGATACAAAGTTAACATACAAAAATCAGTTGGATACCTCTACACCAGCAAAGAGTCCTCTGATAAAGAAATAAGGGAAATAATAGCATTTACAATAGCTACTGAAAAGATAAAATATCAAGGAATAAACCTTACCAGAGATACAAAAGACCTCTTAAAAAAAAAAAAAAAAAAAACCTATAAAACACTGCTACAAGAGACAACAAGGGCACTACATAAATGGAAAAACCTGCTTTGTTCATGGATTGGTAAATTGAATATTGTGAAAATGTCAATAAAACAATCTACACATTTAATGCAATCTCGATCCAGATACCAACAAAATGTTTTAAGGACATAGAAAAACCAATTACTAACTTCATATGGAAAGGAAAGAGACTTCAGATAAGCAGAGCACTTCTGAAGAAGAACAAAGCAGGAAGTCTTACACTCCCACATCTTAAAACCCACTATACAGCCACAGTAGTCAAAACAGCATGGTATTGGTACAATGATAGACAGATAGATGAATGGAACAGAATCAAAAGTCCAGAAATAGACCCATCCATCTATGCACATCTGATCTTTGACAAAGGTCCAAAGCCCATTAAATGAGGAAGAGACAAGCCTCTTTAACAAATGCTTCTGGAAAAACTGGACATCCACTTTCAGAAAAATGAAATAAGACCCATACCTCACCCCATACACAAAAAGAAACTCAATCTTGATCAAAGACTTAAATGTAAAATCCAAAACTATAAAATTCATCAAAGATAAAATAGGGGCAAATCTGGGGTCCCTAATTTATGGCATAAATAGACTATCAAGCATAATAACCCAGAATGCACAGGAGGTAGAAGAGAAGCTAGATGACTGGGACCTTTTAAAAATTAAATTCTTATATGCACTGAAAGATTTTGTCAAAAGGGTAAAAAGAGAACATACAGATTGGGAGAAAATATTTGCCCATGACATATCTGATAAAGGACTTATCTCCAAAATCCATAAAAAACTTCAACTCCTCACCACGAAAAAGACAACCAACCTAATTCATAAATGGGCAAAAGACTTGAATGGACACTTCACCAAAGATGATATGCTGGTGGCCAACAAACACATGAGGAATTGTTTACAATCATTAGTCATTAGAGAGATGCAAGTCAAAACAACGATGAGATGTCATCTTACCCCAGCAATAATAGCAAAGTTCAACAGGACAGAAAATAACAAAGGCTGGCGAGGTTGCAGAGAGATTGGAACTCTTGTGCACTGCTGTTGGGATTATAAAATGGTACAACCATTGTGGTATATAGTATGCATTTCCTTAAGGAACCGAAAATAGAAATTTTACATGACCCAGCAATTCCATTATTAGGAACATATCCTAAAGAGGTGAGATGCAGTGCATGAACAGACATATGTTTATCACAGCACAATTCACCATAGCAAAGAGATGGAAACAACCTAAATGTCCACCAATGGATGAATGGATAACCAAATTATGGTACATGCACACAATGGAATATTATGCTACATTAAAGAACAATAAGGGATATGCAAATCATCTCATAACATGGATAAGCCTGGAGGACATTATGCTGAGTGAAATAAGTCAATTGCAGAAGTACAAGTACTGTATGATCCCATTACTGTAAAAGACAAAGAAGGGTTTGCTTGGGAAAGGGAACTCACTTTGTAAGTTGCCAGCATGGAGAGGGATTAATTTTGAGCTAGTTGGGGACCACACACTGATATGGGTAAGGGGACGGATACATGGAAAGAGTCAGTGACCACCATGATAACATTAGGAAAAGGGAGGAAACCAAATTGTGCACACAGGAGATAGATGACATATGCTAATACCAACCAGTGTGCCCACAATACTGCATTACCATTAACACCAAACACCAGACTAAAGATAAATACATAAACACCTGAGAGGATCAGATGGGGGTCAGTGAACAGGAGTATACTCTAGACCGAGGATAGATTCAACACAGGCTAATCTTGCACAGATACCAGTGATACAAAATACCTGCAATCCTTACAGAAGACAGACATGGAGTAATCCTTCACAGACACCCAGACACTGTGGGAGAGAAATCCAATGGATCTACCATCTCAGGACCATAGTACTAGGGGACACTAGACTCAATTGGCACAACAAAATATATAAAAGCCTTGTTCCTCATCCTACATTGGTGAGTAGCGATTGGGATCTTAAAAGCTTTCAAGTGGCCACCTAAGATGCAGCTAATGGTCTCCTAGTGAAGATGAGAGAGAGAGAAAAAAACGGGCATTTGGAAGCAATCAGCCCTAAGACATGATGGCCCTCGAGATCAGAAGAACTAGATGGTGCCTGGTTACCAATGCCTATCACTCAGTAAAGATTCAAATCTGGAGTTCCTGGATAGAGTGGGAGGAAAAATGTGAGACAAAATCCAAAAACTCAATAATTACCAGAATTACTGGTCAGATGGAGTCTGGTGAGGTTCCCAATACTATGGTCCTCAGATACATTCTGGGTCTGTAATAAAGCTCACTCCCAGGGACTGGCACTTAGCCCAATAATAAACAAGATGTGCATGCAGACCACTCAATCCAGGATGATGCACCCATATACACTATGGAAATGCATCCCTGGAGCAATTTGACCATGGGACACCAGAGGGGCAACATTCACATGGAAGAAATGCAGGATAAACAGGAGTGCATAACTATGAGGGGCAAGGAGGGAGGGTTAATGAGCAGGGAGGAGAGGAGATTGGATTAGGGTTGGGCATGGTAAATGGGGAGTGAAACTAAATGTACCTGAAATTTTGAATGTAAAACAAATTCTTAAAATAAAAAAATTTAAAGTAATAAATAAATAAATAAAGATAAGCAGTTTGCATTCTCGCCTGCAATGTTTCACAGTGTCTAAAGTTAAGCGACACTGTCAAACATTGCTTGTGAGAATGCAAATTGCTACAGTAATTTTGGGAATATCTAACAAAGCCAAGTTGTATATTTACTTTTTGACCTAGCAATCCCAGGATTGGGATTTACCAACAATAAAATACATGTGCAAAACCGAAAAAAAAAAAAAAAAAAAAGTCTTCACAGCCAGATCCCTACTGGAGTCAGGGAATGTCAGCTCTCCTACTATAACTCTAGCTCCAAAACTGGCTTGGCATACCCAAGAGGGAGAGGGAGTTTCATGTTTTATTTCAACTTCCCAAAACCTTGTTGCTATGAAGTGCCATTGACTAGATTCTGACTCATCACAACTCCAAATTACAAAGTAGAATGGCTCCATAGGGTTTTCTAGGCTATAGTCTTTATGGAAGGAAGGTTGGGCAATCTACGTCCATAGTGATACTGCCTCAGCAACCCGAGGAGGGGTCGCTATGAGTCGGGTCCAACTTGACGGCACATAACAACAGCAACAACAATCTTTATGGAAGCAGATTGCCAGGTCATTCTCCCACAGAGCTACTGGATAGGTTCAAACAGCTGATCTTTTCATTAGCTGCCAACCACTTAACCATTGCATCACCAAGGCTACTTGTCCCAGAACCTTACCTGACCCAAATAGACTCAGTGATAACCCTTTCAGTTTCTGGGATGGTGATTTGGTATAAAAAATCATCATGTTACACTGTCCCTGTTCTGGCGACTTCCAGAAGAACTTTGTCATTTCATGTGTTCCCAGTGCTGCCTCCTCCTACTCTATCTCCTTTGCTCTATATCCTTTCTACTTCTCATGAGCCCTGGATCACCCCAGGACCCTTTTGTGATTCAGCCACCCAGCAAAGCTCTCTGCAATAGAGTATGACCCCAAACTCATGAACTGAGGGCATTCTCAATAGCCAGGGCCAGCTGGGGTGAGCAGTGGCTTGGGGCTGGGACCAGGGTGGCCCCTAAGGTAACCTGTCACCCACCCACTCCTTCCCTTATAAATAGGCTCACGCAGGAAGGTGGTGAAAATGCCTGGGAGAATTTCTCCTAACAAATCTACTCACTCAGAGACAAGAGGTTTTCTGCAACCATGTTTTAGCAACTTCAGAATATAATTATCTCAGTGCCAATGCTTCTCTCTCAAGGTTGTTGGGATCAGAAGAATAGCTTTACTCAGGAGGAAAAAGCAAGGGACAGAAATTGTCAGAATAAATACAACCCACCAGACAGCCTGACTCTACTTAGCTGCAGTTATCTGGTTCCAATTTTTTGTTTTGTTTTGTTTTGTTTTTTTCCTTTGCTAAGACATTTAGTGGAATGAATATGAGGCTCAGACAGCTCCTATCAGAAAGGTATTCTGTGGGAGAACATGGTGTAGATGCTGCTAGCTTACTACTGAAAAATGACAGCAGAAACCATCTGGGTTGATATAGATCCCAGACCCAGATACCACAGTTCTGTCTTGATAGACCAAACCCTGGGGTTAATAAGGACTCCCAATTTATAACAGGTCCTGCACCCCCTAAAACTCTGCAGATGTTTTGATGGCAACTCACATCTGGCCTTCCCCGTCCATTGATGGGTGGGCATGTGAGGGGAAAAAGACCAGAAGAACACCTTGTGACCTGTTAGTTCAATGACAATTGGCCCTTCCATGTGGGGACAATCCACAAAACCCTCCTGTCTGTACAGCATCCAGACATTTGTAGGGAAGCCAGCCCCAACAGGCAGGTTGGGGCTCATTTAGATCTTGGAGTCTTCTTTATCTTTCTACAGGACACTCCACTATGAATAGGAGCCACCAAGAAGGAAGGCCTCCCCATGCCCTAACCCCAAGGGAATAAATAGTCCAGATATCTGTCTCTTTCTGACAGGCTACTGTCAGGGATGGCAGTATCAAATGATAATGCTATCATCATTACATAGATCTCAATCAATAAAGCAATCCATATTTATTCAACACGTGCTATGTGCACAGTACTCTATGCAATGTGAAAAAAAAAAAAAAATAAAAGCAAATCTGTAACATACCAAAACAGCCCTGAAAAGCTTTTGATTCATTGGCCCAGTGACTCACCTTTTAACCACATTGTCCTAGAGAGCTCAGCACTGAGCTAGGCTCCTCAGGAGGATGATGAACCAGATACAGATCTCTTCTCATAGGAAACACATTCTTGTGGGCAAAAATTATTCACACACACACACACAAAAAAAAAAAAAACAGAGTGGAAGCCAGAGTATGGTGACTTTTGAGCTGAGCCTGAGAGCATCAGTAGGAGCTCAACAGAGGGAAAAAGGATATGAAGCATGCCAAGTAAAGAGAAAAGTATTACAATCACATTAGGGAGGACAGTTACAAATGCAGAAACAAACATCTGATAGCAAAGGGCAGAATGAGATAAATGTCAAATGAGTATTTCTGACAGTAAATGCTGTTAAGAGAAAAACACTGGCTTGGATTAGAGTCCACTCTAATGAAAGAGTGCACGGAGCAGGTGAGGTTTCTAAGAGAATCTTTTCTTGCTGTTTGTTACTAGGTGTCAGCAAGGTGGCTCTCATAGTGACTCTATGTAAAACAAGATGAAGCAAGGCCAGGTTGTGTGTCATCCTCACAATCCTTGCTATACATGAGCCTATTGTTGCAGCCACTGGGTCAATCCATCTCGTTGAGGGTCTTCCCCTTTTTCACTGACTCTCCACTTTACCAAGTATGATAGATATCCTTTTCCAGTAAATGGTCCCCTGTGGCAACATGACCACAATAGATGAAGTCTGGCCATTCTCACTTGTAATGAGCATTCAGGCTGCAATTCTTCCAGGACAGATTTCTTCATTCTTTTGGCAGTCCACGGTACTTTCATTTTTCTTACCCAACATAAAAACTCAAAAACATCAACTCTTCTTGAGTCTTTCTTATTAATTGTCCAGCTTTCACTTGCCTATAAGGCAATTGAAAACACCATGACATCTTTGCTCTTCAGCACTTGGAAGAGGTCTTTTGCAGCAGATTTGCCCAGTGCAGTATGACATCTGATTTCTTGACTGCTGCTTACATAGGCATTGATTGTGGATCCAAGAAATATGAAATCTTTGACAACTTCAACTTTTTTTCCATTTATCATGATGCTTCTTCTTGGTCCAGTTGTGAGGATTTTCATTTTCTTTATATTGAGGTCTTCATACTGAGTCTCCATACTGCATACTGCAGTCTTGAATCTTCATCAGTAAATGATTCAAGTCATTTTCACTATCAGCAAGCAAGGTTGTGTCATCTGCATATTGCCGGTTGTTAATAAGACTTCCTCTAACCCAGATGCATTGTTCTTGATATAGTCCAGGTTCTCAGATTATTTGCTCAGCATACAAATTGAATAAGAATATGACCCTGATACACACATTTCTTGATTTTAAACCATGAGGTATTCCCTTGATCTGTTTAAATGACAGCCTCTTGGTCTATGTATAGGTTCTTCATAGCACAATTAAATGTTCTGGAATTCCCACTATTCTCAACGTTATCCATCATTTACTATGTTCCACACAGTTGAATACATTTGCTTACTCAGTAAAACAGAAGTAAACATCTTTCTGGTATTCTTCGCTTTCAGCCAAGATATATCTGACATTAGCAATGATATTCCTTGTTCCACCATCCTCTTCTGAATCCAGCCTGCATTTCTGGATGTTCCTTGTTAATATACTTCTACAACCATTTTTTAATTATCTTCAGGAAAAATTTTTTTGTGTGTGATATCAATGATATTATTTAATATTCTGTTGAATATTGATTCACATTCTGTTGAATCACCTTTCTTTGTAATGAGTACAGACATGGATCTCTTCCACTCAGTTGGCCAAGTAGCTGTCTTCCAAATTTCTTGGCAAAGACAAGTAAGTGCCCCTAGCATGGCATCTATTTGTTAAAACATCACAATGGGTATTCCATCAATTCCTGGAGCCTTGCTTTTGGCCAATTCCTTCAGTGCATCTTGGACTTCTTCCTTCAGTACCATTGGTTCTTGATCATATGCCACCTCCTGAAATAGATGAACATTGACCAATTCTTTTTTGTACAGTGACTCTTTGTATTCCTCCCATCTTCTTTTGATGTTTCCTGCATCATTCAAAATTTTTCCCATAGAATCATTCAGTATTGCAACTCAAGGCTTGAATTTTTTCTTCAGATCTTTCAGCTTGAGAAATGTCAAGTGTGTTCTTCCTTTTGGTTTTCTAATGTCATATCTTTGTACATTTCATTATAATAATTGATTTTGTCTTCTCAGGCTGCTCTTTGAAATCTTCTGTTCAGCTCTTTTATCTTGTCATTTCTTCCATTTGCTTTAGCTACTCTCTGTTCAAGTGCAAGTTTCAGAGTCTTCTGACATCCATTTTGGTCTTTTCTTCCTTTACTTCTTAATGACCTTTTGCTTTCTTCATATATGACGTTCTTGATATCATCCCATAGTTAGTCTGCTTTTTGGTCATTGGTACTCGATGTGTCAAATCTATTCATCTGTTGGTCTTTAAATTCAGGTGGGATATAATCAAGGTCATATTTTGGTGCTAATAGACTTATTTTAATTGTCTTCATCTTCAACTTGAATTTGCATATGAGCAATTGATGGTCTGCTCCACAGTCAGCTCTTGGACTAATTTTGGCTGAAGATATTGAGTTTCTCCATCCATATTTCCACAGATATAGTTAATCCGATTCCTGTGCATTCCATCGGGTGAGGTCCACATCTATAGCCACCATTTATGATGTTGAAAAAGTATTTGCAATGAATATGTTGTTGGTCTTGCAAAATTCTATCATGCAATCTCTG
The DNA here is from genome assembly GCF_000298275.1 of Orycteropus afer afer. NCBI lineage: Eukaryota > Metazoa > Chordata > Mammalia > Tubulidentata > Orycteropodidae > Orycteropus > Orycteropus afer. The sequence goes on from NW_006921808.1 coordinate 737,248, forward strand.
TCATCACTTCTATCACCAAGGTCATATTTTCCAACTACTGATGATTCCTCATTATTTCCAACTTTTACATTTCAATCACCAGTAATAATCAATATATCCTGATTGCATGTTTGATCAATTTTAGACTACAGATGTTGGCAAAAATCTTCAATTTCTTCATCTTTGGCTTTAGTATTTGCTGCATAAATTTGGATAATAGTAGTATTAACTGGCTTTTCTTGTAGGCATAGGGATATTATCCTATCACTGACAGCATTGTACCTCAGAATACATCTTGAAACATTCATGACAATGAATGTCATGCTATTCCTCTTCAACTCGTCATTTCCAGCACAGTATATCATATGATTGCCTGATTCAAAATGGCCAAAACCAGTCCATTCCAGCTCACTAATGTCAGAAGAATTGTGGGATGACATTAAGAGCATCATCCATGAAGAAAGCAAGAGGTCATTAAAAATACAAGACAGAAAGAAAAGACCAAAATGGATGTCAGAATACAGTCTGAAACTTGCCCTAGAGCAAAGAGAGCTAAAGCAAATGGAAGAAATGACAAGATAAAAGAGCTGAACAGAGTATTTCAAAGAGCAGCTCAAGCAGACAAAGCCAATTACTATAATGAAATGTGCAAAGACCTGGAATTAGAAAACCAAAGGGAAGAACATGCTTGGCATTTCTCAAGCTGAAAGAACTGAGGAAAATATTTAAACCTCAAGTCACAGTATTGAAATATTCTATGGGCAAAACGTTGAATGATGCAGGAAGCATCAAAAGAAGATGAAAGGAATACACAGAGTCACTTTACCAAAAAGACCTGATTGATCTTCATCCATTTCAAGAGGTGGCATATGTTCAAGAACCAATGGTATGGAAGGAAGAGTCAAAGTCTGCACTGAAATAACTGGTAAGGAACAAGGCTCCAGGAATTGATGGAATACCCATTGAGATGTTTTAACAAATGAATGCCCTACTGGAGCCACTCACTCTGGTTATGCCAAGAGATTGGAAGACAACTACCTGGCCAACTAACTGGAAGAGATCCATATTTGTACTCATTCCAAAGAAAGGTGATCCCACAGAATGTGGAAATTATTGAATAATTATCATTAATATCACATGCAAGTAAAATATTACTGAAGATAATTCAAAAATGGATGTAGCAGTGTATTGACAGAGAACTTCCAGAAATACAAGCTGGATTCAGAAGAGGACATGGAATGAGGGATATAACAGCTTATGTCAGAGGATCTTGGCTCAAAGCAAAGAATACCAGAAAGATGGTTACTTGTGTTTTGTTGACTATGCCAAAGTATTTGATTGTGTGGATCATAACAAACATTGGATAACATTGAGAAGAATGGGAATTCCAGAACACTTAATTGTATACCTGAGGAACCTGTACATAGATCAGGAGGCTGTCCTTCAAACAGAAAAAGGGAACACTACATGGTTTAAAATCAAGAAGGGAGTGTGTCAGGGTTGTATCCTTTCACCATACTTATTCATTCTGTATGCTAAACAAGCAATCTGAGAAGCCAGACTATTTGAAGAAGAATGTGGCATTAGGATTGGAGGAAGAATCATTAACAACCTGCAATATGCTGATGACACAACTTTGCTTGTTGATAGTAAGGATGACTTGAAGTACTTACTGATGAAGACCAAAGAATAGAGTCTGCAGCATGTATTAAAGCTCAATATAAAGAAAGCAAAAATCCTCACAACTGGTCCTAAAAGCAACATTATGATAAATGGAGAAAAGATTGAAATTGTCAAAGACTTCACATTACTTGGTTCTACAATCAACACCAATGGAAGCAGCAGTCAGGATATCAGACAACATATAGCACTGGCCAAATAAGCTGCAAAGGATGTCTTTCAAGTGCTGAAGAGCAAAGATGTCTCCTTGAGGACTAAGGTGTGCCTGACACAAGCCATGGTATTTTCAATCACCTCATATGCATGTGAGAGCTGGACAATGAATAAGGAAGACCAAAAAAGAATTGATGCTTTTGAGCTGTGGTGTTGGCGAATAATGCAGAAAGTACTGTGGACTGCTCAAAGAACTAACAGGTCTGTCCTGGAGGAAGTGCAGCCAGAATGCTCCTTGGAGGCAAGAATGGCCAGACTTTGTCTCACATACTTTGGTCATGTTATCAGAAGGGAAAATTCCCTAGAGAATGATGTCATGCTTGGTAAGGTGGAGGGGTGACAAAAGAGAGGAAGGCCCTCAATGAGATGGATTGACAGAGTGGCAGTGGCAATGGGCTCAAGTACAGCAAGAAACATGGAGCTGGGTCAGGACTAGGCAGTGTTTCATTCTACTGTGCATAGGGTCACTATGAGTCAGAGATGATTCGAAAGCACCTAACAACAACACAATGCTTAGGATATTGATCTTTATCCATTCCATTTCATTATTGACAACTTCCAATTTTTCTACATTCATACTTCATATATCCCATGTTCTAATTATTAATGGACATTTGCAACTCTTTCTTCCTATTACGAGTCATGCCTCATCAGCAAACAGAGTTACCAAAAGCTTTACTCCACCCATGTCATTAAAGTCCACTCTACTTTGTGAAATCAGCCCTTCCCCAGTCATATTTTAAGTGTCTTCCAACCTGAGGGGCTCCTCTTCTGACACTAAGTCAGACAATGCTTCAGGGCTATTCATAAAGTTTTCTAGTAATATATGAGACAATGTTTCACTACTATTCATAAGTTTTCACTGGCCAGTTCTTTGAGAAGTAGATGGCCCCTTCCTTTTTCTGAGTCTGTCTTAGTCTGCCTCTGAAACCTGTACCACCATGCATGACACTGTTGGTACTTGAAATACTGGCAGCATAGCCTCCAGCCTCACAGCAACATGTAAGCCACCATAGTATGACAAACTGACAGACAGGTGATGGATTATTTGCTTAGCAGATATAAAAGGACAAGGTATATTAGGGCCAAATTTACAGAAAACATTCAATTTGGGGGCTCAGAGTTAGGAGTTTATTGTGGGAAATAGCCTTGCAATGTTAGCTTGGGAAAATGACTTGAAGAAAGTAGTGTTTCCCCTACTTGAAACAGAAGATCTTAGACATCTTAGCATCTTACACATCTTAGCATCTGGGGAGTCAGAGTGTGAGTTGGGGAGGTGGAACTAGAACCCATCTGGCTCCTGGCTCTGGGTTTCCTGGGAATAAATTTTCCTCTTCCCTCTCACTGTTCACAAAGCTGCCCTCCCTTGCTGTCCCTCCAACACTGCTCATATCATGTGGGGAAAATTTACTGATCTTTATTGAGAAAAGTTTTTCTACAGAAACCAAAATGGAAACATCAAAGCCTCAAGATCATAACTTATCTTGAAGATACAATTTTTCACTTGCTTTCTGTATTTGGGCATACTGCTTCTCCCACTATTTCTCTGAGCACACTCCAAACAAGATTTGCAGTTTCTCTTAAAGCTTTGGAGCCAAAATGACCTCCATGTACTTTGTGATATCACAATCAACTGCCCAGCAGCTTAGCCTGAGGATCCAATACCAGAAGCTGTGGGAGACAGACGGGAGGGGAAGGAGCAATCAAATACAAAGTCTGAGTCTACAGAAAGGAATAAAGTGGAAAATAAAGAGCACAAGAACCCCACCCACCATTGTTAATAGTTTAATGCATTTCTTCCTGGTGTGTTTTTACAATTTTTCATACCATTGCTATAATGTTATATGTCCAGTCATGTATCCTGCCTTTTTTTTTTTTACTAAACATTGTATCATAAGCCTGGTCTGTGACACTATTCTCCTTATCTAACTAACTCCTACTCATCTTTGATGTCTCATCTTCGATGAAGTTCCTCCAGGAAGATTTTCCTGTGTCAACTTGGCTGGGCTGTGGATTTGAGTGGTGGGGCAACTGGATGTAGTTATTCTTCATGATGATATTCCATTATAGAATCTGCTGTAAGCAGCTAAGTAGTTGCCTTCAGGGTGTGGCCTGTTTCCAGTATATAACAAATCTGGAGAAGGGTCTCTAGCATTTGGGCACATTTTGGATCCTGCATTTGATCGAGTCTTCATCTCTAGTTCTTGGACTTGAACCAGTGGTTTCATATATTGGAACTGTTCTTGAGATTATGCCATTTTACATGTCCTCCTTGGGTGGTCAGCCTCAGCACCCAGTCACTGCATGTGTCAGAAAGAAGCCTTCAACTCCAGTGGGCCTGGAACTAGAGGCAGGGTTGAACATCAAGGTCAAGACAAGAGGCCTTCACCCATCCCCCACAACTGACACGCTGAACTCTGACTTCTAGCCTCTTAAACTGTAAGAGAATAAATTCCTGTTTGTTAAACCATAGACTTCCAATATTCCTGTTATAGCAGTACTAGTGAACTAAGACAAACTGTATCTCAGGTGACAGCCTTTTGTATCAACTACCTTAATCCTGCATTTCTTTTATAACTGTCCTTATCAATAGTATAGTTTCCTGGTTATATCAGGGACATGGGGCAGGAATTGTCCCTATATTGACAAATGTATCTTTCATGCCTAGGAAAGTTCCTGTTGTAATATTAAGTATTAAGTAAATGTTTCATGAATGAATTAACGAATGGATGGATGATAGACAGATGTCATTCTTTATAAATATCACTTTTAATTGTCACATAATATTTTATTTTAGGAATATACCACAATTAGAGTACAGAGGACTTCCAGTAAGAGGGTAGAATAGGCAGACAAGCTCCACAGACCCTCTTCAACAAAAAAAAGTAAAAGCAATTGAGAGAGAGACAGAAGATAATCCTGGAGCCATGAGCTTTGAAAGGAAGGATACAAAAGTGGATTAGGCACCAACTAGTGGAAAAAACTGAATGCAAACAGTGAGTATGGAGACTTTCAGAGGAGTGGACTGTCAGCTGCTCTGACAGGACCAACAGACTAAATATTTCCAAGTGGTGATGGGACCTGAGAATTGACCTAAAGATCAGCCCTGGTCGCCAAGGGCTGCAGGGATGACTGCACTGGTAGCCTATGACTAGGAAGGGAAACAGAAAGGAGGGAGACAATCTGAGCTATGGACTTTCAGCCACCCAGAGAGCACAGCTATTTTGATTGTTTACAAGCAGTGGCCATTTTGGATATTTAAAGTGACCAAGGGTGCAGCAATTTTGAATCTTTACAAGTGGTGGCCATTTTGTTTATTTTAAAGTGACAGTGTTCTCATTCAAATTCCAGGGACCTAAGAATAGACTCTGTTTGCCAAGGACAGCAGGAATATGCCGAAGGCTGATGACAGGAGGTGAGTGTATACATGCTGCCAACTAGTGAATAGAGGAGCACAGCACAGTACCCTGCTTACATACATAACATAAAAAGAATATGAAAATTGTGGGCTAGTCACTCCAACTACAATCACCAATTAGATATAAACATAAAAACGTCACAATGCCTTGAAGACAACAGAGCATCACAGTCCACACAAAGAAGCAAGATAAAGCAGGAGAAACAAGGCACCAATATACAGATCCAAAATACATTCCTGAGGAAGATGCAGCATTGAAACTCCCTGATAAGGAATTCAAAATAATTATATTTAGGTACCTTCAACGAATCAAGAAATGGTTCAAGGAAAACACTGACAAAATTGAGGAAAACACAGAGAAAACCCTACAACAATTTTGAAAGAACAAAATGACAAAATACATGAAAAATTAGAAGTTATACAAAATCTACACACAGAAATCCATAAGAGTAACACTAAATTTTCAGAAATAGATAACACATTGAATAGGCAAAGGAGTAGAATTGAATCAATGGAAGACAGACTTAGTGAGACTGAAGGCAAATAACTCAATACTCCTTTGGAAAAGGATCAATCAAACAAAAGACCAAAACAAAATGAAGAAAGCCTAAGATTCATGTGGGATACCATCAAAAGGAATAACCTAGGTGTAATCAGGATTTCAGAACACGAAGAGACAAATAAAACCCCAGAGAAAATTGTCGAAAATTTGTTGGAAGAGAAATTTCCTGTTATAAAGAAAGATGAGAATATATGCATTTAAAAAGCCCAAGAACCCCAAACAGGATAGATCCCAAAAGAAAGTAACCAAGACATATCATCATCAAACTCACCAAAACCAAACACAAGGAAAAAATTCTGGAAGTAGTATTGGAAAAGCAAAAAGTTACCTACAAGGGGCAACCAATAAGAATAAGCTTGGATTTCTCAGCAGAAACCATGCAAGCGAGAAGGCATTGGGATGGTGTATATAAAACCCTGAAAGAGAAAAATTTCCAAGTAAGAATTATGTACACAGCAAAATTGTCCCTCAAATATGTTGGTGAAATTAGGACATTTCAAGATAAGCAGAAATTAAGGGAATTTGTTAAAACCAGACCAACCTTACAAGAGATGCTAAAGGAGTTCCTTGGACAGAGAAGCAACAATAGCAAACAGCAACTGACCATTAACACACATGATGACATATCCCAGAAACCAACCCAGTTATAGAAATATCCAAAGTAGTTAAGCCTACAAGATTGTAAACAGGGAACCAGAGACATTAATTGATAAATGAGGACAACTACAAATCAAAAAAAGAGGAAAAAAAATTGTATAGTTACAGAAATTCTAGATGGTAGGGGAGTCAAGACAACTACAAGATAAAATGGGTGGTTCTAAACTTGGGGAGAAAACTATAAATCACAGGGTAACCTCAAAGAAAAATGATAAGCTTTCACATCAAAATAAAAAAGGACCACCACAAATATTTACCAAATACTAAAACAATAGCAATGAAGGAAGTGATTACACGATTCATAAACAAAACAAGCTCAGCACAGAAAATTATATGGAACAAAGAAATTAACACTATGAAAAAGCACATAACAAAATGACAGCAACAAATTCATACTTGTCGATGATTACATATCTGGCAAGGGAGACTTATCTCTAAGATTTATAAAAAAGTGCAATGCGTCAACACCAAAGGAATTAACAATCCAAATGAAAATGGGCAGAAGACATGAAGAGACACTTCATCAATGAGGATATTCAGATGGCCAGCAAACACATGAAGAGATGCTCACTGTCACTGGCCATCAAAGAGATACAAATCAAAACAACAATGAGATACCATCTCACCCCAGCACTGATGGCAAGGATCAATGAGACAGAAAAGAACAAATGTTGTTTCGGATGTGGAGAGATTGGGACTGTCATACACTGCTGGTGGGACTGTGAAGTGTTAAAACCACCGTGGAAAGCAGTATGGTGATTCCTTAGAAAGCTGGAATTGAAGATATCATTTGATCCAGCAATCCCATTAATAGGTATATATCCTAGAGAGGTGAGGGCCAGGACAGGTACAGATATATGCACACTCATGTTCATCACAGCACTATTTACAATAGCCAAAATATGGAAACAACCTACATTCCCATCAACGGAAGAGTGGATGGCCAAACTATGGTACATACATGTAATGGAATGATATGCAGCACTAAAGAATAATGTAGAGTCTGCAAAACACCACATAACATGGATGAAGTTGGAGGACATTATGGTGAGTGGAATAAGTCCATCACAGAAGGACAAATTAGTACATTATCATAAAAAGTCAAAGAAAAGTTTATATATGAAAGGAAACATTCTTCGTTGGTTGCCAGAGGTGGGAGGGGAGGGGGAACACTGAAAAAAAAAATGCATTGACCTATGTCACTTTGTTTTGTGTATTTCACTGTACATATTCCAATAAAATGCATTAAAAAAAAAAACCCAATATACCACAATTATACCCTAGTTGTTGATTTTAATTGTTTGTTAATGCAATTTTTTATTTGTATCTCCCATTAAACTCTAAGTTACAATGGGAAGAATATGGTGGTTTAGACAGACACATATTAACATCTCCCTAAAACAAAGACTTGAAGAGCCAAGTGAAACAGATACAAACCATGATTGCAGAACCCTGAATATTGAAGTTGTTGTTGTTGTTGTTATGTGCTGTCGAGTTGGCCCCGACTCATAGTGACCCGTCCTTGGGTTTCCGAGGAAGTATCACTACAGAAGTAGGATTGCCCAACCTTCCTTCCGAGGAGTGGCTGGTGGGTTTGAACTGCCAGCCATCTGGTTAGCAGGCAAATGTCTTAGCCACTACGAGAAGGTTGAAAATTGGACTGAGCATCATTTGGAAAGATAGTCAAAATGAAATCATCAGGAACATGGAAATTTTCAGAGAGTGTTGTCTGACCAACTGGCTTAGCACAGGATGGCCATTTTGAGACAGCAGCAAACAATATCCCCAGGCAAGGAGCCCAGGAAGGGAACTTCACAGAAAACACAGCTGGAGATAGAGATACTGAGTGAATGAACCTGGAAAGAAACTAGGAAGGGGAGTGGTGTGCTGAGTGTAAACTAGCTCAAGAAGGAGACACAAGGGAATCCCACAGCTTTGAAACTAGGGAAACACAAGGAAGTGTTGCTGGAGCAGAATGAGGCAGACCAAATCACTGGGACCTCAGGATAGGAGACTGATAAGACAGGGAGTGCAATTTTGTGGTGGGGCAAGGGTGAGAGCTTCATAGTCGCTAGAGAATGCAGAAAAGGAAGGGACCTAGAAACTGATTATGGGACTTCCTATCAGTGGTTAGGCACATCCTTTTGGGCAAGAGACATCCATTGAATAGTGAAACAGCAGAGTAACAACAAGAAGTTTCCCTCCTTGACCAGCCTGATGCTGATCACCCTTACCTTCCAAGTTGAGCATCCCCCTCACTCATTCCAATTGCCCTCGTGGCAAGGTGTCCTCAGTGATTCACCCAACACTCAACATGCCCACTGAGCCACTTGCCCAGCCTAAGTGGAGTGGAGCCCCAGGTACACACCTACAGCTCCTCTCATCCAAACCCGCTACCTGCTCTACCTGGCTTGCATGGCAAGACAACAAGGCAGTTCTCCCCACTCACCACCCACCTCATCCTGCTTGAGCCCTCTATGCAATTTGAGCAGCCTGTGAGGCAAGGTACCTGGTGATCTGTCCACCATGCACCCCTCATACAATATACCTATTCTCTTGGCTGAGCTGAGCATATGTGGAGACTTCCAGCACTCCACTCATCACTAGAGCACCAATATAAAAGAAAGCAAAAGGCTTGCCTCACCCATTAGAGTAGTATTCGATCTCCAGGTCTGTGAAGATGACCATCCTGCTCTCCAGAGGTTACACAAAGAGCACATGCCAATGTAAATGATCACACAGCCACATAAGAGCTGTGGAGGGATTATGACCACCAACACCTGGAGCCCCACAATGAGGAAGGATCCTGTTCACACACCTCACACAATCCTACAAGGGAAAACATACATGACCAATCACAAAGGATTATTTTGTGTATATTACCCATCATACTCACCCATGAGAGAAAAGTACTCTCACTCAATCAACTCCATCAAAGAAATGCACAGACCAATACTGCAAAGGAACATCAATTAAAATAGTACAAAGGAAAGGAGACACTATAAAAAGAAAGGGAAAAAGCTAAACTACAGATTTATCAAAACAATACCAAAAAAGAAAAATAAAATACAATCAATGTAGAGAAGTATAAACAAATAAAATAGAACCTTAATGTCTCAATGATGGCAGTCAATTACAAATCACATGAAGAAACAGGAGAAGATGGCTCAAGCAAACAAGCAAAATAAAGAGATAGAAAATATTTCTGAGGAAGAACTGTTAATAAAACTATTTGTTAAGGAATTGAAAAGACTAATAAGATCTCAAAGAGATCAAGGAAAACACAGGAAAAAAAAAACCTAGAAGAATTCAGGAAACAATACAAGAACAAAATTACAAACTTAATAGAGAAGTAGAAACCATACAAAAACAATAAGTAGAAATTCAGAAGCATGACAATAAAATATCATAAATAACTCAATGGAAGGATACAAAAGCAGAATTAAATAAATGGAAGAAAGAATTTGTGAAAGAGAGAACAAATCTTTAATACTAATTTGTTTGAAGAACAAACAAACAAAAAGACTAAAGATAAATGAAGAAAGCCAAAGGGTTATGTGGGAAACCATCAAGGACAATAACATATGCATATGAGGAATCACAGAAGAGGAAGAGAGAGGAAAAGAAAAAAAAAATGGTACAGAGAATTCTTTAACTATACAATGGCAGAAAACTTTCAAAACCCAAATATCATGAAAGATGAGATGATTTCCACCCAAGTCGTTCAATGAACCTCATACAGGATAGATCCCAAAAGACATTCATCAAGACATATCATAATAAAAATTTCCAGAACTAAAGACAACCAAATAATTTTGAGAACAGCTCATCAAAAGCAAAATATCACTAACTAAAGGACCTCAATAAGACTAAACAATTTTTTTTTTTTAAACAGAAACCATGCAGACAAAAAGGCAATGGACTAACATATATAAAGCTCTGAAAGAAAAGAATCATATATCCATCAAAACTGTCTTTCAAAAATAAAAATTAAGGCATTCCAAGATAAGCAGAAATTAAGAAAATCAGTAACCACTAGAGCATCCCTACAAGAAATATTAAAGGGAGTTCTTTGGATAGAAAACCGACATTATTAGAAAACAACTTGAGATAAAGACACATGGCAGCATCACCTAGATACCAAGCCAGATAAAGATTTCAGAAAAGCAAAATAAAGCAACAGAATGGGTTAAAAGGATCCAGAGATATTAAGTTGTAAATGATAAGAACTTCAAAACAAAAGGGGGATAAATGGTGTAGTTATAGAACTTCCATATCAAAAGGAAGTCAAGACAATATCAAAATATAACAAACTGTTTTAAATATAGGATGATAAATGTAAACTTCAGTGTAACCACAAAGAAAATTAATATATCTACTCACCATAATAGGAGCTCTGGTAGCATAGTGGTTAAAAGCACTTGACTGCTAACCAGAAGGCTGGCAGTTCAAAACCACCAGCCACTCCTCGGAAGGAAGGTTAGGCAATCCTACTTCCATAGTGATACTGCCTCAGAAACCCAAGGAGGGGTCGCTATGAGTCGGGGCCGACTTGACAGCACATAACAACAACAACAACTCACCATAATAAAGAAGAGAAACAAAAAGGCTCAGTAAGCATTAAAACATAGCAAATGAAAGGAAAATCCATATACAAGAAGAACTGAGTGCAGAAAGAAATTGTTAACATTACACACAATTGTTAATGTCACATACACACACATAAAGTACAGGTATATGTTGCTTAACATCCAATATACATACTGTGAAATAGAGCATTATGTGATTTAAACATTGTGTGATCATATTAAAACCTTATGGGAGTCCACTTCTGGTTATCCTTGTTACAACTGTGCTGCTGCTGCTGCTAATAGAAGTGCTGATGAAGGCTGGAGGAACAGCCACCCAGCAGCAGTGGTGCCTGGGAGGGTGACAGAAGGAGGGAAGCAAGAGGAAGTGCATGAAGAGGGAACAGAGCACGCCTAGTCCAATCTACCATTCTGCCTGCTTGAAAAACAGGAGCAGCCTAGACCTGACAACCTCTGCCACCACTGCCACCACCTGCCCACCAGCCAAAGCCCAAGAACTACACTCAGAACCAGGTCCTCTGCTTTTTCTGCTGTATCTCACTGGGTCCACTGTTGTCTGAAACCACTAGACCATCCCGGTCTGGGTTTGAGGTCTTTAAAAATAATTATGGGAAATAATAAAGAGAAGGAGAGCTATTTTTCCTTTAAAAAAAAATCTTATGGTTCTGACAAGATGGCAGACTAGTCAGAAAGACTGCACAGACCCTCTTCAACAAAGAAAAGGGAAACCAATTAACACAGACACAGAAGATAATCTTGGACCCTGGAGCTTTGAAGGGATGGGTATAGAAGTGGACTAAACCCCAACTAGCAGAAGAATTTGCATGAAAATACAAAAAAAGGAGACATACAGAGCAGTGGTCTGGCAGTGATTCTGAGTGATCCGGACAGCAAAGACAGCTTTGAGACTCCCGAGTGGTGGTAGGACATAAGAATTAACCTAAAAAACAGCCCTGCAAGCCAGGGACTACACAGAAGATTGCTCTGGGCCTGGGGAATAAACAGAGAAGGTGAAGAGAAAGGTGGGTTGAGTGTGGACTTTTGCCGGTCCAGAGGAGGCTGCCATTTTGAAGGTTTAAAAGCAGCTTGACTATTTTGGATATTTAAAGAGACAGCGCACTCACAGAATCCTGGGGCTTAAGAACATGTTCTGCTTTCCAACAACCCCAAGGTCACTCCAGACCTGCAAGACTGAAAAGGTACCACATTCCTCTTGTTACTCTTATACCCCACACCCACTTGGTGAACAGAGCTGTGGCCATACCCCACTCTCACCTACCTTCTGGACCCACAGGAACTCCATCACACTCTGTGTGCTCAGGTGGAACCTGGGTGCCCTGCCCTGTCATCCACTGATTTTTTTTTTTTTTCTTTTCTCTTTTTTTCTTTTTTCTTTTTTTCTGGTGATTAGTTTGCTTGTATTTGTCTGTTTTAAAGCAACAATTAATATCAATATTTTTGTCCCTTTTACTATTATTCTTAATCTTCCCCTCCCAGGTCCTAGTTTTCAGCATTTATTCTTTTCCTTGCTCATGGTTGAAATTTTCATGTTTTTTTTTTTTTTAATTTAAGTATTTTTATCCCCCTTTTTTCTCATGGTTAACCCCATTCCTTTTTTTTTTTCTTTTTGCATATTCCCATTTGTTTTCCTTCATTATTCTCCTTCTCTATTTTTTTTCTCTTAGTGCCCTATCCCCAGATATTGCAGATTTTCTTGCTTTTTCTTCTTATTTTTTCCTTTTTTCTTTCTTTCATTACTGTTCCAGTGTGATTACATTGTGTGCTTTTTGTCAATGTGCTTTTAGTTTTTTGATGGTTATTCAATTGTAATTTGTCTCTAACTAAGTGGGAGACAACAGTCCCCATAAGACACAACTACACCCAAACCTCGTGCAACTTCACTTACTGAGCGAGAACAACAACCTCCTTCTCCACCAATGGGCCAATGATAAAAAAAAAAAAAAAAAAAAAAACCAAGAAGAGACTGAATCACCCTTGGCTGATCTTCACAAACAGTTAACAAAGAGCTAAATACAACAACACCACGATGTCTCAGAGACAACAGACCATCAAAGTCCACACAAAGAAACAGGATAAAGTGGTAGAAACAAGGGAGCAGGATTCAGACCCAGAACACATCCCTGAGGATAAAGCAGCATTGGAACTCTCTGATAAGGAATTCAAAAGAATTATCTTTAGGTATCTTCAAAGGATTGAGAGACAGACCAAAGAAAACACAGAAAAAAAAAAAAGAAAAAACAAGAATTTTAGAAGAAAATACAAGAACAAAATGACAAAATAAACGAAAAATTAGAAATGAATTTAAATCTAAAGATAGAAATCCAGAAGACTAATACTAAATTATTAGAAATAGATAACACATTGGAAGGGCAAAGAGGTAGAATTGATGCAATGGAAGACAGAATTAATGAAATTGAAGACAAATACCTGAATACTTCTTTGGAAAGGGATCAGTGAGAAAAAAAATAAAAACAAAATGAAGAAAGCCTAAGTCTCATGTGGGATACTATCAAAAGAAATAATTTACATGTCATTGGAATTCCAGAACAGGGAGAGAAAATTAAAAACACGGAGAAAATTGCCCAATATTTGCTGGAGGAGAACTTCCCTGGTATGATGAAAGAGGAGAACATCTACATTCAGGAAGTCCAAAGAACTCCAAACAGGATAGACCACAAAAGAAAATCACCGAAACATGTCATCAAACTCACCAAAACCAAGAACAAAGACAGAATCCTGAGAACAGCAGGGGAAAAAAAAAAAGTTACATACAAAAGTCAGCCAGTAAGAATAATCTCTGATTTCTCAGCAGAGACCATGCAAGTGAGAAGACAATGGGATGGTATATATAAAACCCTGAAAGAGAAAAGTTTGCAACAAAGAATTATATACCCGGCAAAATTGTCCTCAAATATGAGGGTGAAATTAGGAGATTTCCAGATAAGCAGAAACTAAGGGAATTTGTTAAAACCAGACCAACCTTAAAAAAAGATGCTAAAGGGAGTCCTTTCAACAGAGAACCAAAAATAGCAAATAACAACTGACCATTAATACACAAGATGACATATCCCAGAAACCACTGCTATGGACATATCCAAAGTAAAATGAGCTTACAAGATTGTAGACAGGGAACCTGAGACATCAATTGGCAAATGAGGACAACTACAAACAAAAAGAGGGAAAAGACTGTGTAGTTACAGAACTTCTAAATGGTGAGGAAGTTAAGACAGTTGCAAAACAGAATGGAGTCTTCTAAATTCAGGGAGAAAATTATAAATCATAGGGTTACTCAAAGAAATATAGTAAACCTTCCCATTACAATAAAAAAGGACAACCACAAATATTCAGCAAATACTAAAACAACAGCAACAAAGAAAATGATAACATGATTCATAAACATAATGAGCTCACCGCAGAAAATAATATGGAACAAAGAAACCTGGGACACCATAAAAAAAAATAAATAAATACCAAAATGATAGCAAACAAAGCATACTTGTCAGTAATTACACTGGACGTTAATGGATTAAATGCATCACTCAAGAGATGGAGAGTTGCAGATTGGATAAGAAAACAAAAACCCATCAATATGCTGCCTAGAAGGACACACCTTAGAGAAAAAGACAAAAATAGACTAAAAATCAAAGGTTAGAAAAAGATGTATCAAACAAATGGCAACTGTAAGAGAGCAGGAGTGGCAATATTTATTTCTGATCAAACTGACTTTAAAACAAAAACCACCATACGAGAGAAGGAAGGACATTATATAATGATTAAAGGATCAATTGATCATGAAGATATAACCATAATAAATATCTATGGACCCAATGAAAGGGCCGCAAAATACATAAATCAGACTTTAAAAGATTTGAAAAACCAAATAGATGACTCCACTCTCATAGTTGGATATTTTAATATGCCACTTTCTTTTGAAAGATAGAACAACAGCTGATTTTTAACAAAGGCCCAAAATCCATTAAATGGGGAAGAGAATGTTTGTTTAATAAATGGTTCTGGCAATCTGGAGATCCATTTGCAGAAAAAAATGAAACAAGATCTGTACCTCACACCATACACAAAAACGAACTCCAGATGGATCAAAGACTTAAATGTGAAACCCAAAACTATAGAATTCCTCAAGGAAAAACTAAGGGCACATTTGAGGGCCCTAATATATGGCATAAATAGACTATCAGGCATAATTCAAAATACACAAACAGCAAAAGAGAAAACAGATGATTGGGACCTTCTAAAGATTAAATATTTGTGTGCTTCCAAAGACTTCTACAAAAGAGTCAAAAGAGAACCTACAGATTGGGAAAAAATATTTGGTAATGACATATCTGACAAGGGACTTATCTCTAGAACA